>NC_090445.1:547737447-548048881 GCF_031143425.1 Pleurodeles waltl
ATTTCACCCATCCTTTCTTTTAACCTTCCATTCTTTTCTGTTTTCTTCAAGCCATCATTTGTAGCGTGCATTATGAGAGCTTTTGCTGAGTTGCTGATAGAAGAGGCCATAAACCAACCACTGCTGTAGCTGGCAAGGCTGGGGGTTCATGATCACAACAGCCCCCTTGTAGCTAGTGAGTATGATAGTGATTGTCAATAAGTAAGCAATGTGACTTATCACCGCCATCCCTGCCTCCACTTCTCCCCCACTCCTTCTGCTCCTCCCAAACCGGCAGTACTCTGTGTGGCTAGAAAAAAAATATACATTGTTTTAGATGCGAGATACACCTTTCGTTAATTTTTTTTATAAAAAAATACAACAACAATACATCACTACAGTTGGTTTAACACTGCAGTATCGTTTATCAAAAATATTACTTTGGGCGTTTTGTTGGTTCACAATGTTAGAAAAGGCAGGTAGCCAAGCCAACCACAAACTTTTCATAATGGAGGGGCAGAACCATAGCCTATGATGATTATGACTCAGAATCATTGAAGCGAAATGAAGAGGTGGAATAATAATGGTAAATGAAAGAGGAAAAAAAGATAATGCAGGGATAACAGAAATAAAACAAAAATTGGATGGGGGAGTTGGAATAAAAGGAGACATTATAAAAAATAAACAAGGCAAGTAGTAAAATAGTGGGCAGAGGTAAAACTTTGGGAGATAATAATAAATTATACAATTTACGGGGATGAGCAGAGCTCTCAGCAGTGGCACTGGTGGCCGCCATCTCCTCCTCCCCAGCTTTTCCTGGACCCGTCTCAGCACTGCACATCTTCGTGCCTTTGGGTCCTGATGTAAGAAATAAAGAAGATAAAAAAATAGATTAGTGATACAGGTAATTTCCACAAAATTATTATAACAGGCAAACACAGTAACATTATATTTATTTAAATCAGATCGCCTATGGTACTAGTACCGATTATCATTGAGTTGGTTATACCAACCCTAAAATCCCTATTCCAAATTTCCTTAACAAAAACTACATTTGGAACTAGAACATTGCAAATGAATAATCTTTGATTCTAGTCTCATTTCTCAACTCCCTTGAGGGACCAACTCCGTCTCCCTTTTTTTGCAATGCTTAGATGCATACTACTAGTACTATACAGTGTGAAATTGCTTAGGACTGTACAAGCCACATATATAAAAGTCACAGAGAATGCTAACTCTATGATATCATTAATTCACTGTAGTGACAGGAGGACAGAGGAGTCGGCATTGCAGTGGCTTCTTAAATAATCAGCCAAAGCTAGCACTGATGAGTATGATTAGGTAGCGCCAAGCACCTGCCTAGCTCATACTGTAACTGTATATTCTTAATGTAAACTAAATGTACCTTACCTCTGAGTATGAGCTGCCTGCTACTGGGAAAAAAGTTAGCATTGTAGAATGCAAACACAACAAATATTATAGTTAATACTCAAGAAGCCCTGAAATCTTGGTTGACCAGGTCCTGCTCAAAGTCAAGGATATCTACCCAGCAGTGCGTCAGCTGCTGGGTGGTGCACTGGACCTGTCTGGTGTGCTCCATACATCTGTGCACCCACCCAGATGATGCTCCCACAAGGGGTACACGGTGCCAGGCCTGTCGTCATTTGCCAGCATGGACGGGTGGTGGTGCTACACATAAAAAATCAGTGCTGCCACCTCTGTCTCCAAAAGATGTGCTGCACACTTGACTAAAATGTTTAAAAAAAATAAAAATACGCAGACACAAAAACACACATTAATACACTAAATAAAAATGAAGGGAAGATTAATTAGGAGGGCGGACGATTGAAAAGATATAAAAGGATTTTTTTTTAAACTGGCCCAGCACCATGAACAGACTGAAAAACAAGATGTCCTCGCCCATGCAAACCATGTTGTACAGTTCCCGCAATTTTGAATGTGAGAACATACTTCGTGTTGAGTTTGACATAAAACTAAATGCGATTGAGTACAATGGGAAACTCCGCCTGCCTGCGGAACTCTGCATAACACAGCAGAATTTGTTTTTACCACACTGTGGAGTCCTACATAGTGGGAATCCACAAGCTCTGCCCATCCCTAACCAATACTTCATCAGGGGGCATCAGCCATTGGCAGAAAATGTAAGGCCACATCTAACTGAGCAATAACACCTCCTCCAGAAGTCTGCAGGGCCACTGCTATTGCATGAGCTATTTACAGGGCTGAGCTCTAGGGTATTGCTGATGTGTCCCTACTAACAAACACTGAGAACACATTCCTCAGATCATTGATTAATCTGCCCACAAGTACTCCCCTTACACCTCTGCATTTTGATCTTGCTGTAAACAGAATTGACCAAGTAGCACTATTAAAAAACCTTGACCTACTGGGTGTGCTTGTGAACTTCACCAGAACTAGTGGCTCATAGGTGTGCCCTGGTGGAATTAATTAACATCGATAGACGAGCATGCTCCTCATGGCTGAGAAAAATTCAATATCAAAGAGAAGTCATCAGGATGGAGCAAGTGTGTTACTCACCAGCCACCCTAAAGAAAGTCTTACCTAAGCCAAAGCAAGCTTTCTGGGAATTTACCTGCAGAAAACTTGGAATGGGCAAAAAGCTGGCAGCATTACACAAACATTTTTGTCCTACAAATGCTGTCCCAGATTTGAGCCATTCCTGGTTACGATTTGCCCTCCCCAAGCTAAAACCCTCTACATAAAGTTTAGACATGGCACCCACCCTAAAAAAGAATCTTCACTTTCAAACTGCCCATTCTAACCATTGCAGCTGGAGATAGTGAATCACTTTCTCTTCTTCTGCCTATCATATAATTTTCCTCATCCGAGAGGGATCATCCCAGTATCTAAGCTCATGGGCACATCACCCTACTGGGAAACGAGCAGAATATTGAGATGTGACATGAAACAGTGCCTTGTGTTCGCTGTCTCCAGAGTTTTACTATGGACGTGGAGAATCTATTCAAGAAAAACTGAAAAGGAGGGACCAAGGTACACCTAGGAATGGTTTACAGGGTCTTTTGATACCAGTTGCTACCTAACAAATTTTCCTTGCACTTTTTTATTTCCCTTTGCAGCTAACAGGACGATTGTAAGAAGCATCTGAATTTTAATACTATTTCATCTGTATTATGTATTGTTTAATTGCTGATTTCATTATACCAATTGTTTTACTATTTATTGTGTATACTTTTATGGTTTTAAAACAAGCCAAAGTAAAGCATGATGATGGTGAATAGGTATAATTCTGATTGGCAAAGACAGCCTACCTGTAGGTCCCTAGAATATGGTAGGACATGTAGGTTTGGAGACCCCTGTGGACTTAATGCACTTATGTGAGCACTGATGTTGTGTCTGGTGTCATTTTAAAGCCAGGGTTGCCTTGTAGGTCAGTGGAGGAAGTAGAACTCTCTCCTGAAATGACAGGCCAGCAGCAGAAGGACTACAGACACGTTGTGAAGCAGTTTGCTGGACTGTTCTCTCTGACCTCTGGACTCACTACTTGTGTCCATTACAGCCTACCTGTCGAAAAAAGTTCTACAGGTTGTCTGACCAGGTCAAAGCCAACATTAAGGCTGAGATTGCCATGATGCTGGTGCTAGGGGTAATTGAGCCCTCTGAGAGTCGGACATTCCAGTGGAAGTGGTGCCAAAATCTAATCCCAAAGAGGGAAAGAAAGCATTTTGGTTTTGTGTGGACTATAGGGGAATAAATGCATCCACCAACACTCACCCCATACATAGAGAAGATGAACTCATTGGATGGTTGGGGCCTGCAAAGTACCTGAGTACATTTGATTTGACCTCAGAGTCAGTCAGATTGCCATAACTCAAGGAACACAGGCGAGGTCAGCATTTAGACCCCAGGGACCCACTTTCAGTTCAAGTTAATGCCATTTGGTTTGAAGAATGCTCCACCTAGCTTCCAAAGGCTGATGAACATAGTCCTTTCTGGTTTTGAACTTTCAGTGCTCCTTATGTGGATGATATAGCTGTATTCTGTTTGACCTGGGAGGAGCACCTGGTCCACCTGAGGTAAGGGCTTCAGGTCCTGCAACAGAAGGACCTGACTACCAAGGGAAGCAAATGACAGATAGGGCAAGGTTCAGTAGCGTACCTGGGTCATTTTGTAAGTGGAGGCCTTACACTACCTCTTCAACCCAAGATCAAGACCATCTTAGATTGGGAAGCTCCTAAAACATACACACAGGTCTGGGCATATCCTGGCCTGACTGGGTACTATGGGAGATTTGTGAGGAACTGTGGGATCATTGTGGCTCCCTTGACAGAACTTCAAGGACATAGCCCAAAATGGTCATTTGGACCTCAGAGTGTCAGCAGACCTTTGACATTCTGAAGGTGGCTATTTGTTCAGCATCAGCCCTACTGTCCCCTGACTACAATAACAAGTTTGGGGTACAGACATATGCTTCAGAGAAAGGGTTTGGGGGAGTACTCAAAAAAGTAAATGAAGGGGGCCAAGATCAACTAGTTGTCTTCATTACCAGGTGACTACTGCCTAGGGAGCAAAGATGGAGTGCCATTGAGAGGGAAGCCTTTGCTGTGGTATGGTCCCAGCAGAAGCTGAGACCGTATCTGTTTGATACTCACTTATGTGTCCAAACTGACCACAGACCTCTCACATGGCTCATGCAGATGAGGGGAGAGAAACCAAAATTGTTGAGGAGGTCTACCTCCTTACAGGGGATGGAGTTCACAGTGGACAACAGATCTGGGACTGCCCAGGTTAATGCAAATGGATTTGCCAGGTTTTTCCACTTAGAGGATGAGGATTCTGGGGTTAGTTGCTCATCATGTTTCGTCAGGGGGTTAGGGTGTGTGTGTGTAGGAAAGTCATCCTTTTTGCCTTGATAATCCCCACTGTACAACTGATGGTGGTGGTTATCAACTCAGAAAATGCTCTTGATTCTGCTAAGTAGGCCCAGGGCCAGTGCTCTGTCCTCTAAAGGTATATGATAATAGGTATAATAGGGAAGAACCAGTATCCTTGCTCAAGGGGGACTACCGTTACCAGCCTACTTGTCGAAAAAAGTTCTACAGGTTGTCTGACCAGGTCAAAGCCAACATTAAGGCTGAGATTGCCATGATGCTGGAGCTGGGGGTAATTGAGCCCTTTGAGAGTCAGATATTCCAGTGGAAGTGGTGCCAAAACCTAATCCCCAAGAGGGAAAGAAAGCATTTTGGTTTTGTGTGGACTATAGGGGAATAAATGAATCCACCAAGACTAAGGCCCACCCCATACATAGAGCAGATGAGCTCATTGGCAGATTGGGGCCTAAAAAGTATGTGAGTACATTTGATTTGACCTCAGAGTCAGCCAGAGTGCCCTAACTCAAGGAACACAGGAGAGGTCAGCATTTACACCCCAGTGGCCCACTTCAGTTCAAGGTAATACCTTTTGCCTTGAAGAATGTTCCACCTACCTTCCAAAGGTTGGTGAACATAGTCCTGTCTGGTTTTTCACTTTCAGTGCTGCTTAAGTGGATGATATAGCTGTATTCTGTTTGACCTGAGAGGAGCACCTGGTCTACCTGAGGTAAGGGCTTCAGGTCCTGCAAGAGATGGGCCTGCTTATCAAGGGAAGCAAATGACAGATAGGGCACGGTTCAGTAGCGCACCTGGGTCATTTTGAAAGTGGAGGCCATATACAACCCTTCAACCCAAGATCAAGACCATCTTGGATTGGGACGTTCCTAAAACCCTCACACAGGTCTGGACATTTCCTGACATGACTGGGTACTATGGGAGATTTGTGAGGAACTGTGAGATCATTGTGGCTCCCTCGACGGAACTTACTTCAAGGCCATAGCCCAAAATGGTAATTTTGACCTCAGAGTGTCAGCAGACCTTTGACACTCTGAAGGAGGCTATTTGTTCAGGATTAGTTATACTATCCCCTGACTAGAATAATGAGTTTGGGGTACAGACAGATGCTTCCGAGCAAGGGTTTGGAGCAGTATTAAAAAAAGTAAAGGAAGGGGGCCAAGATCAACTAGTTGTCTTCATTAGCAGGTGACTACTCCCTAGGGAGCAAAGATGGAGTGCCATTGAGAGGGAAGCCTTTGCTGTGGTATGGTCCCTGCAGAAGCTGGGACTGTATCTGTTTGGTACTCACTTATGTGTCCAAACTGACCACAGACCTTTTACATGGCTCAGGCAGATGAGGGGCGAGAACCCACAATTGTAGAGGTGGTCTATTTCCTTACCGGGGATGGACTTCACAGTGGACACCAGACCTGGGACTGCCTAGGCTAATGCAAATGAACTTGCCTGGTTTATCCACTTATAGGATGAGGAATCCGGGGTTAGTTGCCCATTGTACAACTGATGGTGGTGGTTAACAACTCTGAAAGTGCACTGGATTCTACTAAGTAGGCCCAGGGCCAGTGCTCTGTCCTCTAAAGGTATATGATAATAGGTATAATAGGGAAGAGCTGGTATCATTGCTCAAGAGGGACTACTGTTACTAGCACTGTACGGGCACCCGGAGGTAGCCACAGCAATCTCCAATCCTGTTTTGAGTTATAAAGCACATCATTGCGTCCTGCAGTGTGGGATATGCCGTGGTGAAGCCTGGGCCAAGAGCAGGCCCTTCCTGTGACCTTTGGCAACAGGAGGAGGCTGGGCAGGGCCACCCCCCTTGGTTCTACTTCAGGATCCAGTATGGCAGGTAGGAGGATAGAGTTTTATGAACTTGCCCTTGCACCTCGTCCACGCTTGCCCATTCCCTATCACTGTACTGGAGAGACTGTGCGTTTGCTGGGTGGCAATCACTAACTCCTATTAATGAACTCTTAGCAACACCGCCTGACATGAGAATGAGGACTCCTGGTGGCTGCCTGTGATGAATAGGTCATTTTCCCCTTTCCCCCTTTCTATCTGGCTCTAGGAATCAATGACTTGTGTAAGACTCGTTGGAGTCCAATGGTGTCTTGCGAAGGCTACCTAAAGACTGCCTAAGGACAATCTTGATGTTTGTGGAGCCAAATAAAGCTGTGGCCCCTGAGTAATGTTTAGGCCCCTGATTCTTCTTGCCTTTTGTACTTTGTTCCACTTCAGAGAACTTTGTTTTCTGTTTGTCTTTGGTCCCGAAACATTGACACGAAGTAGATCCTCCTCAGACTGTACGCAATGGGAGCCATGGTTCATGTAATTGTAATCTAATTGTTTCACACACTTTAAGATGCCGGGGATGTCTAGTGGTCAACAATCATCAAGCTTCCTGTCTGCTGGAGCATTTTTGATAATACTTTGAGTTGGTCAGATAGCTGCTGCTAGTTGGGTCTGAAGAAACTGATTTAATGTTGAAGCAGTGAGACTGAAAATAGGGCCTGCACTAGTGTTACCTCCCTTTTTTGAGCTACTAACAACTAGTTTCTTGCAAGAGCCTAACTCTGCCTTGAAAAAATGGTGAAGCTGAAAGCTAATGATAAAACATCTGAACTAGGAAAAGCAAAAAAGCAGCCTAGGCATACTGCTGAGAATTGTATCATGGACAAAATAAATGTGTTGATTGAGGAGGTGGAGGACTTGCTATGCCCAACAACTGTGGAACCTAACCTAGGGAAGGGGAACGTCAAATCATTCTTTAATAAACCTTGGAGCTCTGGTCTGTCAGATCACACAAATAAAGCACCTATCACCAACGTCCAGTCTCCCCCTAGCATTAGCCAACATGTACACTTAAGAAAGCAGCCTCCTGACCAGGCTGTTTTTATCACCGGAGCAGTTGTAGGATGTTCCAGCCACTTTGAAGTACTAGGGACCATAGACAATAAAGTCTCGGTCATCACTGGGACAGTGGGAACCCATACTAGTGTGCCAGGCCCAGAGGAGGGCCTTATCCACCCACAGATTATATTACTGAAATAGAAATAATTGTCTTGAGAGACCACACTGATTGGCTTTCCAGGGCTCTTAAAGGTAAAATGGACAATTGGATTGCTCTTGTGGCGAGCCTTCAGCAACTGAGGGTGAGGGCTGATCTGGTGCATTCTAATCATTCTAATCACCCTGTCCTTACAGAAAGATCCCCTATGGATATTCCACCAAGACACAATGGCGCAGCTTTAAAAGGGCCTAGTGCCTCCTTGCGCCACATAAGCATAATTTGTTAGGCCCAATGCATCTCAGTCTTGCAGGGCTAAGGGTCTGATGTTGGCAGTGCACCTGGGCTGGTGGCGAAACCTGTAGAGCATGCAGGGCGTACACCTGATCTCCCTGTGGCCTTCAATAGAAGGTACCAATAGTTATGCAGGGGAGCAGGTCCTCATTTTAGGTCCCAGGGGGTATTACCACCTCAACTCTACAAAGCAGAAGTAACACACCTGGAGAGACCTTCAAAAGGGGGCATGATGTCTTTAAGATAAATGTCCCAAACCACCAGCTAAGTACAAGAGAATCATATGATTCTTTAACAAAAAGGCCATCCACTGGATTCGAAAAGTAAGAGGGTGTCTATCAATTATAATAGAGCACATAATTCAAGCCACCCAACACACTAGTGACTCATCCCTGTATGACTACATTCATCTGAAGCGGTCAAAGCATGAACTAGCAGAAGAGTTGATAGCCCTGGAGCATCGATTTAGGCCCTCTATGAGTTCATAAATCAGGCTTAATTTAAAGAATCCAAATTTGGCATTAGCTCTACCATCGTCCTGCTCACAGAAGTCGCCCCCATACCTACTGACAGCTGTACTTGTAAAGGGCCAAGCAGCTATTCCGTCCAACCTGTCTGATATTGACTCACTGACGATGGTTGATAGTGAGGACGCCTCAACTTCGAGGCCAAAACGTTATTCCCCTGTAAAAACCAAACTGGCTAAAACCGCAAATACTTTTTGTAGTTATGGGGACAATAAGGGACCATCCATAAACACACTTTAGCCCCCTGAGACATTTATGATTCAGAGTAGCACCCTATTATTGTGTGAACAGGGGCCTACTGCTTGTGAATGTGATGGCCTCAAACTGGTGTCTTGGAATGTCACTGGGGTCAGATCAAAACTTGGGGATCCTGACTGAGGTATATTTACTGATCAATTTCATATCATTTTATTGCAATAGGCGGGGGCAGGTGAACAACTGTTTAGATCTGTGTTTACATGGTTTTCTAACAACACAGTATCATCTCCTATGGGAAGGGCATCAGCTGGGCTGATAATCTGGCTTAGTATGGACCTGTTTGCTACTATAAGGACAATTCCAATGAATTGTAGTGATCTGTTGGGTATAATAGTTGAGACCGGTTCTACTTTGGGAGTCAGGCTTATTCATATTCTCAATCTATACGTACGTTCAGTTCCTCCCAACTTGCAATCATGCACAGTAGACTGCCTTTCAAGTATGCTCGAGCAGTTGCAACATAGCCACCCCAAAATAATAGCAGGAAACTGTAATACTCAAATTTCATTTGGTTGTGTGTCTCCCAAGCAGGACTCATTTTGTGACTTTAGGGCATTGTCCTTTGCCCCATTTGGCCCCAACTATAGGCAATCCAAGGCTTCCCTACAACTTGTTGACCTATTAGAAACTTACAGGCTAAAAATGGTGAACGACTCCACTCCTTTGGGCTCTCCCCCAAACCCTACCCTCAAGAGAGGGTCATGCACAAGCAACATTTATTACATCTTTCTGGACAGTGCACTTTGACCTTTTCTCACTGACATGAAGGTAGTCCCAAGATCGGACGTTGACCACGATGCACTAAGCACCTACTTCCAACTAAGGCCATTCTTCAGCACAAAATCTTCTTTGAACAATAGCATTAGTTGCCTTGTGACTAGTTACAAAAGAAGAACTGCAAAATTGTCAGCTATAGCAGACAACCCTAAAATTCAGTTGCAAATATATACCTCGAAAGGACCGAAAGTGATCACAACCCTCTTTCTGTCCACACATTAGCCCTAGGTAACCTCCCAGCCACGTCTAACCCCGCAGCAGTAGCACCCGAGGGTATTAACCTGGCCAACAACAAAAGACACCTAAAATGGGTCAATATTGTGGCCCGGCCCGCACTCATCAATGCTGCCAACAACACCCTAAAATCCACACTAAGGGACCTAGAGGCAGGTTCTGCAACACCCCACCAGGAAATTAGCTCAATCCACACCTCCTGCTTTAGGGATATCGCAACCCACTTCTCAGCACCCCCAGCCCACGACGACAAACGACCCAAAGCCAGGCACCGCTGGTTCAACAAAACGTGCCGGTCCCTAAACAAGCGCCTAGTTCAAGCCATTAAATCCAAGGACCCCATCGCCATCCGCGTAGCTAGGAAGTCCTATAAATCTGCAATATGCATAGCCAAGCGTGATCAAGATAGCAAATGGTGGACATCACTCAGCGACGCTGTGCGCAAGAGAAATTATAGTCTGTTCTGGTCCCTGGCAGCGCGAGGCCCAGAAACCAGTGGTTTGGACATCACAACCAATATTGCCCCAAGAGACTGGATAGCCCACTTTAGTAGTCTGTACTCCCCTGATCATGATAGCCCCACCTCTGTTTGTACGGGCCCCCTCCTATTTCACTCGTTAGCACCAACCACCGCAGCACCCCTGTTGTTCTCCCAAAGTGATATAACTTACTCTCTAAGCACTCTAAAACGCGGCAGGGCCCCTGGTTCAGACTGCGTCCCAGCAGACCTATTCTCAACAGACCTAGCATCCTGATCAAGATATCTCACCATTCTAGCTAACGCAATAGCATCTGGGGCGCCAATTCCCGACTCTTGGAAAGCGGCCATTGTTATTCCAATCTTTAAAAAGGGCGACAGATCTCTTCCCTGTAACTATAGACCCATTAGTCTAATTGACTGTGTCCAAAAAGTCTTCTGCCACTGCCTCCTAGGGAAGATAGAAGAATGGATAATTGACCACGATATCCTTAGCCCCCTCCAAGCCGGTTTCCGAAAGAAGATTTCCACCACTGATCAAGCCCTCAGATTCCTATTATTATATTGGAAAACAGTGTTCATCGGTAAAGGCAGCCTTTATGTAGCTTTCGTGGATCTCAAATCTGCTTTTGACCTAGTACCTCGCAACAAACTGTGGGTCACTCTCTCTCGGATGGGAATCCCGGAACACATCCTTGCCATTTTGATACGACTCCACGAGGACAACTACGCACAAGTCAGGTGGGGCAACAAGGGCCAACTTACCAATGGAATCCACGTCTCTAGGGGTGTGCGGCAAGGTTGCGTACTTGCCCCGACCCTCTTTTCCCTGTACATCAACGAAATTGTCCCCTCCCTCCTCAGACTGCAGGCTGACACACCTTCACTTGGCACACAAAAAATCCCAGTCTTACTCTTTGCCGATGACACTCTCTTGATATCTAAGACCCCTAGTGGTCTAAGGAAACTCCTTGCGTGCTTCGAGCATTTCTGTTCATCCCAGGGACTCGAAATCAACGCAACGAAAACCAAACTAATGACCCTTAATCCCCACAGATCTTTCAAAGGGAAATTTACTCTAGAGGGCTCCTCACTCGAGAAGGTGGGCATTTTCAGCTACCTGGGCATAACACTCACTGACAACATGTCCTGGAAGCCACACATAGGAAAACAAGCCCTTAAATTAAGACAAACAACTGGGGCTCTACTAAAAAACTTCCACCTCTCACACACAAAACCAATTCGCCCAGCATTACAATTATACGAAGCCCAGGCAGTTTCCTCAGCGCTCTACGGGGCTGAACTTTGGGGTTATACCAAAACCCAAGACCTAACCACCGCTGAAAACAACTTCTTAAGAAACCTTGTGTCCCTTCCGCTAAGCACCCCACTGTTCCCTCTTTTCAAGGACCTCGGCATCAAACGCATTGGTCACAAAGCCCGCCTGCGACCTCTGCTGTACTGGCGGCGTCTCTGGACCACTCCGGAACTTGTCATCTTCACCGAAGCTCTACAGGTCATCCTAAAAGCCGACCACCTGCACAGAATCCCCTGGCTACGATCCATCAAGGATTTACTCCACTCTATCGGGCTCGATGATCTCTGGAACTCACCAGCCACGTCAGTCTTTCCCTCGAAAAGTGAACTAAAGAAACTTTACTGGCAAAGGGCCAACAACGAAGACACTCGGGCTGCACTCCACACTACATTATCTTGTGACTTTGCCAACCTAAAAGAGTCATGCAAGTACGAAACTTTTTGGGACCTAATCACGGCCCCAAGGGAAAGGAAACTGTACTTCCAGCTCCGCATTGGAACACTCCCATTAAGACTTTTCACCAGCAGCTGGTCACACAACGAATCCACCGCATGCCCTGCTTGCAAAGCCCCCGTGGAGAATCTCCCTCACCTCCTTTTTGCATGCCCCGCGTATACTGCCCCCCGTAGGAAATGGCTGGCCCCGGCATGCAGACTACTGGGAGCACGCTGCTCTGCGCTAGCTCTGCGAATCCTTAGATCAGACACCAGGCCAACGCTAGTGATCGCTATCGCCAAATTCCTCGGAGCTAGTTGGCTTATTAGAGGGAAAACTCTCCTGGACAAAGACTCCAAATAAGACTGTCCCAACATCCTGCAGAGTGCATTTCACTTCATTTCATTTTTTCTAATTTCATTCCATTTTATTCTATCTCATTTTTATTCCATTTTAATTTTTATTTATATTTCATTCCCTTTTATCACCATATTTACCTGCAATTTTATTTTATCATGTGCATTTATTTGTATTTATTACTGCTCGCGCTTTTTTGGCTCTTGTAGCCGCAATAAAGCTTCTTTGAATTGAATTGATATACCTTATTTGTGGACAAATGGGCTCCCTTGGTGCAGCTTCAGTTGAGCGGAATACATTTTGTTAACACACACTGTGAATCTATGGAGCACCTGAAAATTATTTTACCAAGGTGGGCAGAATGTGGCACACCTCCTGGGATGGTACACACGTGAATACAGACACACCAAGACAATACTTTTGGAAGCAGTCTAAACAGGAGAACAAAGGGGGATAAATGAAGAGAGTACAAGGCTGTTTTGACATAAGCTAAAATAATCTAAGAGAAAGAGCAATGGAAAGAATTATTAGCCTCACTGCAGATGGGGAACACAAAAAAAATGTGGAGGTTGATAGCTGCTAGGCCTCGATGAAGTGGTGGTCCAAGAAGAGGCTTGGATAGCCTGTTTTAGTGATCTGCATAGGGTGTGGTCGAGTGACACTCTCTGGGGGCCGACCGACCAAGCAATCCGCAACCTTGTTCACAGGGGTGGGACAAATGGAAGAGACCGGAATGATTAAATTTAGCTAGTGATTTACTCCAAAACAGATTCTCTACCACATTAGGTGGGAGCAAAGTAGGATGGACAATACATCCAAGTATGATGAACAGTGGCCCCTCATTGACCACCACAATACATAAATGTGATAACACCCCCAATCTTTCCTTTGGTTTTGGCCTAGCGGGCACAGCCCTGGCCTTGAACCTAATGAAGAAGGAAAAAGCACCAGGGTCTTATGGTATCCCCGGGGACCTTTGCCTGTCACAATCTGAGATTTGTGTCCCGTATTTGAATGCTTTGGGCAATGCCACTGTGCAAAGTGAGGAGATTCCCCCCTCATGGAAAGGAGTTATCATTGTTCTGATTTATAAGAACGAGAGGAAGGCCATGCTATCCAACTACAGGTCAATTAGTCTCCTTGACAATAGCCAAAAAATGTATGGTAGACAGGTCCTTGAAAGTCTCCAGTCATGGATGACAGAGAAGGAGATCCTCTGAGATTGTCAAGCTGGTTTTACGCCCATGGTAAGTCCTTGGACCTGGTTTTTCAATGTAGCACATTCTGTTGAAATTATGTCACCCGGAGTTTGGACCATTTCTATGTCACCTTTATTGATTTAAGGGCAGCATCTAATTTGGTCCCCATGGATAACTTGTGGTGGGTTCTTGCTGATATATTAAGGCTCATTAAGATTTTCCACACTGACAAATATGCTCATGTTAGTTGGAACTCTGGTGGGGACCTTACAGCCACTTTATTTATTAATTGCGGAGTCAGACACAGATGCATGCTGGCCCTAACGCTATTCCACTTATATATTTATGGAGCTGTAGGCTGGCTGGCTCAGGGCAGATATGAGGCCCCCAAGTCCCTAGGTTCCAGTTGTCTAATTATCATGTTTGCTGACAACACGCTCCTTATTTCAAGAACACCATCTAGTCTCCAAACCTTGCTGGCCAGCTTTTTAACTTTTTGCACCTCAAGGGGGCTTGAGATTAACTCCTCTAAATCTAAGTTCATGGACCTGAACCCTCACCATTCCTTCAGGGGCAGAGTAAGGCTGGGGGAAGTGCCCCTGGAGCAAGTACAGTGCTTCGACTATCTGGGTGTTAGACTAGCTGATAACATGTCCTGGGGCCAGCAGGTGGTAAAAAGTAGGTCAATACTAGGTCTGTGTATAGAACTCTAATCTGCTGGTGGAGTTTGTGGAATTCAGGCACTTTGCACTTCGTGGAGCAGCACAGAGTTGCTGAATTTCGCAATACTGTGTGGAGAGGAGTTCATTTGCACGGGAGAGGTTGGGTTTTGGTGCTCTCTCGCAACACCACAATACTCTAGAGCTGCTTGTGAACACGCACAAAACTTTTCATTTGTTTGTGCTTTTTCCAGCTGCCCGTGTGAGTCTTTGCATTTACCCTTGCTGCTTCCGGCTGCAATGGTGGCCAATAAAGTCCCACTCACGAGCGCAAATGCACCTGGAGTAGATTCCTACTCAAGATAAAATCTAGTCAAAAAGTGTTTTTTGAGCAGATTGTCTTCTCCAATGGATCTTTCAAGTTGTTTTTTAGATTGAGAAGTTTTTCTTTCTTTTTTTCAAATAGGAAGGAAGTGCCCAGAGGATCCAACTTCCTGTTCCTGACCAGTAGGCTCCTCCCAGTGCTCTGTCCATTTCCTAGTCTCTTTTAACTTGGATTTGAGGTTAAATGATCACTCTCTTTGTCTCATGGATAAACCTTTGAATTTAAGGATTTTGTTTTTGTGAAATCACACAAGTATGTTCCAAAATTATTGAATAAAGGTGTTGTTTGTTTGCTTGGCCATGCACCAGTATTTCTCTGTACTTTAAGTTGATTTTAAAAATGTGTAGTGGTGGTTAAATTATGGGCCTAGTTATTTATTTTGCATCTCATTGATTTGTCATCTTTTATTAAGAAACTTTGTTGCACAGCTCAGAACCTGCACTTTTCTACATGTTTGTAACATTTGCAATACTATTTTACTGTGTGGCCTAGATTTCCAAAGGGCCATCTAGCTAGTAGGCCCAGCATTAGTAGTCATCAGTGCATGAAATAAATATTTTAGGTGTATATGTTTTTTAAAACTTCATTTAAGGCGACAGGGGTTGCATTGGATTAAATTAAAAATGTTGGCTATTGTTTGGCATAGGAGGATGTGCACTGTTGTGAAATGTTTATAGCTCAGTAAAAATTTGTGTTTTGCACTGCTGAATTCATGTTAGTGTTTTCTTCTGTGTTACCACCATGCCTCCTTATGGTCAGTGTGTGTGTGTTTGTCCTCATCCACCATACATCTTTGTTCTCCATGCTGTGTGGCCAGGGGCCATTTTGTGTAGTCTATTTCCATAGGCTTGTATGGGTTCTTTGTTTGCCATGTCTTCTTGTTCACAGCTGCTGTTGACCATGTGGCTGGTGGCCATTTTCTGCATTCAGCCAGTGTCCCTTTTCCATAGGCTTGCATGTGTTCTTTGTTTGCCATGTCTCCTTGCTCCTTGTTGTTTTACCATGGTGTTGTAGGCAGCCATTTTGTGCATCCAACCAGTGTGTCTTTGCCATAGGCTTGCATGGATTCTTCTTTGTTCCCATTGCCTCCTTGCTCGTTGTTGTTGTTTGACCATGTGTCTGGTGGCCATTTTGTCCATCCTGCCAGTGTCACTTTGCCAGAAGCTTGCATGTGTTCTTTGTTTGCCATGCCTCCTTGCTCTTTGTTGTTGTTTTACCATGTGGCTGGCAGATATTTTGTGTATTCAGCCAGTGTGTCTTTGTATGGCTTACATACAAATATAATTAATTGATAATCTGCTTATTTTAAGTTTGTATTTTATTTTTTTATGTGAATGTTTGTTTTTAAGTTTTAATTAATTTTGTTATTCTGATTGGTAATTGCCTTTTTTACGTTTTTTTTTCTTTTTCTCTTTTTTTTGTTTTGTTTTCATTATAATTTTTATTTTCATTTTTAATTTTAATTTTTGTAATTTCTTGACTTTTAATTTTAATTTAAGTTGTTGGCATTTTAAAAAAAAAATGTTTATATTTTTTTAATGTTTTATTCCATTTTATTTAATTATACATTTTGTCTTGATCTATCCTTCTATCCATCCACATTTGTTCCTTCATCCATCCAACAAAGGTGCACAGCTGCACTACAGCACTTGTATTCTTTAGATGTATAATAATTCAATTTCCTCCTGGACACCCTGGAGGCAGTGCACTGCAGACAAACCAGCATTATAATTATTTTTTTAAGGATTATTCCATTTCCCCTGGACCACCTTGCCTCCATGGGTTTTTAAGGGTTATTCCATTTACCCATGCACCTCTCTCTGAGTACCACAGGTGTTCCTTTTAAAACAGATGGAGATAAAGCACATTGTGCTTCCTGATTTGAAATGACATTTTATGGTGTGGTATGAATTTATAGTATTTGATAAAATTGTTATTTATTGCATAAGTGACCAACCACACTAATATTACATTTCTCTATCAACCTGCAACAATGCCACGTTTCACTAACTACATGTTTTTCTTGCTTGGTTGCTTTTAGGTGCACAAAAAAAGAGACATCACATCACCCTTGCGACTGCCAAATAGAAGGTCTGTACAGTTAGGTCATCAAATCTCTTCTGCTTGTGCAGCTTAGTGCCACTTCCAGGTCAGAGCCTTAAAATGGCCTCAAAGAAAGTGGCTCCCAAGAAAGTGGTCAGTGAGAAGAAACTGTTTTCTACCAGTGGTGTGACGACCGCAACCTTTTTCAGGAGATGTGTGCCTGGCTCATCAGCCTCCAGGGAGGAACTTGGTAGCAGCACTCCTGCATCCACAGCACCACCACAACCTAAGCCCAAGACCTTGTCTGTCAGAAATGTAGCCACTACAAACACAGCGATACCGACAAGCAGTGACGTTGAATTTGATTAGTCCCTTTCACAAAGTAGTACCCAATCATTTCAGGAAACAGAGCAAAGTGGACAGCAGCCACAGCCAACAATAGCAGATTGTCCCAAAGTCAAGGCAGAATAGGAGGTCAAACTTCCTGCCAAGCAAGAACCTCTTCTTTTAGAAACAATGGCTCCCGGATCTTGAGCAAAAAAAAAAGGTACTACTCCACCATCTTCTCCAAGCACCACTTCTGATGACGATGACAGGGACATGGAGTGGACCCCAGCAGAGTCTGGGGCAAAGAAAAGTTCCAGAAAGCCTTATAATCATTGAAGGGGATGATGATGAGGAGGATGATCATGACGAATCAGTCGTTGTGGACGCTGTCACAGAGGAGTCTGACATTACTATCCAACCTATTTCGAGGGATGTGGCACAGGCAGCACCGTCAGCTCCCATATTTATAAGGCCCCAGCAGAGACCTGTACCAACCTGTACCTCAGTAGAAGTATGCTCTGCACAGAGGTAATCAATGCACCCTCCTACCTTCAGTTCTTTTTCAGGCATTGGCAGTGGCCCAGTAAGAAAGTACTCTTCTCCAGTTTGGGCCTTTTTTTAAATTAGCAAGCAGGAGGAGAACATTGTGATATGCTCATTTGCCATATGAGTGTTTTTGAGGTAAGCCTGTTTCACATTATGGTACTGGAGGTCAGACAACCCATACGAAAAAACAATCCGGTGGGAGGAGCACCTTCAAAAAATGGCTGAACATAGTTGCAGTGTTGAAGGCGAGGAGAGCTGGAACACATCAGCTGCAACTGGTCAAATCACAGTGAAAGGTGAGGAAGAAGAGGGTGAAATCCTCACACCAAAGCAGCCCTGTCCCCAGCAGTGCACCAGAATCACCTGCCTCAGTGACCACACAATGGTGCTGGACGACTCAGGGCTAGCTTTGATGCACCACTTTTCTTGCACCCCCCCTAACAACATCATGAGTGCTCTGTATTTATAATACGGCTCACCATGGCACTTGTTTCCAAAACATCGTCATGATTTATGATGCTATTGTGGCGCTTTGCTGGATTAGCGCCATAAATTATGGTGCTTGTGCAGTAAAGCAATAGGGAGGCCCATAGGTTACTATGGGCCAGTCACTTTAACGTCTGCCCTAAGCAGCCATTAAAAATTATGGAAAAAATGTTGCAGTGAAATCTTGTTGATTTCTCTGCATCATTTTTGCAACCTCCCTGCGTGGGACCCCCCCCCCCTTTGCATACATTATGCCTGGCGCAGGTATAATGTGGCGGAAGGGGTTACAAAGTGGCACAATGCTAGCATTGTACCACTTTGCTAATTAAAATGGTCTCCTTAACGCCACATTAACATTAAAAAAAATTATGCTAGCGTGGTGCTAAGAAGTGCTAGGGCCTTGTAAATCTGGCCCTTAGAGTCTGATGGAGACACCACAGTATATGTTGACTGCACCATGATGAACATTCAGTCTACCACCATCTACATCTCAAAAGTCACCTGCGTCAGTGGTCCCACAAAAAAAAGAAAATCCAGGCTACTATTACAGGCATGTTAAAGAAGGAGGGGCCCTACGACTGCAACCACCCAATGGCACGTTTATACAGTGGGAAGCTGGAAAAAATGTTAGCACTGGATCGCTTTCCTTTTTCTTTTGGTGAAAGAGTGGGACTTTTAGGCCCACATTTATACTTTTTTATGCAAAACTGCGCAAATGCAGTTTTGCGCCAAAATGTTTAGCGCCGGCTTGCGTCATTCATCAGCGCCAGCCAGGTGCATATTTATGGAATGGCGCAAACCGGCACTAATGAATGGTCAGCGTCAAACAAAATGACGCTAACCCTTGTGCCCTGTCGTAAGGCAAAGTTTTGTAATGCTGAAAAAGTGCTGCTAGCCCACTTTGCGCAATGCAAACATGCGCAAACGGGTTAGCCCCATCTTTACACCGCATTAACGTCAAATTTAAATGCACATGCAGGAAAGAGTGTAATTGCAAGGGGAGATTGAATCAGCAGGCCAGGAGAGACCCCAGGAAGGCCCAGATGCCCAAGCACCAGCCAGGAGGATACACAAAAGTTCCAGGACAGCAAAAAAAGAAAGCAAAAGTGTTGGTTCAGTGAGGAGAAGCACAACATTTTTGTCAGAGAGATGACAGAGCACTAACACCAGCTCTTAGTCATCTCCAAATTGCCAATTGGTAAGAGAGAGGCTATATGGCAGCAATTAGTGGTCAAAATTATCAGTGTGGCAGAGGTGAAGACAACTGTCACTGAGTGCAAGAAGCGCTGGCATGATTGCAAGCACAGAATTAAGGAGAAAATGTCCAGGAACAGAAAGGCAGCACTGCAGACTGGAGGCGGAAGTTCTGCACCACAAGAGGACCTGGATGAGCTGGATGAAATGGTTGCAGCGGTCATCCTGGAAGAGATGGTCACAGGAATCCAATGACAGGACAGCGCAGACTTCCAACAACCACCATAAATGCAAGGTAAGTTGCATGGGGAAATAACTGCAATTTTATAAATGCCAGAAGGGGGAGGCACATAGGACACACTCAATGCATGCTAAAGGATTCCATCAGGACACATTGGCCCTGAATTAAGATGCCCCATCGACACTCAAGCAACACATGCACACATGCTTTGGTTGTGTTCTGCACTCCAACATATACACAACATGGACATACGCCAATCACAAGGGCTATACTCCAACATGTACATTTGCAGTACATTGCCTGGAAGAGATGTCTAAATACTGTGACTGTGCCATCACAACACCCCTTGCATGTTGTCATAGCTCCTCTACTTACACAACTTAGGGGCCAGATGCAGCAAAGGGTTTGCGAGTCGCAAACGGTGATAAACGCCGTTTGCGAGGCGCAAAAGCCTCTCTGCTATGCAGAAATGCATTTTGCGATTCGGATCCGACTCACAAAATGCATTTCCGATTCGCAAATAGGAAGGGGTGTTCCCTTCCTATTTGCGACTCGCAATGCTATTCAATTTCATTTGCGACCGCGAAAGCAGTCGCAAATGAAATCGCAGTTACCATCCACTTGAAGTGGATGGTAACCCAGTCGCAAACGGGAAGGGGTCCCCATGGGACCCCTTCCCCTTTGTGAATGGAAAAATATATATTTTTTCAGAGCAGGCAGTGGTCCAATGGACCACTGCCCGCCCTGAAAAAAACGAAACTAAAGGTTTCGGTGTGTTTTTCCAAGTGCAGCTCGTTTTCCTTTAAGGAAAACGGGCTGCAGATGAAAAAAAAAAAAAAACTGCTTTATTAAAAAGCAGTCACGGACATGGTCGTCTGCTGACTCCAGCAGGCCACCATCCCTGTGAGTGCCCATACTCGCAATGGGGTCGCAAACTGCGACCCACCTCTTTAATATTAATGAGGTGGATCTTTGCGAATCCATTGCGAGTTGCAGAAGGTGTCTGAGACACCTTTCTGCATAGCAAATTGTGACTTGCAATTTGCAAGTCGCACAGACTCGCAAATTGCAAGTCGCAATTTGCAAGCTACCTACATCTGGCCCCAAGACATCTAAAACTAGGAAGAAAGCCAATACCATTCCTTGGGTCGGGTCATGGTGGTCTATCATGCTAAAATGCTCCCCTACCCACATGTCCCATTGCCTAAATACGTGTGCTGCATCATGCCTACTTAGCTAACATGACTTGCACATGTGCAGCAAGTGACCCCACCCAGCACATATATAATTCATCCTCGCAAGGCAACCACACCTTCATCATGCTGCAACAATGCCTGTCTCGGTGCAGGGAGAACAAATTTGTGCAGCTGCAGGGGGAATTGCTGGGCGGTTTTGTATCCAAGTACACATGGCACTTCAGTGGGTTTCTAACCTGGTGTAGTGTTGAGCAACATATATTCATGCTAACCTGAACTTTGCCACCAGAGAAAAATCTGCACTAAAGCTTGCAACCAGTAGAACACAACACATACAGGGTGAACCCACAATAACTGTGTCATAACCAAAGTACTGATATGGGAAAGGGGAAACAAACAAATACAACATATGCAAATGTCTGTGAACATTATGGTGCCCATTAAGACATTGGTGTGCGGCGATGTTGGTAACTAACGCTGCCTCAGGTGTAGAAAAACATGTAAATCTGGGGCAGCGTCACAATGCAGTGGGTGTTGGGGTGGCCCACACACAGCAACAGCTATTGCACACCCCATGCAATTGATGCATGGGAAGAGGCCATATGTACAAGGTGGCGTCAATCCACAATAAGTGGCTAAATGACACCTTGTAAACATGCCGCAGCCCATAGCGCCACATGAGTGTCCCTTGACATGTTACTTACGTGGTGCTAAAGGCTCATAAATATATATGTCCCATAATGTGCAATCACAACCTTTGGCCTGTAACTTGTCACTGAGCTTCAACAACCAAAGAAATTATGGGCCTGATTCCAACTTTGGAGGACGGTGTTAAACCGTCCCAAAAGTGGCGGATATACCACCTACCGTATTACGAGTCCATTATATCCTATGGAACTCGTAATACGGTAGGTGGTATATCCGTCACTTTTGGGACGGTTTAACACCGTTCTCCAAAGTTGGAATCAGGCCCAATGTGTCATGTCAACTGGCACAACAATTAAAGAATGTTTGTAAACTATCTCTTTGCAGAGGATGATGGCTCTCCTGCCAACCTGCCTGTCCTGGATTTCACTGATGACCTGGATTACCAGTTGACAACCATCAATCAACAGACTTTCCAGGATGTCCTAGGAGCCCTACAGACACCACCTCCAGTTGCAAGGAGGACATGCAGTGTTGTGGGATCTCCACAGGAACCACCCAACAACCAAAATATACTACCTGCCAGAACTGACACAGCCCTAGATCCCGAGGCCCCAGAGACCAGCTTTCAGAGGACAGTGGTAGGAGTCCAGTGGGTGGGTATGGAGACTGTGGCAGGCAGCCTAGAGAGAGTGGAGACATGGCTGGTGACAGCTTCCATCCAAGGCACATACTCCACACTGCTTGAACTCCAGCAGTCTCTGACAAACATAGCTGCTGACATAAAGGAGAGGCCACAACAACTGCTCTCCCAAACTGGATGCAGCATGACAGATTACAGGCTGGAGTCCATTCAGCAGGAAGTGACCTCCCTCAGGGAGGACATAGGTGCCTACCACCATGATGTTGCAGCTATATTGAGAAATCAGCAGTTCCTCCTTGCTGCAGTGACGCTGTATGTCATACCACAAATGGCAGCTGCGGGGAGCTGGGACTCTACGTCTTTCTCCCTTAAAGTGTGTGTGGCCCCCTCCACCTCTACACCAGACTCAGATACCTCCTCTGATGGGAGGTCCCTGGTGGTGGTGGACACCTCTGTGACCACCCCAGCTACAGGTACAGCCACCACCCCGTACCAGCACCACCCTCCTAGCAGCCGCTCAGCGAGTTGCCCGTGTCCACTCACCTCAGCCAGTTGCCCCAGGCACCTCAGGCCCTGCCCCAGTAAGCCCTGCTGCCCTGAGTGAGGAGGCTATTGACCTCCTGAGATCCATCTCTGTAGGGCAATCAATCATTGTGATTGCTATCCAGGGGCTGGCAGCCCAGATGAAACAATCTAATGCATTCCTGGAGAGCATTCACAGTGGATTGGCAGCCCAAAAGAGATCGATCCAGGCTCTGGCCTCCTCTCTGATGGCAGCCACTGTCCCTGTTTCAACCATCTCCCCTCCAACTACCACTTCCCAGTCCCATTCTCCTCAGCCCCAACCCATCCCTAGCACACAGCCAGACGAGCATGCACACAGGACAACACCCAAAAGTGTCACAGGCAAACACAAGGACCACACTTCAATCCACAGGCACTCATACAAACACCATTCAGTTGCAGACACAACCACATCCACTATTTCCACTGTCTCCCCTCCTCCTCCTCTTCCACCTCCCACCCAGTTACGTCCACACTCACACCTGCATGCACTACATCATCATCCACTACCTACATCATCACCACACCAAGCACAACACACACCTCACTGGGAGACACCGCCACAGCATCCATGCACACGTCCCCTGTGTCCTCTCCCACCATGTCTGCCCCCTCCTAAAGTACACAAACACAAGCACTCAGACACCCAACAGCCATCCACCTCACAACAGCATACAACCCATGCACCTGCACCCAAATCCAGCAGACAAACAGCTCCACCCACCACTCCCTCATCCTCCACTCCCATTTCTTCTCCGTCTTCCCACCCCTATTTCCCTTAAAATCTTTTCCTTACCACCATTGACTTCTTCCCTACCCGTCACCCCCGTCCTGCACATATGGCCAGGGTATCAAGAACCTAGCCAAGCACCTCAGCCAAACAGTCCACGGGCCCAGTTCCATCAGCACCTACTTGTGGTGGAAAGGATTCCAGGCCACAAATACTGAAGGGGAAGGAGCCTGCACCAGCCAACAAAAAGGGGAAGGAGCCTGCACCAGCCAGCAGAAAGGGGAAGGAGCCTGCTCCATCCAGCAGAAAGGGGAAGGAGCATGCACCAGCCAGCAGAAAGGAGAAGGATCCTGCACCAGCCAGCAGAATGCTGAAAGAGCCAGCACCAGCCAGCAGAATGCTGAAAGAGCCTGCACCAGCCAGCAGAAAGGGGAAGGAGACTGCACCAGCCATGAAAAAGGGCAATGGGCCTGCCCCATCTGCTGTCACAGAGCCCCCTCTGCCAGCCATGGTTGTGCAGCCATCAGTGAGTGCAGGGGCTGAGTGGGAGCCTCCCACTACCACCACAGTGCAGCCATCAGAGGGTGCAGGAACTGAGCAGGAGCCTCCCACTACCACCACAGTGTAGCCATCGGAGGGTGCAGAGGCTGAGCAGGATCCTCCCACTACCACCACCACTACAGTGCAGCCATCAGAAGGTACAGGCCTGAGCAGGTGCCTCCCACTACCACCACCACCAGAGTGCAGCCATCGGAGGGTGGAGGGTCTTCGCAGGTGCCTCCTACTACCACCACCACCACAGTGCAGCCGTCACTGCCGGACACCATATGATTCAGTCTCCATGGGCTGCTGCGTGGCCTGTCCCCTCCAGAACCAGTGGGCAAGTCACTTACTCCAGAGACTGTGGCCTTGCACTCCCCAGGACCAAGCACAGGACATGTTGCCCCCTTTGGAACCAGTGGACAATTCACCCACTTGAGAGACTATGGCATTGCACTCCCGAGGACCAGGCGCAGGGCATGTTGCCCCATCCAGAACCAGTGGGCAAATCACTCACTTGAGTGACTGTGGCCTCGCACTCCCCAGGACCAAGTACAGGGCATGTTGCCCCCTCCAGAACCAGTGGGCAAGTCACCCACTTGAGAGACTGTGGCCTTGCACTCCCCAGGACCAAGCACAAGGCATGTTGCCCCCTCCAGAACCTTTGGTCTTGTTTCCGCATCCAGCTGAGGTGCCATCACCTCTCCCTGAGGTGCCTACCTATTTGCCAGCTGATGTTCCTGCAGTGTTCTCTCTGTATTGGTGCAGGGAACGAGTGGGGCCATGGACTTTGCCCTGTGGCCATGTGGCACCTGTGAACTGAGGACCGGGCAGTGTCCCTTTTTTGTAAATTTTTACATATCTGTTGCATTGCCAAATCGAGTTATTAATTTTGTGTTGATCCTATTACAATCACTTTAGTCAATTCCTGTTGTCCTTGCATTATTCAGCCGATTTACAGGAATAAATTGTTTCTGTAGTGCAGCTGGTTGTGTGTATGGTGTGTGTGTATGGGGTGTGTGTGGTGCGTGTGTGTGTGTTACTCTCGTTTTCCTCCCCTCCTCCCTTGTGTGCTAGGCGGCTGTACTCACCGTTGTCGTCTTCGCCGGCATTAGTGTTTGTGGTGGAGCGTAACGTAGTTCCATGGTAGCGTGGTTCTTCTCTGTGTCTCCAATGGTGAGTCCTTTCACTTCTGTGATGTGTTTCCACCAGGCTTTTGATGGCATTGGTACTGCCCCGGAAAAGGTGGCGGATCGCAATGTCATTATATGGTGGGCAGAACTTTGTCTTCTGCCTGTCTGTAGGCGTCTACCGCCGTGGTGACCGTTGTTTCCACCCTGGCGGTCGGTGTGGTACATTTGCTGTGTTTCGGAGATCTAACCGCCATGGTCATAATTTGGCGGTACGTACCACCAGCCTGTTGTCGGTATTACCGCCACTTTATCACCGACCGCCAGGGTCGTAATGAGGGCCTATGTCTGGCACACATTGCTGACAATGGTGCAGTGACAAAGTGGTTGTCAACAGTCATGCTATGTACATCTACAGATGATCTGTGACCTATAGTGGTAAATGTCAATGAGTCTGTGGTCAGCCATACTTTTCTTATTACACACAGTTCCATGCCAGCACACGTTGGCCCTTGTACTAAATGCAATCCATTCTCATAGCACAACATCTCAACATACATTATGTCACCATCTATCCACCTATGCTATCTGTTCATTAGTCAGGCAAAAACATCTGTCATTGCATTCCACACTTCTGACTGACCCACACCAAACCCTGGATTTGCTCACAGGATGCACAATATGACACCTACTGAATGTATCGTGGGTCTTCAAATGTCACCATCTCTGCAATGGTGGAGGGGGCAGGTCCACCTGTAAGACATAATGGAAAACATTGCTTACAGTGTAAATGCTAAGTAGTCGTCAGTGGACAACATTGTTCAGTGAACACTTATTAGGCTGAGTGAGGAAGTAATCCTACTGGTGGATCAGAGTAACTGACAAACAACTATGATCACTCAATCACACATACTCTCAGAGTAGGTAGACCCATGCACCTATAAACCATCACTGTCTCTGACACTCCTGTGGTGCTTCTCACTGCACCATTTAGACAAGGCATTGTCATGCAGCTGTCTGTTACCAAAACACCTCCATGACCATATGGGACTGCTAGAGAATGTATGTACCATATGCAATGGTTGTTGCAGCCGTTGTCCCATTGTAGCACCCATAGCATTTCAGCCTGCATCAGATGTTGTATACATCTATGTCATTGTCACAGCAAAGTGACAAACTATTGGCCTGGGATTGTTCTCATATTGCAAGGTGTTGAGGAATAGCATTATACATCCTTCTTTGAGGTGTGTTAAATATGTGTGCCATCACAAGGCACACACACTTTACGAATTGCTATGTGAGTTTATGCATGTGAATATGGTGTACCTGCCTCCACATAAACTGAAGTAAATCATGGATGTATGGCCAAACGTGTGTACTCTGCCATTGTTGCCATGGTATACTATTATTAGTCCAGTGAGGGATATGTACATGGGTATAACCATGCGGCTCAGCACCTGTTGCATGGCACAGGCGTCATTTGTGGCTACTCGCTACCAAGTTACACTATGCATCCATCACAACACTTTGTGGTGGTTGTGCATGGTTAATGTTACATCTGTCCTGCATTGGCTTAATTGTAGTACATTTGTACTTCAGGCCTGAAGTGGCGCAGAGACTCTTCATACAGGTTGCATACAACATATTCACAACCATTGTATGCAGCACTCAAATTGATCTGCAACTGTCATGCACATGCAAACAAAATGAGATGTATGCCAATGGCAGACTTACCAACAGTTCCACCAATCACAATGCCCAAATAGTTAAACAGAACCTGCTCCCTTGACACCAGATCTGCCCAGCGATGCTTAATCTGGTGGTCATTACACCCCCTCTTAAATATCCTGGTCAGGTGGTGGAGCATCTTGTCCCACCGCAGCCATCTTGCCTTCGTGGGGTAGCCTTGGATCACCAGGCCACCCAGTTCCAGCATCAGGGATAGGTAGTGTGACACCAGCCAGAAGAAACACCACCAGCTCATCTGCAGACATCCTTCCCACCCTCCCTTTCCAAGACATTTCCTTGGTGAATGGAGTCCACCCAAAAAAAGTGTAAAGATAAAGGAAACTTAACCCTCCAACTAACACAAACTACCCCAACAACTAAACAACCCCAGACAGACACCACACAATGGGAAGCAGCCTGAAGAACGATGCCAGAACAATGAGGGTTGTTGTCCACGAAATCGGAACAATGTTTTCCTCTGCCTTAACCACGCATGTCTGGAACAACGAACATGCGTGGTTAAGGGAGGGGAAAACATACTTGGGATCCGAGAGGACACGGTAAGGTAAGTGGGGCTGGGCTGGGGGTTGGGGTTAGTTTTAGGGGCGGGGTGGGGGTAATTTTAGTTTTTTGGGGCAGGGGTGGGGTGGGGGGTCGGGGTAATTTTTGGTTTTGGGGCAGGGGTGAGGGGTCACAGTAGTTTTAGGGGTGGGGTAGGGGTTTGGGGTAGTTTAGGTTTTAAGGGAGGTGTAGGGGGTCGGGTGGTTTTAGGGGCAGGGGTGGGGGACTGGGGTAGTTTAGGTTTTATGGGTAGGGGGAGTTCGGTGGTTTTAGGGGTTAGGGTGGGGGGCCGGGGAACTTTTGGGTTTAGGGTGGGGTAGGGGGTTGCAGTAGATTTAGGGGTGGGGTTGGGGTGGTTTTAGGGACGGGTGGGGGTCAGAGTAATTTTAGGGGCGGCTGGGGGGTTGGGGTGGTTTTAGGTTTTAGTGTTGGGAGTAGGGGATTGCGTAATTTTAGGGGCAGAGGAGGGGGTTGGGGTGGTTTTAGGGGCAGGGTGGAATGGGGTGTCAGGGTAGCTTTAAGTTTTAGGGGCGGAGTGGGGGGTTGCAGTAATTGTAGGGGCAGTGTGTGGCGATGGGGTGTTTTTAGGTTTTAGAGGCAGGGTGGGGGTTGCAGTAATTTTTGGGATGGGGTGGGGGTTGGGGTGGTTTTAGGTTTTAGGGGCGTGGTGGGGGGTCAGGGTAGTTTGAGGTTTAGGGTTGGGGGTTGCAGTAATTTTACGGGCGGTGGTGGGGGTTGGGGTGATTTTAGGTTTTAGGGCAGGGTGGAGGTCACACTAATTTTAGGGGCAGGAGTGGGTGGTTTGGGTGGTTTTAGGAGTGAAAATCAGGGGGGTTGCATTCTGGAACCATGCATGCCAGTCCATGCATGCCTTTACCAAGAATACCTTTACAATGAAAAATTGTTGTTAAGGCATTCGTGGTAAAGGCATTATTGGTAACAACGCGGTTGTTGTTCTGACCGCGTTGTTCATGCATGCGTTGTTCTGACATACATTCCAATACAATCAACACACAAACTACAAGAAATTAGACAAAATCTACACAAAATACACAAGACACAGCACAATGGACACTAGAATGACTCGAAACACCCCACAAATCCACTAGCACTTCACCAACACAACCACACACAGTCACAGGGGAACAGACTGTGAAGTGAAAGTGAAACTACACTCCTGATACATCACTTCCTGAGCAGGAGCGTCACATTTTTCACTCATGCGTCTTTTTTTTTGTCGCATTAGATTCATGCGTTGTTTTTATTGCCGAATGACGGTCATGCATCGATTATTTTTTGATGCATGACGGTCATGCGTTGAGTTTTCTGCATGGTGCACCGGATGTAGTGTGCACGTTATTTTGCCGCTCAGGGCCCATGTGTCAAATTTTTCCAGTTGCAGTGTTGTTTTGATGCATTTGCATCATGTTTTTTGACACATGTCGGATTTGCGTCACTTTTAGCATTGTAAGCCTTGACACCACCCTGATTGACTTAACATGTTATATGGCCTGTGCTACAATGTGGTACATGAGGTATGGCTACATGTTCAAGTCTTTGCAGTCATGTCATTACGGTGACATTGGTATGCTCAACCAATAAGTGTGTTGATTAGTCAGCTGCATGAAATCAGTCATAGTCTGTGCATTTGTGCATGTATACCGACACCGTGCCCACATGAATGTTGGCACATGTGTGCAATGTGTGTGCATTTGTGTATGGTTCATAGTTATTAGGTGGACCACATAGTTATGTCTGTAACAAAATATTGACACATACCCACAACAGGATATATGTTCTGTCCTGTATCTGAAACATGCTATGGCATGTGTCCTCCATTATATTTTGGACTCAGAGTATGCAGTGGACTTGGACTGCATTGAAATCACGTATCCCCTGGCAAGTTATGTGTACATGTGTGTTGACTCTCTAGTTTTTGGTAGGATTTTACTTCATGTTGCTCAGCTGCAAGTGTGCCATGTGGTTCACCATGCATCTTAGTTGCTGGGGATGTTATGAATACCGGTGTTGGTGATTTATGGTATATGGCATGTGTGTGTCATAACGTGTGTTGTGTAATTTCTGTTACATGTGACGACATTGGTGTGTGAATGTGATGTGTAAGCTCACATTACAATCTTCCTGCATAGACAGAAGTTGCCTTTTTACTATTGCATGTGTAGTCACATCACTGCCACCCATATTTCAGAATGTCAGCACACATTTGATGATTTTTTTTTACTGTCACAGGTCTTGTGATACCTAGGCCATCATTGTGCTGCTAGATTGTCTATTGTACTGACTCCATACACATTACCATGTCTAAGCCATAATGTTGGTAATGTGTGCAGAGATATGTGTTATTTGTGTGCCAACCACCAATTGAGCACTCAGATTGGTCACCATCATCTTTGTCATGACTGTCACATTCTATGCCGTACCACTGTGTAGCAGTGTTGCAGGGTGGCATTGATGGCAGACCTACGCATCGTCATCACTGTGTGAGTATATGTGGCAACACACACTCATGGTTGCATGTGAAGTGGCAGGTTATGGTGCTCTACTTTCCACTGCCCCCATGTGCACATGCCTCAGGCACCTGACAATGGCATAAGTTGATGTAGACAGAGCAGTGGGGCGTGGGTTTATTGAGCTGGAATTTCATCCATTAATGAATGCTATTCAGCAGCCTATGCACACTCCCTATTAGTTAGAGACAGGCACAAATGTGGTCATGCAGACAAGGATGTAATGATTTCTTCTGCGGTACTTGATGTCAGCTCCTACAGAGCTTGGGTGCTTGCACATGTGGGAAGTGTCTCATTATTGGAAGTCCTTAGTTGGTTCCATGTGTAGTTTGTTTAGGGGGTGTATGACTGTTGTGACTTCAATGTTGGAGAGATGGCATGGTACAGATGGTGTTGTCTGTGACTTCCTCCTGTCATCGTGGCATGCAATGGCCAAATACCATGAAATGCTAGTGCCAAACATGTCTGGTCATGCACGTACCTGGCCACCCTCTATGTACATTTGTGAAAGTTAGACATGTAGACATTGATATGCTGCACTGCCTGTTTTGGAGTATGTCTGTTCATTGTCCACTTTTTTCAGCCATTACTGTTAAGATATGGATTGTGTCCTCCATTGCTCCCAGTCTTTTGGCAGCTAGCACTTTGTACCCATCTTCTACAGCAACATTGACTGGTCATTTAGGGATAGTATCCAATATGTGACTTGTGTTATGTGGAGATGTACCCTTCTACTACTACTGGCAACTTGTTAGTTACCTTCCCACACATGACATTACACATGCCACATCACCTACGTTGTCTCCAAGTAACATGGCGTGTTGTATTTTCAAGTATCTGTGGGTATCTCTGAACTATCTCCATCTACATCCTCCTTTGAACATGGGTATGCAATACTCCCTGTATGCCACAACCTAGCTAACTTTTACCATGACTGAATGATGTTGAGGAGTGAAATCATTTTAGTGCTGTTGAATCTTTTGTCAAATGCTTCCTATATGGCTAGGTCTACTCCCACTCAGTTTGATGTTGGCTCTCTGACAGTATTGATCAATGCCGGACATGCTACTGCATGCCACACCTGCATCTGATGTTGGACTCCAAAACATGTTTGGGCTAATTGGTCCAGTTATTACCATTCAATTGATCTCTCATGTGTGTGACAATGAGTGGTGTGCATTGCAATGTGATGTTGTGATACAGAGCATCCTAGGTGAACATACAGACACAGGTCAAGCATTGTGGATAATGGAATACCTGTTGCTTCCTGGGACAGACACACATACATCTGTCTTCGTATCTTTGTCGGTATTAGCTGTAGGCATGTATGAAGACAGATGATTTGTGTCACAGGTGTGCATCTAATGCACATTGGAAGTGTTACACACTCTGCCTACATTCCACCAAGACTATCATTTTGCTGATGCATTTTCCAATTTAGTTCGTAGATCCTGGATATCTGTTATGTGTTTGTATAGAGATTCTACACCCATAGCTGCTTGATATGTCTGCCAACCCATTGCCCATTCCCCAGCCAAAGTGTGTGCCATACCTGAGGTAAAGTCCACCAGGTTTCAGGATTATGCACAATGGCAGTGGCAGAACCTAATTTCATGGATACACTGTGCAGACTCTGCTTCACACATTGATTACAATCACTGGGCAGATCCTGAAGGAGCATAGTTACCTATGCCCACCCCCCCACCTTGCAGGCAAAGCTACAATCAAACTGACCAGTGACAGTGTTCAGTTCCAAAAAACCTTAACCTCCATTTCTTGACAGCCCCTACCATATGTGTGATCCCCCTTGCAGACATCCTGTTAGGCATGGTGTTGTTTTGATTATCGGCCTATAAATTGGCACCTTGACCACCTGTTGCCACAATATTGGTAGTACTGCATGGATCTAGGCTTTCAGAAGTCACATGCCAATGATGACTGTATCACAGAAATGTGAGATGGAGTTAGTAGAGCTCCCTACATCATGAAGGATGTTGCTACCATACTTGTAATTTTTTAGTTTCTGACAAGCTCCCTGGGGTTTGTGTCACATTCCAATTGTATATGTAGTGGAGAATGAGTAGACAAAGGAAAATCAGTTTAAAGGTACTTTAGTTATGCTTTTTACAAAGTGACGCTGTTACTTCCTATGTATAAAAGTTCTGTACAATGTTGAGTCTTATGCGAACTCCTGCAGCTGTGTATAGTTGTTCCCCCTCCAATTATCTGCTCCATCATCCTCATCCTCCTCACTGGGGACATCAACTTGCCCATCGCCGGGGACTTTTGTCATGACACAGATATTGTGCAGGATTCCACACGCAAGTATGATCTTGTATACAAGAGTTGGAACATACAGTAGGCTTCCTCCTGTCAAGTCCAGGACCGGAACCAGGATTTGAGAAGGTCAAATGTCCTCTCCACCCCATTGCGTGTTCTGCGGTGCTCTTCATTATAGCCATGCTCTACCACAGTTGTTGGATTTCCAAATGGTGTCATGACCCACGGCTCTATGCCGTAACCTTGATCAGCTGCAAAGGTAAGAAGTAAAATTGTAGTAAAAGCTTGAGATGGATTAGGTATCTACAATGGCAGAAGTTAGTTGCATTTGAGTGGTGATTCTGACATGCTTGTGGTATTGTGTATGTTCCTGCTCTTGTGAAATGGTTTAACTTGTCTGTGTTGATGTGCGTGAAAATCTAGGGTATTGGCTCAAGGACCTGAAACTTATTATTATGACTCCAACACTGATGCTCATCATGCATGACACATCTTTTGTGTAGTCCATAATTGTGGCAGTGTCCTATTGTTAGATGGAAGCTAGTGCCTCCTTGTAGCACAATGGTGTCAGATGTGGAAACATCATAGTAGCCCTACATTGCCAGAGTATCCCGTCCATTTTACCATTTGGCACTATACATGCAGTGCAATACTTAGGGGCATATTTAAGGGCCCCCAGTGCCTCCATGTGCCACATTAGCATCATTTAATTTGATGCAAATGTGGCCCAGCCACCTCCCAATAACCTCTGCCCCACATTTGCAAAGTAGCCCAATGCTTGCATTGCACCACTTTGTTGCCCCTTCCACCACGTTATGCCTGCGCCAGATACAGTGTATGCAAGGGGTGCATTCCGGTGCTGGGTGGCATACAAATGGTGCAAAGGTAGCTGTGAGATTCCTTTGCACCATATTTTATCAGCATTTAATAATGCCTGCTAAGTGCAGGCGTTAAACAGAGGATCCCATTGAGTACAATGGGCCTCTGGGTGCTTAGCAGGATTAGAGTCATGATTTTTTATGCTCATCCTGCAAAGCACCAGACTGGCTTAAAAAATGATGTCACTAGTCACCCTAATTACCGTCATGGTGTGCTGTATTTCAGATACTGTGCTACCACGGTGGTGATGGGGGCGAAAGGGGTGCAAGAATAGTAGCGCTACATTATGTGCAGCGCCACTTTTCATTAATATGCCCCTTAGTGGTCTTTAGTGGCAGATGATGGTTGTGGCAGCCATCAAGTGTACAAGGGTGTGTATCACATATTAGTATGTTGCTCACATTTAGTACAGGTGTATTGCGTAGCTTCCATTAATGGATTTTCTGTCATACTTCCAACAAATGCACAGTGCAAACTTTGGAAGGGGTCACAGCTATTTTTATGAAGTGTCACTTAGTGCAGTGCAAGTATGGTAAGTCTTGTCCTCTATACTCCTATAGGGGCCTACTATGGCAGTCATGATAATTAAAATTTTGCACTGACTCTTCACCATGGTGCACAATTTAAGTTTACTGAACAGACATGATGGTTTTAGGGAGCGCTAAGTGGCACATGTGAGGTGGCAGTAGAGTAGGTTTGGCACAATTTCTCATTATTCTGCCCCATGTTATTTCATGGCAGTTACATTTGTATTCCTATGTGTGCAACACACTGCATCAGGCATGTATGTGCACACTACAGGTATGCATGGTCTCCTGCTGCATTTGCTGGGTGTTTGGGAAGCAGATGTGGTGGGGTGTGAGGCGGATGATGGCATCTAGGACCTTCAGAAAGAAGACTGAGAATGATGGCTGGGAGACCCCAGTGACTAGTGCCCCTGTTGTCTAAAAGGATCCAATCAATCAATAACATTTATAAAGCGCACTACTCACACGTGAGGGTCTCAAGGCGCTAGGGGAGGGGGGTAACTGCTGCTCGAAGAGCCAGGTTTTGAGCTGCCTCCGGAATGTGAGGTGGTCCTGGGTGGTCCTGAGGTTGACTGGGAGGGAGTTCCATGTCTTGGCCGCCAGGTAGGAGAAGGATTTCCCACCTGCCGTAGTGCGGCTGATGCGAGGGACGGCAACGAGTGTGAGGTTGGCGGAGTGAAGTTGACGGGTGGGCGTGTAGAAACTGAGGCGACGGTTGAGGTATTCGGGTCCCTTGTTGTGGAGGGCTTTGTGTGCGTGGTTGAGGAGCCTGAAGGTGATCCTTTTTTTGACGGGTAGTCAGTGCAGGTGTCTCAGGTGGGCGGAGATGTGGCTGTTGCGGGGTATGTCGAGGATGAGGCGGGCGGAGGCGTTTTGTATTCGCTGAAGGCCTTTCTGGCGTTTTGCAGTGGTTCCTACGTATAGGGTGTTTCCGTAGTCCAGGCGGCTTGTGACGAGGGCGTGGGTCACAGTTTTTCTGGTGTCGGCGGGGATCCAGCGGAAAATCTTTCGGAGCATGCAGAGAGTGAGGAAGCAGGAGGACGATACGGCGTTGACTTGTTTGGTCATGGTGAGAAGCGGGTCCAGGAAGAATCCGAGGTTGCGTGCGTGGTATGAGGGGGTTGGTGCGGTGCCTAGGGTCGTGGGCCACCAGGAGTTGTCCCAGGCGGACGGGGTGTTTCCGAGGATGAGGACTTCCGTTTTGTCTGAGTTCAGTTTCAGACGGCTGAGTTTCATCCATTCTGCGACTTCTTTCATTCCATCCTGCAGGTTGGTCTTGGCGCTGGTGGGGTCCTTGGTGAGGGAAAGTATCAGCTGGGTGTCGTCGGCGTAGGAGATGATGTTGATGTTGTGTTTGCTTACGATGTCGGCGAGGGGGCTCATGTAGACATTGAAGAGAGTTGGGCTGAGCGAGGAGCCCTGTGGGATACCGCAGATGATCTCGGTGGGGTCTGAGCGGAACGGCGGGAGGTAGACTCTTTTTGAGCGGTTAGAGAGGAAAGAGGTGATCCAGTCCAGGGCCTGTCCTTGGATACCGGTGGAGCGGAGGCGGGATATTAGGGTTCGGTGGCAGACGGTGTCGAGGGCAGCCGAGCGGTCGAGGAGGATGAGGGTGGAGGTTTCTCCGTTGTCCATCAGAGTTCTGATGTCATCTGTTACTGCAATGAGGGCAGTTTCTGTGCTGTGGTTGGCTCAGAATCCGGACTGGGGAGGGTTGAGTAGGTAGTTGTCTTGAAGGAATTTGGTCAGTTGCTTGTTGACGGTCTTCTCAATGACTTTGGCAGGGAAGGGGAGGAGTGAGATGCGGCGGAAGTTCTCAGGTCGCTGGGGTCCGCCGTAGGTTTCTTCAGGATAGCGTTGACTTCCACGTGTTTCCAGCTCTCGGGGAAGGTGGCAGATGCAAACGAGTTGTTGATGATGGTCTGGAGATGGGGGGCGATTATGTTGTCGGCTTTGTTGAAGATGAAGTGGGGGTAAGGATCCGAGGGGGCACCAGAGTGGATGGTGTTCATGGTAGCTTTAGTCTCTTCTGCGATGATGTGAGTCTAGGCGTTGAGGGTGATGGCTGGGGTTGTGGGTTCTGTGGTGGTTGGCTGGGTCTGAGGACCGAAGCTGTCGTGTAGGTCGGCAATCTTACGATGGAAGAAGGTAGCGAGGGAGTTGCCAAGATCTTGTGAGGGCGTGATGGAGTTGGAGTTGGCGTTAGGATTGGAGAGGTCTTTGACGATGTTGAAGAGTTCCTTGCTGTTGTGAGTGTTCTTGTCCAGTCTGTCTTTGAAGGAAGTTCTTTTGGTGGCGCGGATCAGCTGATGGTGTTCGTGGGTGGCGTTTTTGAGGGCAGACATGTTTTCTACGGTGTGGTCTTTGTGCCAGGCTTTCTCGAGGGTATGGCAGTTTTTTTTTATTCCTTGAAGGTGTCTGTGAACCATTGAGGTTTCCTGGCGTTGCTCTGTCTTGGGAGGCGTCTAAGGGGTGCGAGGTTGTCCGCGCAGTTGGTGATCCAATGAGTGAGGCTGAGGGCTGCGTTGTTGGCGTCGGTGGAGATGGTGGGTTGGTTGTGGCTGAGAGTGGAGAATAGCTGTTCCGTGGAGGTTTTGTTCCAATGTCTGCGTGGGATGGGTTGTGTGCGGAGGTGGAGAGTCTTGCGTCTGAAGGTGAAGTGGACACATCTGTGGTCGGTCCAGTGTATTACGGAGGAGTGGCTGAAGGATACGTGGTTGCTGGCGGAGAAGATGGGGTCGAGCGTGTGTCCGGCGATGTGGGTGGGGGTGTTCACCAGTTGCTTGAGACCGAGGTTGTCGAGCAGGGTGGTGGTGTTGGGGTCGTTGTTCTGCTACAGGTGGAAGTTGAGGTCTCTGAGGAGGATGTAGTCCGGCGAGGCTAGGGCGTGCGGGGAGATGAAGTCAGCGATGGATTCGCTGAAGAGGGCGCGTGGTCCAGGGGTTCTGTAGATGAGAGTTCCTCTGAGGGTGGTCCTGGGGTCGGTGTGGATCTGGAAGTTCATGTGTTCGGCGGCGAGGGGGGTGTCTTCGGTGGAAGTGTTGATGTTGATGGAGTCCTTGAATATGATGGCGATTCCTCCTCCGACTTGGTTGGTGCGGTCTCACCTGGTGATCTTGTAGCCGTCGGGGATGGCTATGGCGATGTCGGGGGCCGAGGAGGGTTCATCCAGGTCTCAGTGATGAAGGCGACGTCCAGTGCGGGGGAGTCCAGGAGGTCCCATAGTTCAATGGCGTGCTTGTGGACGGAGCGTGCGTTGATGAGGATGCATTTGAGGTGGTTATTGGTGCGTGGGCTGGCGGGCGGGGTGCAGTCGCAGTGGAAGGTGTGCTTGCAGGTAAGGCATGCGAAGGGTCCATGAGTGCGTTTCGGGTTGGCTTGGAAGCAGGTTCTGGAGCGTCCCGGATTGAGTGCGTGGAGGGAGGTTGGGTCGTAGCAGCGCTCTGGGGTTTGGGAGTGCTGGGGTCCAGGGGTCGTGGCGCTGGGTGCGGTCCAGGCGCGGACAGGTGCAGACGGGGGCAGATGGGCTTGCCTTTGGCGCGCCGCCATAAGAGGGAGGAGGGGGGGAGGAGGGGTCAGTTGGGGGCGGGAGGGGGGCAACGAATGGGAGCAAGGGGGGCGGGGCCGCACGGGTGCTGGCGGCGGGAAAGCAGAGGGCAGGGGGTGGGGGGGTCAGATGGCAGGGAAGGGAAAGAAGATAGGGAAGGGAAGAGAAGAGATGGATTACAGAAGAAGAGAGGAATCAGAAGAAGAAAAGAGAGGAATAGAAGAAGAGAAGAGAAGAACACAGAAGAAGAGAAGAGAGGAATAGAAGAAGAGAAGAGAAGAACACAGAAGAAGAGAAGAGAAGAGAAGAGTACAGAAGAAGAGAAGAGCCCAGAAGTGGAGAGGAACACTGAAGAAATGGACTACAGAAGAAGAGAAGAGTACAGAAGAGGAGAAGAGAAGAGTACAGAAGAAGAGAAGAACACAGACGCCAGCATTTGCAGGAAAGTGAGAAGCTTTGTGATGGGTTGTATATTAGTTGGAGTTTGCAGCCTGGCTGTGATGGCTGGCACTATGTGGTGCAGCAGGAGCACAATGGACTCCCGATTGAGGTGGTAAATACTGATTATGTCTTCTTCCCTGAGGCCAACTAAGGTTGTGAGCAGTCTGAAGATCCTCTCCCGCCTTCTGTGATGCCTTTGTGGGTGCTATGGTCATGTTTTGGGTTGCTGCTGTGGTGATGGAGGGAGCTGTTGTTGTTACTGACATCTGCGGCGTGTCCCAAGTGGGAGCAGTACAACCTCCATGTTGTCCTGGAGGTTGCAAATGTTCCTTCTGTAAGTTGTCCTTAAGTAGTGGTGTGTGGGCCTCATTTTAACACCTGGTCTGACCCAAGTATTAAAATTTGACGCTAATCTGTTTATTGCAATAAATTTTGGGTCTGCTTCCTAGGTGTATGTTGTTTTTGCATCTGAAGATAAATATGGTGCAAGGAGCTTAACGTCATTTTTTGGATGGGAACACCTACCTTGCATCTCATTGAAGCACGGTAGGTTCAGGCATCCAAAAAATAGTGCAAACTCCAATATTTTGACGCTAGATGGATCTAGCATCAAAATATAAATATGGAGTTATGTTTGCACCACATTTGCATCAAATAAAATTATGCAAATGCGGCACAAACAAAGTATAAAAATGCCCCTTAGAGTTTGTGGCAGCCATCTGCTCGAAATGGAAGGTTTCACATCAGACCTATTTTTCCAGAGTTGCTGTTCCCGCGCTGCCTCACTATGTGCTGCAAATGGTTGAACAAGCTTTGCAGCAAAGTGTTGTCCACACTATCTACCTGACCACAGACATGTGGACCATTTGTCAAGCTATGGATGACATACGCTTCAATGCACACTAGATCTCTTTTGTAGGGTGTGAGAAAACAGGGCTGATTGCAGAGGCCCCCTAACTTTTTGCCCCCATTTTCCACTTTATGCTGGTGTTTTCCTGACTCTGATGGTGCCCTGGGTACTGCTAACCAGTCCCAGGGCCTGTGCTCTGTGTAAAATGGATATGCAAATTAGGCTAATTATAATTGGCTAAGTTAACCTACCTATAAGTCCCTAGTATATGGTAGGGCATGTAGGTTTAGGGACCACAGCATATAGGGAACCATGGAGCTTGATCTGGCTAGCCTACCCACACTGACAGTAGTCCAGCTTAGGGGGTTGTGTACTGAAAGAGGGTTGCCTGCAACCACAGACCTCAGGAAGCAAATCCTGATCAAATCCCTGACAGCATGGGCTGAGGCCCAAGAGCTAGGCACAGAGGAAGCTCCAGAGGAGGAAGAAAAAGGGGAGGATGCTAACTCTAACCTCTCAGGGGAGGGAAGGCATCTGAGCCCAAGTGAGGATGAGGAAGAACGGTCCTCAGTAAATACAGTCACTAGGGGCAGATCCAAAGCTAGTGGTGGGAAGGGGGTCCTTTCAGGAGGAGAGAACCCATCCATCAGAGAAAGAGAGCTGGAGGCCCAGCTAGCATACATAGCTTTGGAAGCAGATAAGCTGGCCCTAGAAAAGAAAAAGTGGGCAAAGAAAGAGAAAAGAGATGGTGGCAGCGACAGAGAAGTTGAGGTGTCCATGGGTGGGGGAGTTTGCCCCAGATTACCCAAGGGGGTGGTTCCTGCCTATGTAGAGGGTGATGACATAGATAAGTGGCTGGGGGCCTTTGAGAGGGCCCTCCAGATGAGGAGAGTCAAGCCTCAGTACTGGGGTTCACTTCTTTGGGAGTTAGTTCCCAACTCTGGGAGGGATAGGCTCCTAACCATGAGTGGGGAGGATTTAGACTCATACCCCAGTATGAAGAGTTGCTTGACTAAAAAGTTTGGTCTGACCCCAGAGCAGTATAGGCTCAAGTTTAGGGACACTCAAAAGACAAGTACCCAGTCTTGGGTGGACTTTGTAGACACCTCACTTAAGGCACTAGAGGGCTGGATTATTGGTAACAAAGTAAATACTTATGAGGGGTTATACAATCTGATCATGAGAGAGCACATCTTGACCAATTGTACCCAAGAAAGGTTACGCCAGCATCTAGTGGACTCTAAGCAGACCAACCCTAGAGAGCTAGGGGAGGCAGCTGATGAGTGGTTGAGAACCAGGGTGGTTATCAAGTCCCAGGGGGGAGACTCCAAGAAGGGGGGGTCAGGTCCCCAAAAACCTAAGGAGGGAGGTGGTAAGCCCACCACAGAGACTCCCTCTGTACCCCAGAACCATAAGAAGGAGGAGAGTAAATCCCACTCCCACTCCCACTCTGACAAGCAGAGGCAGGGAGACCCAGGGTTAAAAAAGCTCTTGGACAGTAGGGCTTGCTTTGACTGTCAGCAGGCAGGTCACTTCAGAGGAGATGCAGCCTGTCCAAAGAAGGTGGTTAGCACTGGGATGTCCAGTGTAGCCATAGAGGAGGACTCCTCAGATGATGAAGTCCTCCTAGCAATGAGCTGGGAGACAGGACCAGATGGTAAGCTGGTAATCCCTGAGGGTGGGAGTAGGCACTTCCACCACATTCAAGTGAATGGGATCCCTACCACTGGCCTGAGAGACACCTGTGCCAGTCACACTATAGTGAGTGACCGGTTAGTGACACCAGACATGTATGTCCCAGGAGAGACTAGGACAGTCAGGATAGCCACAGGGGAGGTCACCTCCAAACCTGTAGCCATAGTGCCCCTAGAGAGGGAGGGTATCCTTGACTGGTTTAGGGTGGTAGTCAGTGCTGACCTCCCCCTAGATTGTATCCTGGGCAATGACCTCCCAGAGGTGGGTCTGGTCCCAGATGGGGTGGTCGCCCAGGGCGTCCCCCCAAACCAAAGTCCTGGGGAGTCAGTCCCTACAGTTAGGAGACAGGGGTCCCCAAGAAAAGGAAAGAAGAAAAGGAAGGGTAGGCCACTCTTAAAGAGAGTTCCAGGGAGCCAAAGGTCTTCTGCCCCAGTAGGGGGGGAGCCCAGAATTGGCACTGGTGAGGCCTCACCTGACCCCAAGGAAGTCCTGAGTAGTCAGGCAGCTGTCTAGATGCAGGGTGTTGCCCCTGCACTGACAGAAGGGAGAGTGGAAGAAGGGTGTCTGCCACAGGAAGTGGTAGCCCCCACTCTAGACAGCAAGAGGGGTGCCAGGACCCCAAAATTGCCCCTAAAGCAGCTCAGCCACCTGTCAGTGGAGAGCTTAGGGTGTGGTTCTGGGTACTGACAGCTGTCAGTAGCCTCTGCTGGGTGCTAGCCTTCCTGGAAGCACTGTACTTGGCCTGGGAGGCAGATCCCAGGGCCAATAGCAAAGTAGGCCCCCTGACCCTATTGGTCATGGTGGGGTTGCTCAAGTGTTGGGTGACCTCTTTGGGTAAGCTAGGTGTTGCCCTAGCAAAATTAGGAGTAGGGGAGGTGGGCACCTCACTACCCAAGTTGGCAGAGAGAGAGGAGGAAGACCTCCCTAGAGGGAAGTTTCAGTTTGAGATGGGTCCTTTCACTGTTGGGATGACTTCACTACCCAGAGGGAGTGACCCTGACAGGAGGATGTAAGGCAGAGTAGGCCCTGCAAAGGGACAGCCAGTTTTCTTCACTGTCTTCCTCGCCTAACAAGCCAGGAAGACTCTCCCAGGGTTGGGCTGAGTCTCCTGGGCGTGTGGGCTGGGGGGGTCTGTGTGAGAAAACAGGGCTGATTGCAGAGGCCCCCTAACTTTTTGCCCCCATTTTCCACTTTATGCTGGTGTTTTCCTGACTCTGATGGTGCCCTGGGTACTGCTAACCAGTCCCAGGGCCTGTGCTCTGTGTAAAATGGATATGCAAATTAGGCTAATTATAATTGGCTAAGTTAACCTACCTATAAGTCCCTAGTATATGGTAGGGCATGTAGGTTTAGGGACCACAGCATAGGTGGTGCACACCTAGGTGCACTGCTGAGGTGCCCAGTGTCATTTTAAAAGCAAGCCTGCCTTGCTGGCTGCTTTTAAATTAAAGTTATATGCAAATTCGACTTTGGAATTAAAGGTACTTCCAAAGTCTTAAACTACCTTATTTTTACATATAAGTCACCCCTAAGGTGTGCCCTATGTGCCCCTAGGGCTGGGTGCCATGTAACTATAAGCAGGGACTTTATAAAAATAGATTTATAAGCCCTGGTGAGGTAAAAACAGCCACATTCGTTTTTCCCTCATTGAAGTAAATGGCCTTCATAGGCTAGAATGGGCAGACTTTATTTTAAATTTTAAAGTCTCCTTAAATGTTACATACCAAGAATTTGGTATCAAATTAATTGTTGTAATAAATCCCACAACTTCAAGTTGTGGGATTTAATATAACTTGTTCAGGTAAAAAGTTTAGACTTTACCTAAAAAGTTTCCAATTTCAGCTCTGCATTGTTTTTGCTGCTGTGCTCTGATTGGCCAGCCTGCAGCAGCTTCTGCCAGGCTGCCTTGATGAGGTGTGAAGTGGCCTGGCTTCACACAAAGGAATGTGCTTGGGGGAGAGAATCTCCCCTCAGCAGATGGTGAGGCAGGAAGGGGGAGGGTTGCCAAACTGGTCTTCAAAGGCAGAGAAGGACATCTGGAGCACCCAGCAACACCCCCACATCCTGCAACCCCAGACAACTAGGTGCCCCCTTGATTAGATTAGGAGAGGGCAGGAGAGGGGTGTGTTTATGATTTTTAGCCACTCCAGTGGGTGGGCTCAGCCAGATGTAACCTCCAAAAATCAGATTCAGCCATGTTGGATTTTTAGAGACTGTTGCCTTTTGGGATGGATTTTTGCCACACTTCCCAGGAAGTGGTCATCACAGGGGGACGACCCTGTACCTGATTGGAGGACCAGGACCCCCCTGCTTTTCACCCAGGAGCAAGGATAAAACTGGCAGACATGCCCCCACACCTCAGATCCCCACCAAATTTCAAGAAGAAAGAACTTAAGGAGAAGAAGGACTGCCCTGCTGGACCCCTGGCCTGCACCTGGACCCTGCACTCAGAAGGACTGCACCAGCTGCACACTTGGGCTTCACCACAAGAAGGACTTTGCCTGGCTTCAACTGGTTCAAGGAGGGACTCCCTGTTTGCTACAGGTGAAAAATTGCTATCCAGAGTCCCCTGCACCAACTCCTGAAAAAAGAGACCAGTTGACCACTGCCCAGTGGCCAAAAAGGAGTTTGCGCCAGGTGCATTCTGGGAGTTGAAGTCTGCACCCCCCAAGGACCATCACAGAACTTCTGGACCCTTGGGGTGAGCTGTGGACCCCAAAAGAACCTTAAAAGAACATCTGGGTGAAGCCCCAGAAGTTTGGAGAAGATTTGAAAATTTTTGTAAAAAAGCTCCAGAGAGGGACCGACCCGCCGCGGAAATTCTAGCCGGCTTGCCTCAACCGCGACCCGGCCTGACTTCGTGGTTCGTCCCGGTAAAGAAAAACATCCGAAAAAGAGACTAAGTCCGAAGGTAAAAAGTTGACCGGGACCTCCCAGCCATCGTATCCGAGAAGGGCTCCACGGACGTCGGATCAAGATCCAGGTTTACCCCGGTCGAAGGATTTTCATCTCGAAAAAACGACTAAGTCCGAAGGTAGAAATCACCACTGAGGAAACCCACATCGCGTATCCGGACAAGGGCTCCAGGAGGTCGGATTCAACTGGCAGGTTCGTCCCGGTGAAGAAAAACTTCAAAATAAAGACTAAGTCAGAAGGTAACTTTTTAACCGAGGCCTCCCGCGACTTGTAGCCGAGTAGGGCTCCATCGCGGTCGGCCTGAAACTTTGACTTTGCCCCGGTCGAGGTGCAACCAGATGACCCGATTGGCGCTTTTTGTTTCTAAGCGCTAGAAAAATAATAATACTTTAAAAATTCATATCTCCGGTTCCCCTGAACCAATTTTATTCGTTTTTGTGTCATTTTAAAGATAAAAATATAAACTATTTTTATAAATTGGTTTTGGATTTTTAAACTGTTTCCTGTGTTTTATTTAATTACTGTTTTTATGATATTTGAATGCTTTACACACTGTCTCCTAAGTTAAGCCTTGACGCTCGTTGCCAAGCTACCAAGGGTGGAGCTGGGATTAATTTACTGAGACCTAACTGTACCTAGGTGGAGGTTAGTGGCTTGTTGCTAGGTGTAGGTACCTACCTGCCCTTACCAATAACCCATTTTCCAACATGGGGGTAAAGCAAAAGCTATTTACAGTTCTTCACCCTGTAGAAACTTTGAAGAGCGCTCAACGGCATGCAACAGTCGTGTGATGCAATTGGGAAAGGTATGACCATGTGTAATGCTATCTGTATTAAACCACCAATTCCATCTCCACCACTGACTCCATTTTGTGCTTAGATTAGCTTCAGATGCTGTCACATAGGTGGTGCAGGTATTTTTCCATGCACAGCTTGTTCTCTACACTGAATGTGTTTTCGTTCTTTCTCACCAGAGAAGGGAACACAACAGGGGATGCAATGATGATAAGAGTGTACAAGGATGAAAATGTTTGTAGCAGAGAATGGTACAGCTCTGTCTTGGAAATGCATATTGTGATCTGGCTAATCCTTTTGTGTCTTTTTAACACTGACCAAGTGCAGGCAGCACTTGAATCTCACAACTTACTCAAAGGAAAGGGGAAGGTTACCAGATCCTTCCTTTTAAGTTTATTTAAGGTATATAAGGTGGGGAAACATTGAATTTTTAAATGATTTCTTGTAGAACTTCTTTCTTTCTTTGCAAAACAAAAATAGCTAGTGGAATATTATGTTTGTGTCAGATTTATGCTGCCCCACCATTTTTTAGACACAGATATAGGCGGATTGGTGTTGGGCCCATGTGCAGTGAAGAAGCCCCCACATTCCTTTCAGGACTTTGGAGACGATTTCTGCCTCCCTCACATGCCATTTCCTATCCTTTTTTTTACATCATCTACCAGAAGTGCCCCAGAAAATCATTGATTAAAAGATTGCCAGTGCCAATGCCTAATTCCAATGTGTTGCTACCATCAAAGAGGAGATAATATTTTGCATCAACCACCGTGCTTGGATTGGAAGAGGTAACTACTAACTGTTGCACCAATGAGTGGTGATATATTAACTGATTGTGAGTGATGAATGAAGATGGATGTGGTGGCTGACAGTGAGGGAGGGAGTTCAACAAATTTGTAAACTTGATTTCGATGTTTTGCAATGTTTGGGGGCTGATGGGTGATCACTCTTTCCTGAAAGAGATTGGCCTTTCAAACTTAGCAAAATTGACTTCCTTTTTTCTGGTTCCTCAGAGACCAGACCAGCCACTTTAGTTACAATACACAAATCTACACAAAATACTCCAATTCAGTTTCTCTATTTGTTCTTTAACAGCAGTGCACTATCTAGGTCTACCTCGCTCGGTGTGGGACTGGGATGGGGAGTTACTCAGAATCAGAAGGGGAAGGAGGAGAGAAGAAATCAGGGCAGGACTACCTCAACAGCTAGAAGGAAAAAGTTATCTATTTCAAAGAACAACCATGATGATGGCGAAGACTCTGAGACCTAGTACTCACTCAGCTTTGTGGACTAGAGAAAGGTGTGCTGATTTGGGCAATGCTGCTGCGTGTGTGTTTGCTGCAATGCTGAATCAAAAGTGAAAGTCCAATTTATGTTCTTGCTCTGTCTTAGAGTCTTGTTGGTACACTCCTGACTCTTCATGAAACATACCTTGCTTCCTTTTGTCCTTCTTCTTTACTCTATAATACAGTTACTGTTTTTCAATATGCAGACCTTCTCCTAGCCCTCTCCTGCACAAACAAAACTGTGTGAAAGATCAACACTCCAGCTTACCTACCAGAGAGATTCAGCTGGTCACCCAAGAGTGGTGAACATTCCAAGAAGAATCAGATGCATAGCACAATTTGGCAATACAGTATAATTTTCCTTTTAACAATCCAAATGTTTACGACTGTGTAGGTTAACCTCAAACCTCCATAATTTTTATTTTTCAAACCTAGAAGACGTAACCTTTAGAAGTTCACTATCTTCGGTCTCTCTTGGGCAGAAGGACTGTTTACAATGTGTTTACCTTGAACTGTGTCATACGTATCCCTTCATAATTTCCTTCCACAACACATTGATGATGGTGTGTTGGTTAGCACTCTGATGAGTATTGTCATGGTTTCTTTTGGGTAGTATTTGTATTTCTCAAACCTTTCCCCAGATCCCCATTCCCTTCCATTCATTGAGCCCCTTGGCCCTCTTCCCCGGGCTGTGTGATTTATTGAGGTGTAACTTAATTTTATACAATAAATGGATCATTCACCTGTTGGGGTGAATGTGGTGAAAGGGACATCAGCTCACTACATGACCTTCTATTACCTGAGCAATATTCCACACCAGCCCCATCAACATCATCATTAAGGCCTTGCGTTGTGTGTTGTTTAACTCTCTGATTTCCTTCAATCTAGTTGACAGTAATGGACAACCCTTTGATTAATCTTGCAGTTGGAGTTTGCATAGGTGGGTGTGGTACCATGTGTCTTGCCTGTTAGCGTGCTAGCCCGCTACTACTACTACTGCCTTTTTAAGATGCAACCTTGGGAGAAGCCCTGCAGGCTGAAGACTGAGGTATCAGCCCTCACTTCATATCTTCAGGTAAGAGAAGAGCAATGGATTTAAGTAAACCTGTTTAGTTAGTGATTAACTGCTACCGAAGAAGATGTTGTTTCTGTGTATCTAGGTTTTTGTATGCAAACTAGGCAATGGCAATCCTCCTCTAGTGGTCAATATAGTTACAGAGGGCAGTAGAGCAAGTGTATACGTAAATTACATAGACTTTTTTTGTAGATTTAAAAAACAGGCTACACTAAAAGACAGCAGTGCAATCTAAAACACCAAAATAAACAATTGAGGCATAAATGAAGTAAAATATCCCCTTTTATTTTTAAGAAATAGAAAACCCACCCATTCCACCCACAACAGGCCTTTCCCCAAACAAATAGCCCCATCGCCCAAAAAGTCCAACGGAAGTCCAAAATGAAACCCGGTCCCTACTCCCTCCCCACCCTTTCCACCAACAACACGTATCTTCCACCAAAACAAAAGATTTTAAAAAGGGCTTAGAAGATGGCATTGTTTATTTGGTTCTGGAGCTGGTCCATGCTGTGCTCAATCCTGGCGATCCAGCTTTCCATAAGGTGCGTCTGCTGCAAGATGCGCTTGAGTAATGCCCTGTCACAGCTGGAGGGGGCCAAAGCAGGTGCAGTCAGGTCCCTTGACAGCTGGAAGATGTGTCGGTGATATAATGGCTGGGAAGCTGGAAGGGTGGGGCTGGCGTGCTGCTGAACTGGGACTTGGGTCAGAGGCAGCTATTTCTGCCTCATCATCCTCCAGGACCACCAGCGGCCGGTATTCAGCGTGAATAGTCTCCAGCCTCTGGCACCGCAGATGGGCCACTATCTCCTGCCTGGTGGGTGGTTCTGGTCAACCAGCAGGGGTAGCTATATTGGGAAAAACAGAAATGAAAAAGGCAAATTGTAAACAATGCTCTGAGCTTACTTTCAAACTAAGAAGTGGGTGGCACAGTACCGGTACATTGCTGATCCCCTAGGGACATTAGAATGTGATAAGACTATGATTAGGAGAGTCACAGGGCCAATTGTATTTGTTTACCCACACGTAACTCACATAAAAAGCACTGACTGTCTGGTAGAAAATAATTAATGCAGAATAACCCCAGATTAAAAAACTGTGATTTGATTTTTTTTCTTTTAAAGGATTTTCTAGTAACTCAACAGACACTTATAGTGGAAAAATACAAATAAATTACCTCTCATTTATGAGTAAGGCATTATGGACGGTGGAGTACAAGTTGTTGTGCCAAATTGATGGAGGCATGCTAGCCAGCACTTCAGGTTCTTTGCTACTGTCTGCAACTGGGGCAGGTGTAGTTGACAATTATCTTTCATTCTAATATCCCTGTTCTTTTCCAAATGCCTTTCACATAGTTTCTAATCTTACTCTAGAGAGGCAGATAAATAAATGTGGATATATTATCCTGGCTGCAGCAAGTAGAAGGTGGGGAAAATAATGCACCGCACTACAAGGAAAGGAACAAGCTATATAGATTTATTTGGCACATTCTTCAAAGAGTATCTCTTACAGCAAACTTGAAATCGAATCAGACACTTAGTAGTCCCACATTACTCAATGGCTTCACCCACCAACACAAATTATTTACAACAAGTTCATTCGCTGTATAGTATAGAAAGGAAACTTGACTTACTCTACAGCAGGGTAAGTCAGAGGGATTATGTGGGTAGCTAGAGCTTTTGCTATAGAATAGAGGGGTGTCTCTGATCATTGTTTAATCATTTGCCTAAACTTTGGCTTATTCAGTCACTGTATAGATGAAACTCTAAAGGGAAAAATCTGAACAGATGTAAAATAAATGTGTGATGAGAAACCATGAAGTATATTTTAGAAACACTTCACATGGCCACAAAAGTGTGGCACATGGCAAGAATAGATTTTTTTATTTTTTTTGGTAGGCCTGGGTGGAAGAACTTAGGAAAGAATAAAAGGGTAAACTACTAAGAGGTGACTGAGTGGGCAAAGGGAAACTCACCTTGTGTATTCGTTTTGCAATGCATTGAAAACTTTGTAATTGCCGCATGAACTGAAGCAAATGCAAGTTGCACAGCTAACACTGCAGTCACAAGTTGAACCATTCTGCACTTCTTCAGTCACGGGTGGCAAAATTATATGGGTAGGGTGGGTGTTGATGTATGATGATGCGTGCGATACATATCTGCTTTGCCTAACAAATTCAGTGAGTCAGGGATTAGAACACAAATAAAATACTCCCTACATTGAATCATAACTTTGATAACCATAAAAAAAGTAAGCGAAGTTGGTGAGCAGTATACCCCTCGCCAGGAGAGCTCCCTTGTTTATTTATCCAAGGAATTATTCAATCAGCCTTCCATTCTTCCTTTCATTCTTTCTACTATATTCACCCATAGACACCATGATTTATGCTTTACTTTCTCTCATCCAGTCTTTCACAACATTCCAAATCCATTATCAATCCATTCAGTATCCACTCTTTCTTTCAATCATGCTTTCACTCATCCACCCATTTCACGAATGCTCACCCATACATCCTTTCACCCACTGTCGCACCCAGTCATTTCACCCATCCTTTCTTTTAACCTTCCATTCTTTTCTGTTTTCTTCAAGCCATCATTTGTAGCGTGCATTATGTGAGCTTTTGCTGAGTTGCTGATAGAAGAGGCCATAAACCAACCACTGCTGTAGCTGGCAATGCTGGGGGTTCATGATCACAACAGCCCACTTGTAGCTAGTGAGTATGATAGTGATTGTCAATAAGCAAGCAATGTGACTTACCACCGCCCGTCCCTGCCTCCACTTCTTCCCCACTCCTTCTGCACCTGCCAAGCCAGCAGCACTCTGTGTGGCTAGAAAAAATATATACATTGTTTTAGATGCAAGATACACCTCCTGTTATTTTTTTTATAAAAAAATACAACAATACATCACTACAGTTGGTTTAACACTGCAGTATCGTCTATCAAAAATATCACTTTGGGCGTTTTGTTGGTTCACAATGTTAGAAAAGGCAGGTAGCCAAGCCAACCACAAACTTTTCATAATGGAGGGGCAGAACCATAGCCTATGATGATTATGACTCAGAATCATTGAAGCGCAATGAAGAGGTGGAATAATAATGGTAAATGAAAGAGGAAAAAAAGATAAGGCAGGGATAACAGAAATAAAACAAAAATTGGATGGGGGAGTTGGAATAAAAGGAGACATTATAAAAAATAAACAAGGCAAGTAGTAAAATAGTGGGCAGAGGTAAAACTTAGGGAGATAATAATAAATTATACAATTTAGAGGGATGAGCAGAGCTCTCAGCAGTGGCACTGGTGGCCGCCATCTCTTCCTCCCCAGCTTTTCCTGGACCCGTCTCAGCACTGCACATCTTCGTGCCTTTGGGTCCTGATGTAAGAAATAAAGAAGATTAAAAAAATAGATTAGTGATACAGGTAATTTCCCAAAAATTATTATAAAAGGCAAACACAGTAACATTGTATTTATTTAAATCAGATCGCCTATGGTACTAGTACCGATTATCATTGAGTTGGTTACACCAATCCTAAAATCCCTATTCCAAATTTTCTTAACAAAAACTACATTTGGAACTAGAACATTGCAAATGAATAATCTTTGATTCTAGTCTCATTTCTCAACTCCCTTGAGGGACCAACTCCGTCTCCCTTTTTTTGCAATGCTTAGATGCATACTACTAGTACTCTACAGTGTGAAATTGCTTAGGACTGTACGAGCTACATATATAAAAGTCACAGAGAATGCTAACTCTATGATATCATTAATTCACTGTAGTGACAGGAGGACAGAGGAGTCGGCATTGCAGTGGCTTCTTAAATAATCAGCCAAAGCTAGCACTGATGAGTATGATTAGGTAGCGCCAAGTACCTGCCTAGCTCATACTGTAACTGTATATTCTTAATGTAAACTAAATGTACCTTACCTCTGAGTATGAGCTGCATGCTACTGGGAAAAAAGTTAGCATTGTAGAATGCAAACACAACAAATATTATAGTTAATACTCAAGAAGCCCTGAAATCTTGGTTGACCAGGTCCTGCTCAAAGTCAAGGATATCTACCAAGCAGTGCGTCAGCTGCTGGGTGGTGCACTGGACCTGTCTGGTGTGCTCCATGCATCTGTGCACCCACCCAGATGATGCTCCCACAAGGGGTCAGGCCTGCCGTCATTTGCCAGCATGGACGGGTGGTGGTGCTACACATAAAAAATCAGTGCTGCCACCTCTGTCTCCAAAAGATATGCTGCACCCTTGACAAAAAAATTGAAAAAAACATAAAATACGCAGACACAAAAACACACATTAATACACTAAATATAAATGAGGGGAAGATTAATTAGGAGGGCGGACGATTGAAAAGATATAAAAGGATTTTTTTTTAAACGGCCCAGCACCATGAACAGACTGAAAAACAAGATGTCCTCGCCCATGGAAACCATGTTGTACAGTTCCCACAATTTTGAATGTGAGAACATACTTCGTGTTGAGTTTGACATAAAACTAAATGCGATTGCGTACAATGGGAAACTCCGCCTGCCTGCGGAACTCTGCATAACACGGCAGAGTTTTATTTTACCACACTGTGGAGTCCTACATAGTGGGAACCCACAAGCTCTGCCCATCCCTAATCAATACTTCATCAGGGGGCATCAGCCATTGGCAGAAAATGTAAGGCCACATCTAACTGAGCAATAACACCTCCTCCAGAAGTCTGCAGGGCCACTGCTATTGCATGAGCTATTTACAGGGCTGAGCTCTAGGGTATTGCTGATGTGTCCCTACTAACAAACACTGAGAACACATTCCTCAGATCATTGTTTAATCTGCCCACAAGTACTCCCCTTAGACCTCTGCATTTTGATCTTGCTGTAAACAGAATTGACCAAGTAGCACTATTAAAAAACCTTGATCTACTGGGTGTGCTTGTGAACTTCACCAGAGCTAGTGGCTCATAGGTGTGCCCTGGTGGAATTAATTAACATCGATAGACGAGCATGCTCCTCATGGCTGAGAAAAATGAAATATCAAAGAGAAGTCATCAGGATGGAGCAAGTGTGTTACTCACCAGCCACCCTAAAGAAAGTCTTACCTAAGCCAAAGCAAGCTTTCTGGGAATTTACCTGCAGAAAACTTGGAATGAGCAAAAAGCTGGCAGCATTACACAAACATTTTTGTCCTACAAATGCTGTCCCAGATTTGAGCCATTCCTGGTTACGATTTGCACTCCCCAAGCTAAAACCCTCTACATAAAGTTTAGACATGGCACCCACCCTAAAAAAGAATCTTCACTTTCAAACTGCCCATTCTAATCACTGCAGCTGGAGATAGTGAATCACTTTCTCTTCTTCTGCCTATCATATAATTTTCCTCATCTGAGAGGGATCATCCCAGTATCTAAGCTCATGGGCACATCACCCTACTGGAAAACGAGCAGAATATTGAGATGTGACATGAAACAGTGCCTTGTGTTCGCTGTCTCCAGAGTTTTACTGTGGACGTGGAGAATCTATTCAAGAAAAACTGAAAAGAAGGGACCAAGGTACACCTAGGAATGGTTTACAGGGTCTTTTGATACCAGTTGCTACCTAACAAATTTTCCTTGCACTTTTTTATTTCCCTTTGCAGCTAACAGGACGATTGTAAGAAGCATCTGAATTGTAATACTATTTCATCTGTATTATGTATTGTTTAATTGCTGATTTCATTATACCAATTGTGTTACTATTTATTGTGTATACTTTTATGGTTTTAAAACAAGCCAAAGTAAAGCATGATGATGGTGAATAGGTATAATTCTGATTGGCAAAGACAACCTACCTGTAGGTCCCTAGTATATGGTAGGGCATGTAGGTTTGGAGACCCCTGTGGACTTAATGCACTTATGTGAGCACTGATGTTGTGTCTGGTGTCATTTTAAAGCCAGGGTTGCCTTGTAGGCTGGTTTTAAAATAAAACTATGTCCAAATTTGACTTTGGAATTAAACATACTTCCAAAGCCCCAAACTATGTTTTTATAACTTATATTTTACCCTTAAGATCTGCTTCGGTCCCCCAAGAGTAGGGTGCATTGGTATTACAAACAGAGGCAAAATAAAAGATGTTTTATATACCCTAGTAAGGTAAAACAGCCAAATGTGTACTCCCTTTTGTATTGCTGCTAGCCCCATTGGCTAACACAGAAAGGTTTTATTAAAATGAATGAAGTCTAACTTTTGACTGGCTCTCGCTAGACATAGCATGCAAAGTATAAAAATAATGGTTATAATAATCCAACAACTTGACAAGTTCAGATTTATTTTAACTATTACAGGAAAGTAGTTTCAGAACTTACTATCCCAAAGTTACCTAAAGCAGCCCTGTAGCAGCCTCTTCTGATTGTCAGCCTTTGATAGTCTGAGCCAAGCTGCTCCCTGCGTAGACATGAAGAGGTCTGACGTGAAACAATGCATCCATTTGTTGGGAGGAGATTTGCTTTGTAGAGAGGCCACGGAGAGGAAAAGAGCTGGCCTTCAAAGGAAGGAGAACAGATGTCAAAGAACTCAGGCCAGCCCCCACTTCCTTGACCCCCCCACCAGATGGGAGCCCCCCTAATGAGATAAGGGGAGGGACTTGAAGGGGGAGTAGTGGTCATAGCAGGGGAATGTAACTTTACACTTATTGGTTAGACTGTCTCCCCACTCTTGCCAGCCCAGAATGGAGGATAAATATTGGAGAGCTGAAGGAGCTTCTAAGAACACTGCCTGAAACAAAAGAAGATGAAGGGCTGTCCTGCTGAACCCTTGGGCTGCACCACAGGAGGCTTGTACTCAGAAAGACTGCACATTCTGCACTCACAAGGCTCCAGAAAGAAAGGACGGTGCCTAACTCAAAGCAAAAGGAGTGGACTCCCTTATCAGCAACAGATAAAACAGAGCTGGAAGAAGTCATCTGCCTAGAAAAAGAGAGGATCACCCCAGCTGACCAATGGCAATGGGATGTTTCCTGGACTGTGCAGTTGCATTATGTGAAATTGAGTCCTAGCCTTCAAGAAACAATCCAAGGTCCCTGGCCCCTTGGGTTGAGCTAGTGTACACTTATGTTCCCCAAAGGAACAAGGAAACTTCAAAATCTAAAAGTCTAGAAACCTTCTGCAAGTTTTTGCAGAAAAGCTCCAGTACAACCAAATAGCTGCGAGTGGTGCTTTAGGTTTTTTTCCAGCTAGAATGCAGAGTTCTTGATTTAGGCCCTCATTTTGACCCTGGCGGTGTTGCACCGCCAGGGCCAACGGGGGCGGGAGCACCGCCGACAGGCCGGTGGTGCTCCCTCGGACCGGGAAAACTGGCGGTCTCCCGCCAGTTTCCCGCTGCCCAAACGAATCCTCCAAGGCGGCGCAGCATGCTGCGCCGCCTTGGGGATTCTGACCCCCCCTACCGCCATCCTGTTCCTGGCGGTTCGCCCGCCAGGAACAGGATGGCGGTAGGGGGTGTCGCGGGGCCCCTGGGGGCCCCTGCAGTGCCCATGCCAATGGCATGGGCACTGCAGGGGCCCCCGTAAGAGGGCCCCAAATAGTATTTCACTGTCTGCTTAGCAGACAGTGAAATACGCGACGGGTGCAACTGTCATCGTGGGAAGGGATTTTTCCCCTGGGCTGGCGGGCGGCCTTTTGGCGGCCGCCCGCCAGCCCAGGGGAAAAGTCAAAATACCCGCCGCGGTCTTGCGACCGCGGTACGGTATTTTGACGGCGGGACTTTGGCGGGCGGCCTCCGCCGCCCACCAAGGTCCGAATGAGGGCCTTAATCTTTAAAAATGAATATCACAATTTCCCTACATTGGATTGGTGTTGTTTATAAGATAACAATATTTTCTATTTTTATAAATTGGTGTTGGATTTTATTGTGTTGTGTCTTTTACTTATTCACTGTTTTGGTAACATTAAAGACTTTGCACATACTTTTCTTCTAAATTAAGCCTGGCTGCTTGTTTGCCAAGCTACCAGCAATTCAATTTCAGTGAATTTCTAAGGTTTTGTTTTTAATTGAAAGTAAGATATCATTGCAATTCTTAACAATAACATCACTGTAGCCATCTTAAATGACATAATTGGTGACAATACTGTGCATGGCAGTGGAGCAAGGGTTGAGTAAGGACTAATTTATTCACACTTGACTGGGCAGATAAGGGATTGTGGTAATATTGCTAGCTGAAGGTGAGTACCCCCACTTACTACTAATTCACTTTCCTACACTTTGTGATTCTGGGTCTGAGATATGGTGCATTGCAAATGGTGTCTCTAAGCATGGCTCTGAATATGACACACTACTTCTGTCTTTATGAATGTGTGTCTGAGTGAGTGGTGATCTGTGAATGTATAGTCCTGCTTGTGTTTCTTGGTGTGTTTCTATTCTTACAAGTCTGTGTCTGAGTCTCTGTCTGAGCAAATGCTATTTTGGTTTAAATTTGAGAGTTAATTCTTGCTTTTTCCTGGTGTATATATATTAATATACTTTAATTTTTATAGGTGCATTGATGTCATCAGTAAACTCATTGAAGAAGCCATACATGATGCCATTAATGATGTCCTCAATTATCTCATGTGTTATGTCATCCACAGTGTAAGGGAGTGGTATGAATTATGGTTTGTGCTGCAAACCATAACTTATGATTTGCAGTTGTTGTAACCAACATTTAAGCTCTCTGTATGTATTTTTACCACAATTCTTCGAGAATATACATTCCTTTATTCTTCACACCATGTTATTTCAAATTATATAAAACATGTTTAGTAGTTTTGCCTTTGACCCATTAGTGTGTCACTGAGTTATTTGACAGTGAGCATTTTCAGGTCTGTACATGAGACCCTGAGTGTGTGTCTGAGTAGCAGTGGATGAATACATGTCCCTAATGTATCTGTACATGACCACTTATGTCACTGTGCCTTTCTTTCCATTGTTGTATCACTGAGACTTTGATAGTAAGCGTGTCCAGGTCCCTCAATATGCCCCTCAGTGTAGAATGGGGGAATGGTGGTGGGCAGGCACATATCCCTTTGACTCCATTGTTGTGTCATTGAGTCAATGATGGTTTGCATGTTCGGGTTTTTATGTGTGCATCTGAGAGAGTGGTAGGGCTGGAACCCATGTCCCTGTGATACTGTGAGACTGTGACACCCTCACTGGTGTGTCACTGAGCCAATGATAGTGAGAATACTGAGGTCCATCTGTGACACCCTGATTGTGTCTGAGTGTAAAATCACCAGTCTTAGAATTGAGAGTCTTCACACAATGGAGTGGGCTTCTGCTATAAAAAATAATGGGTCTTCCTGCTAATTTCATTTGAGGGAAAATTCACATTGTATTGTATTGTAATAGTACTTATATGGCGCTTACTACCCCTGAAGAGGCGTTAAAGTGGTTTTCGGCGAGTAGCACGCTACTCCGGAACCCAACAAGAATTAGTGATGGATTAGTATAGGGAAATATGAGTACAGTTTTAGTATTATTATGAGTTATTTCGAGCAGCGGATATGAGCGTTTGTTAGTTAGATTGACTGGAGTAATGGAGGGGTGGAGGAGGAAAGAATCCAGAAGTGTTAATTGGGAGTATATGGTAATAGGATTTATGCTTGGGATGAGTAAAGGAGGATGGAGGAGGGAAGAGTCTGTGGAAGGGGTTAGGGAGGTCATAGTAGCAGGGTGACATAAATGAGGGTGAATTTAGTAGGGTTGTTTGGGAGGTCATGGTAGTAAAGTGAGATTTGGTGAGTTAGATGTGGAAGCGGAGGGAAAAGCTTAGGCAGAGTTATTTAGGAGATGAAAGTAGTAGAATGGATTTGGTCTGAGTCAGAGTGGGAATGGAGGATAGATTGATAGAGACATGACATATGGTGATGGGTAGATAAGGGTGATATAAGATGAGAGCAGGGATTCATAGATATCTAGTATAACAACCACCCAGGAGCCATGCAATGACCCACGAACATGCCAAGCACAGAACAACATACACACATACATACATATATATATATATATATATATACACACACACACACACATACATACACACATGAATACACACAGATATGCACACATATATGTACATACATATACATATTTAAAACCATGAGTTACTATGATTGACAGAAGTCTAGATGGCAGAGATGTATAAAGGTGTCTACCCTTTCAAGCCTGCACAGTACCGTTTACAAACACTAATATCTCTTCAAATGTTGAACAGACTTACATAAAAACAACAAAATCACACTTCCTCAGTAAAGTGCTACTTTCATGCCAAATTTAATGTAAATCCATTCAGTGGCTAGGGCTGTAGGCACAAGCAAAATTATATAGGAAATAAAATGGGAAAATACAACTTCATTTAGACCCTCACTTCACATTTTTACCGCCAAGTGGTTCTGAGTGACATCAAAACCCCCAATAAGAGTGAAGCTCAAGTTGCATAAGATGTTACTCAGAACGCCAGAGGTGTGAACCTTGTTATTCACATTTTACTCATCTAAGATTTTGTATTTGAGTGCTTACACCCCGGTCCATGTTTAGGCCCTATGGACCCCATCTCCTGGGGCTGTTTGAATTTTAGTGGGGAGGAGACACACAACCCCACACCCTGGCCTATTTGTAGGACACCCGGGAACCCAGTCCCTGGGGCCAAATAAATGTTTTTCAACGTGGAGGAGGTCTAAAGTCACCCTCTCAGAGCCATCCTATGGCTCCAGGGACCCCATCCCCTGAGCCTGATGACAGTAGTGCCCTAGGGACCCATTCCCCTAGGACACTGCTGTGTTTGCTGCCTGGGAAAATGCAGGTTGAGAATATAAACTTTACATCCTGCCTATTCTGTCCCAGGCAGGGAACACAACTTTGCTCCAACCCGGGCAGGAGTAAAAAAAAGCTGCTCCCACCCGGACAGAGCAAAGGAACAGTTGGCTCCCACTAGCACCCACTATGGGTGATGGCTGGGGAGCCAGCAGGGACCACAGGAGCCTTGGGGCTCATACCATGACCTCCAACAAAAAAAAGTTTATTTAAAAAGTGTGGGAGCCATGCACTACCTTGCATACTACAACACTCATGACATGTTAAATGACATCATAGATAAAATCACAGTAACAATTGAAATTACATCATTGATGACAGCACTTTGTACGGTGGGGGGCACAAGTTATAGTTACTTTAGGGCTCAAGGAATAGTTGCTTGTGACAACTGTAATTTTTGAATTTTAATTGTTTTGTTAATTGAAAAGTATATGTTTTAACTGAGATTTTTCTCCTAACTGTAAGCTCCCTTTAACCTCTGTTTTTTCAGTGAACTTCTAAGGTTTTGTTTTTAATGTAGATGTAGATATCATTACAATTCTTAACAATAACATCACTTTAACGATCTGAAAAGACATCATTGATTACAAAAATGTGCATGGCAGTGGTGCAAGTTAAACTTACCATGCACTAGAACTGTGATATCCAACGTCTTGGGGGCAATGAAACAGACACAGATAGGAAAGTAGTATATGTGAACAGACCTAGCCCTGTTTAGAAACACTCCACAGATTGTCCATTCCCTTTAGATACCCAAGGCCATTGCACACTGCCATGTGGGTCACATAGGGCCTACTTTAGGGGTGACATATGTAATAAAAGGGGAGTTTAGGACTTGGCAAGGGGTTTTAGATGCCAAGTCAAGGTGGCAGTAAAGCTGCACACACAGACCGTACAATGGCAGGCCTATTATATGGTAAAAGGCTACTTGTGTGGATGGCATAATCAGTACTGGAGGCCCACTAGTTAATTTAATTTACAGGCCCTGGGTATATGTACTGCACTTTACTAGGGACTTATAAGTAAATTAAATGTGCCAATTGGATAGGAGCCAATATTGCCATATTTAGGGATCACAAGCACTGAATCCCTGGTCAGCAGTGGTAAAGTGTGCAGAGTCCTAAAACCAGCAAAAACAAGTTCATAAAAATGGAGAGAGGCAGGCAAACAGTTGGGGGAAGACCACCCTAAGGCTGTCAGGTCTAACAGGGACAAGCAAGCACACATGGGTGAGCAAGTACCTAGTTTGTCCTTTAATCACTCTTGTGTTTTCTCTTGAAGAGCCCACTCTCACTAGGCACTCAAGGCTCTTTAGGAGAGTAAGAATGTACTACTTGCAACCTTTGCCTTGAAGAAAAGGTTTTACCTATAGCTAAACTCTTGTGGGTAGTCAACGAGATATGAGTCGTCAAGCCTCTGTTAGGCGTCGTATTTTGGAAGAGAGCTGACCCCCTTCACAATCCAAATACCTGTTTGGAAGCAGAGAATGTTGCAAAAGTTTACTCTCAAAAGCAGTAAAGCAACCGCAGACAATTAGGTTAAGATGTACCTTATTGAATACCTTACAGTATGAAATGGTATATCAAACTGTCACACTCTTTGGAGGATGTCATCACTGATAAGCAGTGCATAGAGAGGTGCAAGTTATAGCTAGCTAAACTATAACTGGCAAGTTTCAGTGTAGGTTTTATTTGGTTTAATATGTTGTGTTATCACTGACATTGTCACATTATCACTTAACTCTAACATCCCTTTAACCTATGTTTTATCTTTGGTGCCGTTGTTCCCAAAAAAAGTGTTCCAGAGAATCTTGTTGTACATGGGAAGTTGTGGGGTGATCTGTCAAAGGAAAAGTGTTTTTTGACTTGCCTATATCTTTGCCACTGTTTGATAAATCTTCATGAAATTTGCAGGGGCTGAAAAAAAGGGGGCTCAAAAAAGGTTGCGTTTCACATGTTAATTTCAATAGAATTCTTCAGACATAACTACATGCAGAACCACAGGATGGAATTACACCAAATTTGGCAGAAAGCTAGCAGTTGGTACGCAGATTACACTTTCACTTATTTGGTGTGAATCTGTTCAGTAGTGTTTAAGATATTGAAGGGAAATTACATTTGTATATCTCTAGTCGTGAATAATTTACAAAATTTGCACATTTTTCACAAGTACGCTTGCGGAAAGATGCTTTGCAATTGGCTAACCGCAGCCTGACTACAAAGTTTTGGGCGCCATTTTATTTCACAGAACCCGGTCACCAGGGGTGAAAATCCAAATTGAAAGTGCTGTAAAGGGGTCAGGGTTAAGGGGGTGTGATATAGATGTGTTTTAGGTGCAAATTATGGGTTTAAAATAATTATACCATGTGCACTATTCATTAAAATTCATGAAGTTTCACAAATTATTCCCTGATATGAAAAAGTTTCATAGAAAAACCACAGACTCATTCATACACTAATTCATGCACTAAGAGACTCATATGTTCACTCACACACCCACTCATACACATCTATGGGGATTTTGCAAAATTTACACACAGCTGCAGCCCAAACCACTAAATGAAAGTACAACAAATTTGACAGAAAGCTAGATCTTGGCCTGCAGATTGTGCTTTTTGTGATTTAGTGTAAATCTGTTCAGTAATTTCAGAGTTATAAAAGGGAAGAAATTATAGATATCTAGGGATGAGGGTGATCTGTGGATCAGGGCAAAAGCACGGCTCTGATTGGCTCGCCAGAACCTGAAAAGAAAGTTGTGGCCACCATGTTGTTTCTTGGGTGGGCCCTGGTGAAAAAACATAAATGAAAATATACATAAGGGGTTAGGATAGAGGTATCCTGACCAAATGGGACACATTGGGGTAGGGGGGTGTCTCTGAGGGAGTGTGGTAAAAACAGGAGATTGGAAAAGTGCATTGTAATCCGTTTGCTGTGCACTGTAATCCGTTCGCTGTAATCCGTGCACTGTAATCCATTTGCTGGGCTCGCCCGTTTTTTCAGCCGGCTCTCGCCGGTCCTATTTTCCCTGCCACTGCATCCACTTCAGCCACGCCCCCCTCGTGCACCCATTGGCCCTTTCCTCCCGCCTCCCACCCTCCCCCTCTTAATGGACGCCGCTGCACGGAGCCCTGTGTGACTCCCTGACCTGGTTCTGGCCAGGAGTCCACTTGGCACCACCAGCCTGCTTCCGTGCCCCTGACCCTGCCGACTGCCGCCTGGACTGAAGTTTGAGGCCCTCCAGCACACGCAGGCATCCGCCTGCGCCTCAGCCTGGTGCCTAGTGGTAGGCAGACCTTGCTGTTTTAAAAGCATTTTTCCATGTTCTTTCGTTTTTGTTTTCGTTTTGTTTGAACAGCATTTTTTCGCCGTCTGCATTGTATATTTCTGCCCCCATTGTGTATTTCTGCATTGTGTTTCTGCCCCGGTGCCCCTTCTGTAATCCCTTTGCTGTGCTCGCCCGTTTTTTCAGCCGGCTCTCACCGGTCCCATTTTCCCTGCCCCTGCATCCCCTGCGGCCCCGCCCCCTCGCACACCCATTGGCCCTTCCCTCCCACCTCCCAGCTGCTTCACCCTCCCACCTCCGCGTCTTAATAGCAGCCGCTGCACGGTGCCCCGTGTGACTCCCTGACCTGGTTCTGGCCAGGTGTCCACTTGGCTCCACCAGCCTGCCTCCGTGCCCCTGACCCCACCCACTGCCGCCTGGACTGAAGTTCGAGACCCTCCACCACTCGCATGCACCCGTCTGTGCCTCATCCCTGGTGCCTAGTGGTAGGCAGATCTTGGTGTTTTAATAGCTATATTCCGTGTTCTTTCATTTTCGTTTTCATTTTGTTTAAAAAGCATTTTTTCGCTGTCTGCCTTGTATATTTCTGCCCTCATTGTGTATTTCTGCATTGTGTTTCTGCACCGGTGCCCCTTCTGTAATCTGTTTGCTGTGCTCGCCTGTTTTTTCAGCCGGCTCTTGCTGGTCCCATTTTCCGTGCTGCTGCCTCCCCTGCGGCCCCGCCCCTCTCGCGCACCAATTGGCCATTTCCTCCCACCTCCCAGCTGCTCAACTCTCCCACCGCTCCCTCTTAATGGCGGCTGCTGTGTGGCTGCACCGCTAGCGTGCCAGAGGCAAGCCCGCCAGTGCCCGTCGCGCCTGGCCCGCTCCCAACGCCAATCCCCCTGGCCCTCGCTGCACCGCCCCCCAGGCAGCATTACTCCTCCACCAAACTACACGCCCTCAACCCAGGACAGCACCCGGCCTGCACCCAAGCCAACCCCAAGCACACACACAGACCTTTCACATGTCATGCATGCCGTTTCTCCTGCACCCCCACAAACACCAACAACACCAACACGCCCCACACCAACTCTAACATGCCACACACCAACTATAACACACCCAACAACAACACTAACATTCCCCACAACTACACTAACACGATCCACAACAACACTAACACTCTCCACAACAAAACAAACACGCCCCTCAACAACACTAACACGCTCCACAACAACACTAACACACTCCACAACAACACAATATGCACCGCAACAACAACAGCCCCCGCAACCACCTTAACTGCATACTCCTAAACACCCTCTCTGTACACAAGCACCCCATTGAGCTCTGGGACCTGATCACAACACACTCCCCTGACATCGCCTTCCTCATGGAAACTTGAATGAACCCCTCATCTGAACCCGACATAGCCATAGCCATCCTAGAAGGCTACAAAATCTCCCATAGAGACCGTCTAAACAAACCGGGAGGAGGCATCGCCATCATACAAAAAAGCACCATCAAGATCACCACCAACACCCACGACACCCTAGACAGCGCAGAACACCTACATTTCTTAATTCACATTAACACCAACACCACCCTCAGAGGAACCCTCATTTACAGACCACAAGGACCCCGCCCCCCTTTCTGTGACGCCATCGCTGACATCATCAGCCCCCACGCCCTCACCTCCACAGACTGCATACTCCTTGGAGACATCAACTTTCACCTGGAGAACCCCCACGACCACAACTCCACAATCCTGCTAGACAACCTCACGACCCTAGGACTCAAACAACTAGTCACATCACCCACTCACTCAGCAGGACACACGCTAGATGCAATTTTCTCCTCCAGCAACCACATAACATTCACACACACCACCGAACTCAACTGGAACGACCACCACTGCGTCCACTTCTCCTTCATGAAACCCCCCACCCACTACCGACAACATACCACACCCTACCGTATGTGGGACAAGATCCCCACAGAACACCTGAATGCCAAGCTCCCACAAACTCCCCCCCTCACCAACGACCCCAACATCGCTGCCCAGAACCTCACACAATGGATTACAACCTGCGCAGACTCACTCGCCCCTCTGAAAAGAAATAACACCACCCGCAACATCAAGACCGCCCCCTGGTTCACCACTGAACTCCAAGCCTCCAAGTGTGAATGCCGCAAAAACGAGAAAGCTTGGCACCAAGAACTCTCCATGATCAACTTCTCCACCCTCAAAACCACCATTCGCAAACATCACCAACTCATCCGAACCACCAAAAGGGCTTACTACAAAGAACGCATAGATAGTAACTCACATAACAGCAAGGAACTCTTTACCATCATCAAAGAGCTCACCAAACCTAAATCCTGCAACACCGACCCCACTCACACACAAAACCTTTGCGACTCCTTCTCCAACCACTTTCACCTCAAAATCTAGACATACACAACAGCTTCACACCACCTGCACCCACCATCACCACCACTGACATGACCAACAACACCACATACCCCCACTCCAACCAACTGCACACCTGGGCCCCTACCAACGATGAAGAAACCGAAAAAAACATCAACTCCATCCACTCAGGCTCTCCCACAGACCCCTGCCCCCACCACATCTTCAACAAAGCCAGCCCAATTATCGCTCCCCAGCTCCGCACCGTAATCAACAGCTCCTTCGACGCCACCACCTTCCCAGACTCCTGGAAGCACGCCAAAGTAACCGCAGTCCTCAAAAAACCCAAAGCAGACCCGGATGACCTCACGAACTACCACCCCATTTCTCTTCTCCCTTTCCCTGCCAAGGTCACTGAGAAGCTAGTGAACGTCCGCCTGTCGCACTTCCTAGAGGAAAACAACGCACTTGATGCCTCCCAGTCTGGATTCCGCAAGAACCACAGCAGAGAGACCGCTCTCATCGCCTGCACTGACGACATCAGAACCAGAGTTGACAAGGGCGAGACCGTCGCATTCATCCTCCTGGACCTCTCCGCAGCCTTCTACACGGTTTGCCACCAAACCCTCTGAACGTGCCTCTTAGACGCAGGAATCCGACACAAAACCCTGGACTGGCGTGCCTCCTTCCTCGCCGAAAGAACCCAGAAAGTTTGCCTCCCTCTCTTCCAGTCCCCAACAACCAAGATCATCTGCAGGGTCCCTCAAGGGACCTCCCTCAGCCCAACCCTCTTCAACATTTACATGGTCCCGCTCGCCAACATCCTCCGCCCTCACGGAATCACCATCATATCTTACGCAGACGACACCCAGCTCGTCATCTCCCGCATAAGGAACCCAACCACCGCCAAGACAAACCTCAACACCGCCAAATGGATGACCGCAAGCCACCTCAAACTCAACTCCAATAAAACAGAAATCATCATCTTCAGCCCCAACAAGACAGTATGGCACGACTTATGGTAGCCCACCGCCCTAGGACCACCATCAACACCCTCCACCCACGCATGCAATCTCGGCATCATCCTAGACTCATCTCTCTCCATGGCCCAACAAATCAACTTTATAACTGCCTCCTGTTTCAACACCCTCCGCATGCTGTGAAAAACCTTTAAATGGATCCCCACAGAAACCAGGAAGACCATCACCCATGCACTCATCAGCAGCAGACTAGACTGCGGAAATGCCCTTTACGCTGGTACCACAGTCAAGCTTCAGCTGAAACTCCAGTGGATCCAGAACGCAGCCGCATGTCTCATCCTGAACCTCCCACGCCACAAACACATCTCCGCCCAACTCAGATCTATTCACTGGCTACCCATCAGCAAAAGGATCACTTTCAAAATCCTCATCCACACCCACAAATTCCTCCACAACACGGGACCAGCCTACCTCAATGAAAGAGTGAACTTCCACACTCCCACTCGTCTCCTCTGCCGACCTCGCCACAGTCCCCCTGCATCCAACGCATCACCTCTGGAGGCAGATCCTTCTCCTACCTTGCCTCCAAGACCTGGACCTCCCTCCCCACCAACATACACAAGACCCAGGACCTCCTTACCTTCAGAAAACTCCTCAAGACATGGCTTTTTGAACAGTAAATCGGCATACCCTTCCCCCCCCCCACAGCGCGTTGAGACCCTCCCAGGTGAGTAGCGTGCTTAATCAAAAAATTTGATTGATTGAAATGATTGTGAAAGTGGACATTTTTCCTGTTAATATACGCACTTTAGACTAGATACGGCCCTTTAGGCACAGAATGAGAAAATGATTTGCCAGTGAGATTCAATGACTGCAAAAGTTAGCATCAGGGAGGGAAAGTGAGAGATGAAGCTGAAATTAAATGCGGTTTCAAAAGTTAGCAATGTCATCACTAGACCTCACCTCCTCCCTAGTGGATTTAACTAGTAGGCCACAACTCAGCCCTATTCTACTTAACTACAAGGCCACTTCTCTCTAGTCAATTTTGTCCATATAAAAATCTTCACAATTGAACGTAGGGCTTTATCTAAGTAATATAAAATGGTGTTCTTCATAATTATACTCCATTATCATATATAGTTGGAGAACCAGTGCCCTCTTTGAGATTTCATGGGATCTTTTCAGTCACTATATCAAGGAGGAATACTATTTTAAATTCTACCCCTTCTCCTTCTGTCTTTGACTCTTTTTCCTTCCTTGCTTGCCATTCCTTTCCCCCACTCACCCACTCATCTACCTCTCGATCACTTTAACTCTCATCCTACCTCTTTCCTCACACCCTTTCTTCTCCTAGCCCTCTTCTTTGAATCCCTTAATTCCTCATTATAAATGTTCCTCCCCGTCTCTCTTTTATTCTCACGTTCTTTCTATCGTTCTCTATCTCTCACTCTCTTTAGCTCATATTCGGTATATCAAGCATTGTCAGAGAAATGACATGGCAATGCGTGCGATGATCACTCCCAGCTCTAATCTGGATCTCAATCGAAGCACCAACAGTCTGCAATTTATATTAAAAAGAGTCAGACATCCCCTTGACCCGGTCCTGTATGTTTCCATGCCTCCCCTATCTTAAGCAATCATGTTTCATTTTCACATCTGCCCTTTCGATATGTGTGCAGAATAACAACTCGCGTGTTCATTTTTTCCTGCTAGGAAACATCTTATCGAATCTACACATAATTACAGAGCAATTAGGCCAGGCCTTTGAATGATGATTTTATTCATTGTGTATGGCAAATATTATTCTAATATATATCTTCTAAAACTATTGCCTTTCATTAAAGAAGGTCTGAAAACCTGACTGCAATGTTTGCTGGTTTTCTTCAGCAAACGTAGGCCATAGGCAAGTTGAAGCAGCATTGCCCACTCTTATTTTGCTGTCGTGTTTTAGAAGAAAATCTTAATTCTCTGTTGTAGATTTGCAAAATTGGCTATCTTTCAATCAAAAGGTCAAAGCAATTAAATTATCTATTTAAAGAGGAACGTGTATTTATGTATTTGTTTTGTTTTGATTTCTGTTTTCAGTGTATTTTGTAAAAATCGAAAACATAAAATAGGTAATATGATTGAAACTATGGGTTGTATTATGATGCATTCACATTAGGAGGCATAAATCTAATCGGACTCAAACCACTAGGGGCTTTTGCAGTCGCAATCCCAAATTGTGATTCAGTAACACCTTACTGAATCACAATTTGGGTTCAAGACAAAATACTCATTCAGTATTTGGAAGGGGTGTGTTTAGAACGTCCCTTTCATATACTGAATTGAAATGGTAAGCATTAATGTTTTGCGACCAAATTCCCGTTGCCAAACATTAATCTTTTATTACCTCCTTAAAGGAAGAGATAAGCCATTCACAAAGGGGAAGGCGTCCCCTTTGTGAATATTGAAAAAACGTTTGAAGTGTAGGCAGTGGTCTAATGAAAATGACACTATCCATTATTTTATTAAAACGTGTCCCATTTTCTTTAACCCCTTTTGTGAGTCGGACAGCCAGGAGCTGTCGGACGACAAAGTGGGCTTTTGCGTCAGGCAGCCCCGGCCGTCCTGGCACCCATGCATGTGGGAAGCACCATAGCTCCCCCATGGGCTTCCCTTTTGCACCCACTCGCCACCAGGGATGGCAGCAGAAGCACTTCCAATGCGAATCCTGACCTCTGCAGCATCTGATGACATCAGTGCGCACCGCACCACAACGCCATTAGAAGTTGCCAGGGATGCGTTGGAAGACATTTGCTTCCAGTGTGCCCAAGAGAAAGGTGAATTTCTCCTTGGGGAGTTTTTTTTTATAGAAAACAAGAGTTTTCCTTTCCTCCAATGTGTCTTTGAGGATTCCTGCTGCAGGATTGATCATGGGGCAGCAGTCATGCAACGGAAATGCCCACTAGACCCCAGGGATTTTGTTGTGGCATTGTTGGGGAGCAGCCCCCTGGGCAAGGTTTGCTTCCTCTTGGGGAGCACGTATTTTGGCCATGTCTGCCAACCTTGGGGCAGATTAACCTCTATTTTTTTTAGACCCATCTGCCTCTATGGGGGTGGCAGAAATCACTAGACACCAGGGATTTGAATAGGAGCATTATCTTTGTGCTTGTAGAGTGACCCCTTGGGTAAGAGTCGCTCTCCTTTGGGGAGCAAGTATTTTGGCCATTTCTGCCCCTCTTAGGGACCAATCGGCCTTTTGTTTTTGGCCCATTTGCCCCAAGTGGTGCAGAAAACCACTAGACACCAGAGAAAGTTACTGAATGTTTGGTGGTGGGGTGTGTGTAGACTGGCACATAATTTGCATTTGTGATTTTAATGTTTTATTTTTCATTTTCATTTTAGTGCAAAGCTTTTTACTTCCTTTGCTGTGTCTTTGCTTGTTGTTCCGGCTCTGGTAGATCTGCAGTTTGCATAGTTGCATGTGTTTAGTAAGGAAAATCTTTTTGTACTGTTTACTCCAAATGTGTATCATTGGTATGCAAGAATTCGTTTTTCGTAAATGGTGTAAAATTAGTAGCATATTTAGCTTATGTTTTATTGTGTGTAGAATTCTCCTTGGATTTGTGCATCATGTGTATTGTGTTGACTTATGTGTAATTTTCCTTTTTAGTGGGATATCATTGGTGCTTGCTGTGCTTGTGCAGAGTCGGTGCTGGTGAGACTAGCTGTCCCTGGCAAGTGAGTGGTATCGTTTTTCAGTATATAGGTCTTTGTGATAAAGCCACACTGCTTATTACTTATTTTACACAGTGTTGGTTGTTGTTGACTTTTTTGTGAAGTTACTTTTATAAGTAATGATTAGGGCTAGCCGCAGGATTACCACTTAGCAGGTTGTTGGTATGCTTTTTGAATCTTCCTCTAATCATGATTATGAGAATTACTTTGTATCTGTAGCAGAGGAGGAAGTGCAAGATTCTGGCAGTGAATTTTCTGTCCAAGAGGAATCATCTGATAATGAAGCCACTCTCAGTGTGGGTGAACTGCCTGTTTTAGAGGAGGGCACTGATGTGCTGATAGTGGTGCAAGAGGCATCTGGATGGCAGCCTGGGGCTGAAAGTCTTCCCACTGGAAGAGCTAAACTCTGGGTTACCCCAAACACGATGCAGCTGGCGTTGCCTGCCTTACTGGTGTTGCAGGGAGTAGAGTGAAGGAAGAAAACGTTTCGCCTATACATTTCTTTCAGTTGTTTATGGATGATGTGTTTTGGATGAGCTTGTTGAACAGACTAATTTGTATGCTGAACAGTTTTTGAGGGACAACAGTGTCAGGCTTAAGCCCTGCTCTAGAGCTACCTGGTGGACTCCCACAAATCTGGATGAGATGAAGAAGTTCTTGGGTTTAACTTTTCTGATGGGCTTGATAAGGAAGCCGTTGCTGTCATTATATTGGTCTACCAGTCCCTTGATGGCAACGTCCATATTTCATGCAATCATGAGTCATGATCAGTATTTGCTTCTGCTTCAGATGCTGCATTGCTAATGCTTCAGCGTTGCCAGAAGATCATTGTGATTGTGACTGTCTTTTTTAAGATTAAGGCCCTCATTATGACATTGGTGGTAAATCCTACTTACCACCACGCTGACCGCCGCCAAAATACTGCCACTGCCGCGGATATCCGTTCACTGTATTATGACACACACCAATCCGTCACTATTCAGCCACAGACACAAGTCCGCCACACCAAAGGTCAGTGATAAACTGGCAGCATCAAAACCCACACTTTTACGCCTACAGAACAATGCCCACCACATTATGACCCACAAATCACCACAGCGGACATTCAATGGCGGTAAACCATTGGGGGAACATACCGCCGTGCTCAAAATATACACACACAAACAAAACAGCACCACATTGGACAATTCAAACAACACACACCTGACACCCATACGCACACCACACACCCACACCACTATAAAGCACATACCCTCATTACCCACAACACTTTATGAATGCAAACCATTGCCAACAGACTGACATCATGACTACAGACAAGACCAGACCCACATACCACCATCAACTATACACCATCCACGCACCTTACATCACACACCTCAACACATCACCCTACACACTCTCACCCACACCACTCACACAACACCCACGGCACCACAACAACACCCCAGATTCTGTGATGAGGAGCTAAGGATCATGGTGGAGGAAATCATCAGGGTAGAGCCACAGCTATTTGGAGCACAGGTGCAGCAGATGGGGGTCTTCAGCATCTGGGGGTCTACAGCAGGCAGAGCACCCACTGCCGGAAACGGTGGGAGGAGCTGAGACGCTGGGCACTGTAGACGGCGGAGGCCCAGCTGGGGATGGCCTCCCAGCGAGGAAGGGGTGCCCGTCGAACCCTGACCCCCCTGATGGCCCGCATATTGGTGGTGGCCTATCCAGAGCTGGATGGGCACTTGAGGGCATCCCAGCAGCCACAAGGGGGTGAGTACAGTGCCCATCATTACTACCTATGCCTGGCGGAGTGGTATCCAGGTGGGGGATGTGTGTCTGTGGGTGCTCCTAGGCCAGGCCTGACATTACAGAGTAGGTCCCATTTTGGCCAGGGTTCTGATGTGGTAGTCCTCCTACCTAGCTTGTAGGCATCCACTACTGGGCAGGGCTGTGTGGGTCCCAGGTATGTTGCAGTTGGCGGTATTTGTCCCTCCCCATGTCCTGGTGACTAGCATTGTTACTGGTAGTGCATTGCACAGTGCATAGGCCTGTTCCCTGTGTGTGAGGGTGCTGTGTACTGCAACAGTGGTGTTGGTGTAGCCACTGACCAATTGTATCCTTTGTCTCTCCCCCCTTTTTGTTCTCTCATCCTGTCCTTATGTGCATTAGCATCATCTGGCGGAGGAGCAGAGGCACCATCGACAGAGGGAGCTGCATCCCACAGGACCCAGGAGGCAGAGTCCACCGACCATGAGGGCACCAGTGGGACGGAGGGCGAGGGGAGCACCACGACAGAGACTGGAGGGGACAGTTCGGACACAGATTCCTTCACCGATTGAAGCTCCCTGGTGGTGGCGGACACCTCTGTGTCCACCCTAGCTACAGGTACATCCACCATGCCCTGTACCAGTACTGTCCTCTCAGCAAACCCTCATCGAGTTGCCCATGCCCGCTCACCCAGGAGGGTGCTCATCTCCTTCGCCCCAGGCACCTCAGGCCCTGCCCCAGTTAGCCCTGCTTCCCTGAAGTAGGAGGCTATTGACCTCCTGAGATCCATCTCTGTTGGGCAGTCAACCATTGTGAATGCCATCCAGGGGCTGGCAGCCCAAATGCAACAGACCAATGCATTTCTGGAGTGCATTCACACTGGCTTGGCGGCCCAACAGAGATCAATCCAGGCTCTGGCCTCCTCTATGATGTCAGCCATTGTCCCTGTTTCCACCCTCCAACTTCCTCTACCCAATCCCATTCCCCTCAATCCCAACCTATCCCAAGCACACAGGCAGACGAGCATGCACACAAGACAACACACAAGATTGGCACAGGCAAACACTAGCACCACCCATCATCCCACAGGCACTCACACAAACACCATCCATATGCAGACATACCAACATCCACAGCCTCCACTGTGTCCCCCTACTCGTCCTCCTCCACCTCCCTCCCAGTTACATCTGCACTCACACTTGCATGCACTACATCCACATCCACTACCGCCATCACCAGCACACCAATCACAACACACCCCTCACTGGCAGACAACTCCACAACAGCCATGCACACGTTCCCTGTGACCTCTCTCTCTCTGTCTGTTCCCCCCTCCCAAGGTACACAAATGCAAGCACTTAGACACCCAACAGCCATCCACCTCACAACAGCATCCAGCCCATGCACCTGCACCCAAACACAGCAGAAAGACACCTCCCTCAACCACTCCCTCTTCCTCCACTCCCATACCTTCTCCCTCTTTTCGCCCCAATGTCCCTAAGCAGCTTTTCCTCTCCACCATTGACCTCTTCCCTGCCCCTCCCCCCGTCCTTCACGTCTGGCCAAGGTGGCTAAAACCCAGGCAAGCACCTCAGCCACCCAGTCCACAGGCCCAGTAGTGTCCACACCCACTAGTGGAGGGAAAGGTTCCAGGGCACCAGGCTGGTTCACGGAAAGGGTGCCTGCCCCAAGAGCTGCCAGGAAGGGCAAGGAGCCATCCCCAGCTGCTGCCAGTAACGGCAAGGAGCCTTCCCTAGCTGCTGCCAGGAAGGGCAAGAGGCCTTCACCAGCAATCAGGAAGGACAAGGGGCCTGGTGCTGGGACTCAATCAGAGCCCCCGCCACCAACCATAGTTGTGTAGCTGTCTGAGGCTGCAGGGAATGGGCAGGAGCTTCCCCCCACTACCATCACCACCACCAGCACCAGCAACAGCAACACCACCACCACCAGCAGTGGGCAGATGTCCAAGGCTACAGGGGATGGGCAGGGGCTTCCCCCCACAACCACCACCAGCAGAGGCAACACCACCACCACCAGCAGTGGGCAGCCATCCGAGGCTGCAGAGGATGGGCAGGAGCTTCCCCCCACAAACAGCAGCAGCAGCAACACAACTGCCACCACTGAACAGCTGTCACCGCCGGCGGATGTTCTGTAGACCTGCCTCCATGGGCTGTTGTGCGGCCTGCCCCTTGCAAATCCTGTGGGAGTGACACCCACTTGAGAGACTGTGACCTTGCACTCCCCAAGATCTGCATCACAGGGCACGTTGCCCACTCCAGGACCAGTGGGAAAGCCACCCACTCACCCCATCCTCCTAGGATGAAGATAACAGGGCACAATGCCCCCTCTAGAAGCAGTGGGGAAGCCACCCACTCACCTCATCCTCCCCAGAATGAAGATCACAGGGCTCGATGCCCCCTCCAGAACCAGTGGGGAAGTCACCCACTCGAGAGACTGTGGCCTTGCACTCCCCAGGACCAAGCACATGGAATGTTGCCCCCTCCAGAGCATGTGGGCAAGTCACCCACTTGAGAGACTGTGGTCTTGCACTCCCCAGGACAGAGCAATGGGCATGTTGCCTCCTCTAGGACCAGTGGTGTTGTTCCATCTGCTGGCTGAGGTGCCCCCCCGTTCCCCAATCCCTGAGGTGCCTGCCTATTTTCCAATTGATGCCCCTGCAGTGTTCTCTCCATGTTGTGGCAGGAGACAAGCGGGGTGGCCCACGCACATTGAGGACTGGGCAGTGTCCCTTGAATTGTACATATGTATATACTTTTAGATTGGATGTACGTATTTCTACTGTATTTATATTATTACACTCACTTTCATCTATTCGTGTTGTCCTTGCATTATTCCTGAGGGGTACTGGGTCAATATGTTTTCTTACTGCATTTGATTGTATGGTGTTGAGGGTGTGTGTGTGTGTGTTGTGCGTGTGTGTGTGTCACTCTCTTTTATCTCACCCCTCCCCTGTGTGCTAGGCGGCTGTACTCACTTTGGTCGTCTTCGCTGTCGTTGGTGTTTGTGGTGGAGCAGGACGTAAAAGATCATCGGAAATATTTGCAGCTCGTGCTCCATGGCGGCGTGGTTGTTCCCTTCTGTGTAGTGTTTCCGCCAGGCTTTTGATGTCGTTGGTGCCGCCCCGGAAATGGTGGTGGATTGGGCTGTCATAATATGGTGGGCGGAACATTGTCTTCCACCTGGCTATAGGTGGCTACCGCAGTGGTGGCTGTTGTTTCCGCCCTGGCGGTCGGTGTGGTAAAATGGCTGTCTATCTGAGCTCTTTCCGCCATGGCCATAATTTGGCGGTAGTTACCGCCAGCCTGTTGGTGGTATTACCACCACTTTATCACCGACCACCAGGGTTGTAATGAGGGTCTCAGTCTGTCCTTGATCACTTTGTCGATCGATTTTCAGAGATCTATGTTCTAGGGAAAGAAATAGCTGTTGATGAGTCGTTGGTCCTGTTCAAAGGCCGTTTGATTTTTAGGCAGTACATTCCTAGAAACAGAGCACTTCATGGAATTATGATGTATGTGCTCTCTGAGAGTAGTACAGTAAATGTCTATAATTTCTGGGTGTACAGTAGTATGGATTCCACTATGGACCCTCCTGGTTCTCTGTCCACTTTCTGAGTTAGTGAGAAAATTGTGTGGGAACTCAATAGGGGACTTTTTAACAAAGGTCACTATTTGTTTGTTGATAACTCCTACACTGGTGTGCGATTGTTCAGGGAATTGTTCAAAGTGGACACTGTTGTTTGTGGCACCAGTCTGCTCTAACTGCAAAGGTTATCCAAAGGAACTTGTTAGTAAAAAATGTGAGAGGGGACAGTGCACTGCCTTGCACAGTTATGAACTGCTAGTTGTGAAATTTACAGACAGGAGGGATGTTTACATACTGACTGTCATTCATCATGAAAGTACTTCACCTGTGACTGTTGTGGGTCAGGATGCTGAAATGCTCAAAGCTGTGTGCATTGTAGCACTTGGGTGGTATAGATAGAATAGATTAGAGGTTGGAACCTTACAGTGCTATTCGTAAGGCTTACATTTGGTATAAAAAGGTTGTTATAAAGCTCTTCCATTTAGCAACCTCTAGTGCTTTTGTTGTGTTCAAGTATTGTTCTCCAGAGTCAAAGAGGACTTTTGTTTAGTTTTAGGAGTCTGTGATAGGTAGCCTTATTGTAGTGGAACAGGCAAGTGCTCCTAGATGAGGGGTAGTAGAAGATGTGGCTAGATCGAAAGATTGGCATCCTGCTGATCACATTCCTCCCACGTCCAAAAAAACACTGTCCCTGAAAGAGATGTAGAGTATGTATGTGAAGAGGCATGTAGAAGTAGAGTAGTATACACTGCCCTGATTGTCCTTCTAAACCTGGGCTGAGTGTGCTTGCATGTTTTAGATTGTACCACATGCAAAAGTGTTTTGGGGAGCAACCATGAGAGTTAAAATTAACTGCCTGGTCTGTGTTTTTTGTTCGGTTATTAGTGGGATGTATTTAGTTAGAGCTGTTGCATTTGTAGTTTTGTATTTACTTACAGTTGGTCTGTGGAGTTTTTTTGTAAAAAAATTTGATGGTGCTGTGATGGACTGGCCCTTGGCTGGCGGTGTGCATGGACTAGGGCTTGGCGGCGTTGTGCATGGACTGACGCTTGGCTGGCAGTGAGTTGAGCTGGTGCTTGGCTGGTGGTGTAGGTAGTAACAAGCTGATGGTCACAACAGACACTACTATCCAAACGCCAGTCCACACACTCCGTCAGCAGGTGTGATTGCTGTGTCAGGCATGTGGGCATATGAAATGATGTGTATTTGAATGCGCTGTCTGTTGATGTGAGCGCTGTAATGTGCTGGGTCTGTGGCTGTCAGCATGAATGGTCTTGTGTGTGTCACTTATAAAAAGTGTGTGAATGGGCTGTAAAGTGGTTGGTGCCTTGATGCAACTTAACAGCTCACAAGCTGTAAGTCATTCATTCAGTTTTTTGACTCACCAATGCAGTGCATTTCATTTTTGTGAAATCTCTTGTTAATAAAAAGCCACACAAGTCAACCCATCCTGGATTTACCCAAGTGTCTAGTTATCAAAAAGGTACAAGTGTGCTAGGTTTACATAGGTGCCGGCTGAGCTAGGGCCCAAACTCCACAGCTAGACAAGAAAAGGGTCAGTTTTCAGTGGAAAAATGTGATGTGTCCACATTATGATGTGGGTCATTTCCTGTTGCGGGCACTAAGCTTACCCAATCTTCCATTTTTATTGAGAGACTTGTGAGAATGCTGGGTGAAAGGACGTTTGTGGCTCCGCTCAGATTCCAGAACTTTCCGTCACAGAAATATGAGGAAAATGTGTTTTTTAAGACAAATATTGAGTTTTGCAGGGGATTAGGTGCTGGATGAGCTAGGGCTCAAAATCCACAGCTAGATATGTTGCACAAAATGGTCAACTTTCAGTGGAAAAATGTGATGTATCCATGTTGCATTTGGGGCATTTCCTGTCGCGACACTAGGCTTACCCATACAAGTGAAGCACCATTTTTATTGGGATCCTTGGGGGAACACAGGATAGGAGAACAAGTGTTTTTACCAATTGTCTTTCTCTGCATTTGTGCCTTCCAAATGTAAAACAGAAAGTCATTTTGAGCAATGCCCTCTAATTCACTTGCTAATATGGATACCCACAAATTCAGAGATGTGCTTCTGAACCCGGTACACAATGAAAAACCATTGCAAGGTGCAGCTCATTTATTGGCTCTGGGTACCTCACATTGTTGGTGAACGTACAAACCCCTGCAACCAGAAGGGTCCAGCTGACATAATGGTATATTGCTTTTGAAAATCTTCCATGGTTAGAAAAAGTTATAGATGAAAATGTAGACACAATTGGCTGTTTTTTTCAGCTCAATTTCAACATTTGTTTTAGTTTCTTTCCTTGAAAGATCTTTACAAATGACCACTTGCTGAATTCCGAATGTTGTCTGCTGTCCAGAAGTGGATAGCCTTGTGGGATCCACCATTGGTTTCACACCCATTTCTACCACTAACTGGAAGGAGGTTGAAAGCCCAAGAAATATGAAAACTTGGGTATGCCCCAGTAAAATGCCAAAACTGTGTTGAAAAATATGTTTTTCTGTTTCAAGTCTGCCTGTTCCTGAAAGCTGGGAAGTTGGGGATTTTAGCACTACAACCCCTTCATTGATGCCATTTGCAGGAAAGAAAACAGACACTTTCTTCTGCAGCACTTTTTTCTAATTTTCCCCCAAACAAACACAAAATGTAGCTGTATTTTGGCTGATTTCTGAGTCCCCTCCATGGATTCCGCAAACCCTGGATACCTTTAGAATCCCCAGCATGTTGGAAAAAAGGATGCAAATTTGGCAGGGATAGCTTATGTGGACAAAAAGGTATGGGGCCCTAGCTCAAACTAACCCACATAGCCAAAAAATGGCTTAACAAGGGGGGAGGTCTTGCAGCAAAGGAATTAAGGAAAATGGGTTGTATTTAAAGACAAAAAATAGTTTTATTTAAAAGTAATCACAGACAGGGTAGTCTGCTGACCTTAGCAGGCCACTATCACTGTGATGTCTGAGATTGCCGGTGGGTCGCAAGTTGCAAACTACTTCATTAATATTCATGATGTAGATCCAATGGCAATCCACTAGGAATCAGTTATTTGCTAAACAACCTATTAGTACACAGTTCAAATTGCAAATGTGTACTCTGGTAACAAACACATTGGTCACAAATTGCAGCTGGAATTTTAGACCATATTTTAGTGCATCTAGCCCAAGATATTTTCATCCTTATTCTACATTTCTCCTACCAAAGTCTGTTCTTCCTTGAATATGAGTTGAGTGGAAATTTATAAAGTACTCCTGGTATTTTCTCTTTAGCATTGCTCAAGAGTAGAAGGAACTGGTCCTCGGAGAGGCAAACAGCAATGACCAGGAATGCTGTCACATAAAAAGTAAAGTGAAATTGACAACTTCAGTGCAATTAAGTACAAGATGTATAGTAATTAGGAAAATATCTGATTTAGGTCTATGAGCTAGGAATCATGTAGGCCCTCATTACAACCCTGGCGGTTGGTGATAAAGTGGCGGTAATGCCGCTAACAGGATGGCGGTAAAATTTTCAAAATTATGACCATGGTGGAAACAGCTCAGACAGACAGCCACTTTAACACACCGACCGCCAGGGCTGAAGCAACAGGCACCATGGCGGTAACCGCCTACAGCCAGGGAGGAGCCCATGTTCAGCCCACTCTATTAAGACACTCCAATCCGCCACCTTTTCCGAGGCGGTACCAACGACATCAAAAGCTTGGCGTAAACACTACACAGAAGGGAAATGACTCACCTGTGGATACTCAGGGAAGAACCACGCCGCCATGGTACCCGAGCTGCATCTTTATCCCAATTATCCTCCATGTGCTGCTCCACCGCGAATACCAACGACGATGAAGACGACCGCGGTGAGTATAGCTGCCTAGCACACAGGGGAGGGGGAGATGAAAAAGAGAGTGACACACACACGCAACACCACCACCTCCAACAACATACACACATACAGCTGCTGTAACATAACATATACACCCCGTAACCCTCAGGAATAATGCAAGGACAATTACTATAGATTAAAAAGAGTGTAATAAGATCAAATAGTAGCAATACATGCATCCAAATCAAAAATTACATACGTATTTACAAATGTGGGGACACTGCCCAGTCCTCAATGTCCGTGGGCCACAGGGCCACATTACAAAGTCCAAGGCCCCACTTCACCCCTGCACCAACATGGAGAGAACATTGCAGGGAAATCATTTGGAAAACAGGCAGGCACCTCAGGGGGATGGGGAACGGGGGGGTACCTCAGCTGGCAGATGGAACAATACCACTGGTCCTGAGGGGGAAATATGCCCTGTGCCCTTTGACCTGGGGAGTGCAAGGCCACAGTCTCTCAAATGGGTGACTTGCCCACTGGCACTGGAGGGGGCATCGTGCCCCGTGCTTTGTCCTGGGAGTGCAAGGCCACAGTCTCTCAAGTGGGTGACTTGCCCACTGGCAATAGAGGGGATATCGTGCCCTATGATCTTCATCCTGGGGAGGATGGGGTGAGTAGATGGCATCTCCACTGGTTCTGGAGGGGGCATCCTGCCCTGTAATCTTCATCCTGGGGAGGATGGGGTGAGTGGATGACAGCTCCACTGGCTCTGGAGGGGGCATTGTGCCCTGTTATCTTCGTCCTGGGGACGATGGGGTGAGTGGATGGCATCTCCACTGATTCTGGAGGGGGCATCGTGCCCTGTGATCTTCATCCTGGGGAGGATGGGGTGAGTAGATGGCATCTCCACTGGTTCTAGAGGGGAGATTGTGCCCTGTGATGCAGATCTTAAGGAGTTCAAGGTCACAGTCTCTCTGCTGGGTGTCATACCCACTAGATTTGCAGGGGACAGGCCACACAACGGCCCATGGACGCTAGCCTACAGAATGTCCACTGGCAGTGACGGCTGCTCAGTGGTGGCAGTGGTGCTGCTGCAGCTTCTGCTGGTGGAGGTGGGGGGAGGCTCCAGCCCATCCCCTGCAGCCTCGGACGGCTGCCCACTGGTGCTGCTGCTGCTGGTGGTAGAGCTGGTGGCGGTGCTGCAGGTGGAGCTGGTGGTCGGGGTAGGCTCCAGCCCATCCCCTGTAGCCTCGGATGGCTGCTCACTGCCTGTGGTGGCGGTGCTGCTGGTGGAGCTGGTGGTGGTGGTTGTGGGGGGAGGATCCAGTCCATCCCCTGCAGCCTCAGACGGCTGCCCACTGCTTGTGGTGGCGGTGCTGCTGGTGGTAGTGCTGGTGGCGGTGCTGCTGGTGGAGCTGGTGGTAGGGGGAGGCTCCAGCCCATCCTCTGCAGCCTCGGACGGCTGCCTACTGCCTGTGGTGGCGGTGCTGCTGGTGGAGCTGGTGGTGGTGGTTGTGGGGGGAAGCTCCTGCCCATCCCCTGCAGCCTCGGACAGCTGCCTACTGCTGGTGGTTGCAGTGCTGCTGGTGGAGCTGTTTGTGGGGGGACGCTCCTGCCCATCCCCTGCAGCCTCGGACGGCTGCATCACCTCTGGTTGATGGTGGGGTCTCCGAGTGAGTCCCAGCACCAGGACCCTTGTCCTTACTGCCTGCTCGTGCAGGCCCCTTGCCCTTCCTTCCTGCAGCACCTGTGGCTGGCTCCTTGCCCTTCCTTCCTGCAGCACTTGGGGCTGGCTCCTTGCCCTTCCTCCCTGCAGCACTTGGGGCTGGCTCCTTGCCCTTCTTTCCTGCAGCACTTGGGGCTGGCTCCTTGCCCTTCCTTCCTGCAGCACTTGTGGCTGGCTCCTTGCCCTTCCTTCCTGTAGCACTTGGGGCACGCACACTTTCCGTCTGGCGATCCTTTCCCACCTGGAGTTGGTGGGGACACTAGTGTGCCTGTGGACTAGGTGGCTGAGGTGCTTGCCTGGCTTTTGACCAACCTGGCCTGACATGAAGGATGGGGGAAGGGTAGGTCAGAGGTCAATGGTGGAGAGGAAAAGCTTCTTAGGGACATTGGGGCGGGAGAAGGTTTGGGAGTGGAGGAAGAGGGAGTGGTTTTAGGAGGTGTCAGTCTGCGGTGTTTGGATGCAGGTGCATGGGCTGGATGCTGGTATAATGTGGATGGCTGTTGGGTTTCTGAGTGCTTGCGTTTGTGTACCTTGGGAGGGGGGTACAGACACAGGAGACGTGTGCATGGATGTGGTGGTAGTGACTGCCAGTGAGGTGTCTGTTCTGATAGGTGTGCTGGTGATGGGGGTAGTGGATGAGGATGTAGTGAAGGCAGGTGTGAGTGGAGATGCAACTGGGAGGCAGGTGAAGGACGAGGAGGAGGGGGCCACAGTGGAGGCAGTGGATGTCGGTTTGTCTGCATCTGGATGGTGTTTTTGTGAGTGCCTGTGGGATGATGTGTGGTGCTTGTGTTTGCCTGTGCCACTCTTGTGTGCTGTCCTGTGTGCATGCTCGTCTGCCTGTGTGCTTGGGATAGGTTGGGGTTGAGAGGAAGTTGGAGGAGGGAGGGTGGAAACAGGGACAACTGTTGCCATCAGAGAGGAGGCCAGAGCCTGGATTGATCTCTGTTGAGCCAGTGTGAATGCCCTCTAGGAATGCATTGGACTGTTGCATTTGGTCTGCCAGCCCCTGGATGGCATTCACAATGGTTGACTGCCCAACAGAGATGGATCGCAGGAGGTCAATAGCCTCCTCACTCAGGACAGCAGGCTAACTGGAGCAGGGCCTGAGGTGCCTGGGGCGAAGGAGATGCTCACCATCCTGGATGAGCAGGCACGGGCAATTCGATGAGGGGCTGCTGGGAGGGCGGTGCTGGTACAGCGGGTGGCAGCTGTACCTGTAGCTGGAGTGGTCACAGAGGTGTCCGCCACCACTAGGGAGCTTCCATCGGAGGAGGTATCCGTGTCTGTACTGTCCCCTCCAGTCTCAGCCGTGGTGGTCCCCTCGTTTTCCGTCCCACTGGTGCCCTCAGCGTCGGTGGACTCTGCCTCCTGGGTCCTGTGTGATGCAGCTCCCTCCATCAGTCACAGGTGCCACTGCTCCTCCACCAGATGATGGTAATGCACATAAGCACGGGGTGACAACACAAAAAGGGGTGGGGGAGAGACAAAGGATATACTTGGTCAGTGGCGGCACTAACACCACTGTTGGTGTACACAACACACTCACACACAGGGAACAGCCCTATGCACCTGGCAATGCACTACCAGTGATAATGCTAGTCACCAGGCTACGGGTAGGAACACACACTGCCAACAGCAGCATACCTGAGACCCACACACCCCTGCCCAGTAGTGGATGCCTACTAGCTAGGTTGGAGGAATTTCACATTATAACCCAGCTCGACATGGGACCTACTCTGCTGTGTCAGGTCTGGCCTAGGGGCACCCACAGACACACATCCCCCACCCGTAAACCACCCCACTAGGGGTCAGTAGAAATTAAGTGCACTGTACTTACCCCCTTGTTGCTGCTGTGATGCCCCCAAGTGCCCATCCAGCTCCAGATAGGCCACCGCCAGTATGCGGGCCATCAGGGGGGTCAGGGTTCGACAGACACCCCTTCCTCATTGGGAGGCCATCCCCAGCTGGGCTTCCGCCGTCTTCCATGCCCAGCATCTCAGGTCCTCCCACCGTTTCCGACAGGGGGTGCTCTGCCTGCTGTAGACCCCCAGGGTCCGCACGTCCTTGGCGATGGCACGCCATATACCCTTCTTTTGATGGGTGCTGACTTGCAGAGAAATACACACAGTGAAAGGTATTAATCAGACCGTCCTGCCTGTTACACTTATGGGCCACCATAGCCCTTCCCATGCCCATTAGCACAGATATGGCCCAGCATGCATGCTGCACGCTGCCCAGGGCCCATCCACCAATCCCCCCACACGTGGCCTTCACACACAGCACTCCATGGAATCATGCCCCATGCATCGTGCTCTCAGTGTACTCACCTGTTGGTCTGGAGGCCCATACAGCAGACTGTACTGGGGTAGGACACCACCCACTAATCGCTCCAACTCCGCCGAGGTGAAGGCAGGGGCCCTTTTCCCAGTCACACGCGCCATGGTAAGTTCCAGACACAGGTCACAGCACAACATGCAGTGTAGGTCCTCTCCTGTTGAAGGTCAGGTAACAAGTGAGTGAACAGATAGAAAATGCCGGTCATGTCCGCGGTGGTGCGTACCATCACCGCCGGCGTAGATCATTATTGGCCACTGTACCCCATTGGGCCCAATGATAACCAATGAGGATTTGCACGGCGGTTCCCGACCGCCTCCCGCAATGGCGCTCAACATCAGCGGAATTACCTAATTTCTACCTGTCCCTCCATACTGGACATGCGAACGCCATTTCTAGGAGGAGGCCATGGATCCTAACTGCGTCACAGTTTACATTTTCACAATCTTGACATATTTCACCTAAATATTGTAACAATCACAATAGCCATTGAACAGAAGTGGTTACAATGTACAGATAATGACCAGCTGCTCACTATTTTACCCCATAGACCGCAACCGCTGCGGATGAATAGGAGATGGAGACATCCCACGTGTACAGACCCCTGGTGGACTTGGCAACAATGGAGGACAGGCACATTATCCTCTCCTATAGACTGGACAGGGCCACAATCACAGAGCTGTGTGCCCAATTGGAGCCTGACCCAATATCAGCTATCTGTCATCCCACTAGGATCCCCTCTCTTGTGCAAGTGCTATCAGTGCTCCATTTTCTGGCAACAGGTTCTTTCCAAGTGACAGTGGGCTTGGCAGCAGGAATGTCAAAGCCAATGTTCTCAATAGTGCCAGAAATCGAAAAAGTTATCACTCTATGAATGTGCAGATGGTGTGTTTGGCAGACCAGTACATCTCCCATGTTAATGCTAAGCATCCAGGCTGGTGCATGATGCTTTAATCCTGAGGAATAGCAGCATCCCAAATGTGATGGCCCAACTCCAGAGGCACAGGTTGTGGCTAATAGGTGAGCCCTGGTTCCCACTCAGTGGATGTTGGTGTTTGGGTATGGTGTAGGACATAAGGGTTAGTGTGTGGCTAACAGTGGCCCACGATATTTGCAAGTGACTCTGGTTACGCTAACCTAACATGGCTACTGACCCCTGTAAGGAATCCCAGGACAAGGGCAGAGGAATGTTACCATGAGGCACATGGGTGAACAAGAAGGATTATTGAACGTACATTCAGTCTCCTGAAGGCCAGGTTTCGGTGCCTCCAGCTAACAGGTGGAGCCCTGTGCTATTCAACCAAGAAGGTCTGCCAGATCATCGTGGCATGCTGTGTGTTGCACAACATTACCTTGAGACGCCATGTGCCTTTTTGTGCAGGAGGAGGAGGCTGGAGATGGCCATGTGCCAGCAGCGGACCCTGTGGACAGTGAAGATGAGGAGGAAGGGGATGAGTATGAGAACTACAGAAGTGCAGTCATTCGTCAATACTTCCAATAAAACACAGGTAAGACAGTGCTATTTCACAATTCATTTACAGATTGATGTGTGACATTGTCACTGGCAGGCTGTGATTTCCTACTGCTATGGTCACTCACTGCACCCATTGGTATCTCTTTTTGCAGATGTTGGTGCCCTACTATTGCTCCTGGTGTGTTCACTGCAGGCAACTACAGGACTTTCCAATGTAAACATTACTGTACAGTTGAATTGCAATTTAAGAACCTTGTTAAACAAATACATTTTGAAATCATATGACATACTCCATACCTGTATTTTTTCTAAGCGTGTTTATTGCAGTGCTCTGATGAAAAGGGGGAAGTGCAATGGGCTGGGGGTGATGATGGATGAAAATCCAGGTTAGAGTCCAGTCTATTTGTAGCAGAGGTGCATTGTCCAAGGGGGCATACGAAGGGGAGCCATGGCAGTTCAAGGTGGACAGGGTGACAGAGTGGGACACCAGGGTGACATTCAGGAGAGTCTTGGCAATAGTCTCTGGCTTCTGCTGGATCGCAGGGAACATTTGTGGGGTGGTTCTCCTTCTGCAGAGGGTGTGCTGGTGTCCTGTTGGTCCTGTGGCAGGACCTCCTGTCCACTAGAGACAGCGGAGATGGAGGGCAGTTCAGTAGTATGAATAGTGTCAGGAGCCTGCTGGTGTGCCACTGGCTCCCTCATACTGTTGGCCATGCCTGCCAGCATCCCTGCAATGGAGACCAGGGTGGTGTTAATGGCCTTCAAGTCCTCTCTGATCCCCAGGTACTTTCCCTCCTGGAGCCGCATGTTCTCCTGCATCTTGTCCATGATCTGGCCCAGCGTAACCTAGAATGTTCGCGGTGAGTGCCTCCTGGAGAGTCGGTTCCCTGGACCTGTCCTCCCCCTGGCGCACAGCAGTTCTCCCAGCTTCCCTGTTGTCCTGTGCCTCTGTCCCCTGAACTGTGTGCCCACTGCCACTGACCTCCGGTCCCTGATCGTCCTGGGTTTGTGGGGTGCCCTGGGGTCCCTGTAGTGGTGGACACACTGCTGATTGAGGTGTCCTGGGGACAGAGGTATGGGTATGCTGGGTGGGTGCTGTTGTGGTGTTTCCTGAGGAGGGAGGCTCTGTGGCGGTGCGAGACTGTGCCTGGGTAACCGACTGTCCGGAGGTCCCTGATGGGCTAGGTTGGTCATCCAGGCAAGCAGACCTGCTGTCATCACAGTGGGCATCTTCTGTGGGGGACTGGATGTTGCTGGCACCTCTTCTCCGGTGACATTGGCTGGGATACCTGTGGGGATGTAAATGCAGTGTTATTGTTTCTGTGTGTGACATATTATGCATGGGTGGGTTGCCCTCTATGGTTGTTATTGCCCTGGCAGCTTTTCCTTGTGTGTATTGGTATTTGGTGGGCTAGCTGATTTTCTCTAGTGTGCATGCTGTAGTGATAGGTGTTTATGCAGGTCTGTGAGTGGTGTCCATGCATAGGTATGGCAAGCAGGGCTTGGCACTGGGATGAGTGGGATGTGATGGTGGGGTGTGTGGGATGTGGTGGAGTGATGGGAGTGAGGGTAAGGATGGGGTATGTGATGGCATGCAGGTTGGAGTGATAGTAATAGAGATTTGACTTACCAGAGTCCAGTCCTTCTGCTCCTCCTGTCAGACACTCAGGATGCAGTATTGCCAAGACTTGCTCCTCCCATGTTGTTAGTTGTAGGGGAGGAGGTGGGGGTCCACTGCCAGTCCTCTGTACAGTGAGTTGGTGTCTTGCTGCAATGGAACACACCTTCCTGCGTAGGTCGTTCCACCTCTTCCTGATGTCATTCCATGTTCTGGGGTGCTGTCCCACAGCGTTGACCCTGTCCATGATTCTCCGCCATAGCTCCATCTTCCTAGCAATGGACGTCTGCTGCACCTGTGATCCAAATGGCTGTGGCTCTACTCGGATGCTTTCCTCCACAATGACCCTTAGCTCCTCCTCAGAGAATCTGGGGTGTTGTTGTGGTGCCATGAGTGTAGTGTGAGTGGTGTGTGTGAGGGTGTGTAGGGTGATGTGTTTGGGTGTGTGATGTAAGGTGCATGGGTGGTGTATATGGTGATGGTGGTATGTGCCTATGGTTGTGTGGGTGCTCTTGCTGTCTCTCTCTCCTGGCAATTATTTGTATTCGTAAATGGTTGTGGGTAACGTTGGTGTGTGTTTTATACTGGTGTGGGTGTGGTGTATATGTGTGTCAGGTGTGTGTACTTTGAATTGTCCAATGTGGTGCTGTTTTGTTAGTGTGTGTGTATTTTGAGCGTGGCGGTATGTACCGCCAATGGTTTACCACCATTGAATGTCTGCTGTGGTGATTCGTGGGTCATAATGTTGTGGGCGTAGTTCTGTTGGCGTAAGTGTGTGGGTTTTGATATCGCCAGTTTATCACTGACCTTTGATGTGGCGGATTGTGTGTGTGGCTGAATAGTAATGGATTGGTGTATATGTCATAATATGGTGAACGGATATCTGCCGTGGCACTGGTATGTTGGTGGCAGTGAGCATGGCGGTAAGTGGGATTTACCGCGAATGTCATATTGAGGGCCATAGGGTCTTAAAAGTAAGCACACAGGTCTGTTCTGCATCAGTGCACCTGTTCATTATAAAACCCCCAGGGCTTGGACTATACATAGTGTCCTGGTGTGCAACTGACAGGTGCACCATTGAGGCACTATGGTATTACAGAAGGTGCTGCAGACACTGGTGTGGCATGGTTCCTATTTTGGGAAGCTGACGGCCTGACTGCTGGCTAGCTAGCTTTGCTTCACTGTAACCTAGAAGGTGAGGGTGAACCTAGGAGGTGAGGGTGATTTGTAGCAACCTAAACACAACACTCTGACTCCTCAAGAAGTCATGGTGAACTAATCATACCCCTTTCCCTCAGTTACACAAAGACTCACACATGCCAAGGCGAACGAGGAGACGTAAAATAAGTTTCAATATATTTATTGAAGCAATTGCATTTGATTTTAAAAAACATGAGCTGCAATAATTAGGCAGATGAAACATAATACAGTGAGCATTGTTACCATCAGAGTGAAGAAGGTAAACACCCCCACCATTTTGGTATGATCCTAAAGCCTAGAGATTCCTACCTTCACCCTAATGACTAAAACCTTAAAGTATAGAGGTGGTAACCCTTCTGCCTATCCCAGTCTACGGGAAGAACCCCAACTGCACACCTGAAAGATGGACAGGGGTCTACCTGTTGTCTGCTGGCAATCCAGAGTCAGTGCCAGGATTAGCGAATCAGTCAATGGAATGGGATATGTCGCAGGATGGCCATGACTGGAATGCCCTCTACCCTCCTTAGGCCTATGTGGTGTTTGAATAACAAATCTTACAATGTTCTAGGAACAGGCCTGACATGATAATATGTCTAAAAATTTGGGCTGGTACCCTACCTTCTGGAGCAGCAATACTAGTGAGAATATCATGTACCGAATATGACAACCTTAAACACGGTACAAAGTGAAATGCGTGCAATGGGCTGATAGAATGTGCAACGAACTAAAAGCTGGCTATGCTAAAAAATATGAAATGAAGAAAATTTGTCTATGGGGCATAGTACTAGAGGGAACCCACAACACTTGTCCCATTGTTGAGGCGTACACGAGTGTAGGATCCAGGACCTAAAAATGAAGAAAACAAAGGCCGACTACCTAAAGACAGGCTAAGAACATATACATAAAAAGGATAAAATGTCTAAGTTGATAAGCAGACCAAGCCAAAGCATAAGGCTGTATGGAAAGACCCCACTTTGACAGATGATAAAACCACCAGAGCATCATTCAAATAGTGTAAGGAGCATACATGATCTGTGATCTCAGCCATAGTCCCGGCTGAGGGGGCAGCAGTCCATGCCAGTTGTTTAGGTATGAGGAGCCACTAGATCCACAAAGAGCAGCTCAATCTTATTGGAGAGGCCGGGCAATGAACCCTCATTGTGATCATCAGATTTACATCCACAGAAAGTACGTGTCGCAAAGCAAGACACACATCCAGTGCACATTCAAAAGGGTGCCATAAGCAACAGAAGATGGGCTGCACAAAGCAGAGAACTGGTCGAAATGACAACAACCAATTCTTGTCAAATTCCTCCAATAGTGATGCTCTAAAATGCTGCATCATGCATTCATGACACAGTTGAGCTGGTGGAAGCTCCATCAGTTCTCTTAGTTGAGATGGGGCACCCACTGTGATTCAAAAATAGCAACTGCAGGATACCACAAAAATTTTGCCAAAACTATCCTCCAAAAACACTTGAAAAAAGTGAGTGAATGGCGAAGGTATAACTCCAAAAACAGACTGGAAAGTGCTGACAAATCCTGACCCCACAACCTTAAAAAAGTAAACAATCCCAGCTGTGTTAGATGTATTCAAGATGCGACTGACAAATTCACTGAATTGTTTTGGAAGGTTGGTATTTAAAAGGGACTGTGTCTCTGCTGGCGACCTTCCCACTAGGCTGATGTGAGGGCCAAGAGTTTTTGAAACAGAAGTGTTTCCTGTCTGCTCAGCTTCTCAAAATTGACATTATAAATAGCAATGTGAGGCTACAAAGCTGCTACTTTTATCTCATGCATTGGAGGAAAAAGCAAATTTCCACAGTAACTATTTTAGAAATAACATAAACGACACCTCCTCTCATCCCAAAGCAGACTTGATCATTCAGCATCAAGTAACTTCTATTCGAAAGTAACAAACACTTGGCGAATCAAGGAGAGGGGAATAGCCTTCAAGTAGCAAGCTAAATTTGTCACAGAGATGCTACATGTGCCATGCAAGGCAACCTGTTTACAAATCACAGAATAGCTTCCAGAAATATCACAATCTCTTTCGCTAAGAAAAACTTTCTTGTGGCCATTCAAGCATTTAAAATTGAAGAGCAACTCCCACATCTCATGGATAATAATTATCCCTTAACTTCTCAAACCTTCCAGCAGGAAAATGTCTCAAACATGAAGTGAATTTAAATTTTGATACTGGAAGTGAGATCACCCCATGTGTTAACCATACTGATGATGGTGCTTTGGCCACGGTAAAAGGCAGCTTTTTTCATTTCTCATTATTAAGCATGATGTAACTAGCTTCTTTATCAGCCATTATCTGTTGTTTACATGTGAGGTTAAACATGGCAAATAACTCCTTACTGTGCTTCCAAGGCACATAGCACTCTTCAGAACTTGTAAAGTCCAATTCAACTGCTTAACAGACCTAAGATGACTCTGTCCATGGTGCAAAAATGACATGTAATTTTTTAACAATGTCAATTGCTGAAGCCACAATGTTGTTTAATGTTTAAATGTGAGTGGACATTGTGTTCATACCATAATCAAAAGCAGTTAAGGATTTCTTTAAATGTTTTCCTTATCTATCTGTCTCAAATCTGCAGAGGCTTCCATTTGCACAAGCTTCCAGATTTCATCGTATATTGCATATAAGAAATTTTTTGAGCATGCTTTTCTGAGACCTAACAAGACGTCTTGTAAGTCAATATCTTAAGAAAGGAGAGAAAGGTGTTGTTTTACAGCTGTTAGTGTGGAAGACTGCAAACAAAATTTACTAATGCTGTATGTGGTGATGACATCTGAGAGCTGTGTGATGACATATTGAGGGTCCGGTATGCTCTCTCTAAAACCCAGTGTAGAGTTGATAAAAAATGCATGACAACCATTTGAGTCCACTGGCCACTGGTCACAATAACCACCTGCTGGGACCTGAAAGTGATGAATTAACCCCTTCGCTGCCAGGCCTTTTCCCCTGCTTGTGCCAGGCCTTTTTTTTGCCTATTTAGAATAGTTCTCGCTTAGGCCTTCATAACTTTTTGTCCACATAAGCTACCCACGCCAAATTTGTGTCCTTTTTTTCCAACATCCTAGGGATTCTAGAGGTACCCAGACTTTGTGGGTTCCCTTGAAGGAGGCCAAGAAATTAGCCAAAATACAGCGAAAATTTCATTATTTTTTTTAAATGGGAAAAAAGGGCTGCAGAAGAAGGCTTGTGTTTTTTTCCCTGAAAATGGCATCAACAAAGGGTTTGCGATGCTACAATCACCAGCTTCCCAGCTTTCATGAACAGGCAGACATTAATAAGAAAACCCAATTTTTCAACACAATTTTGGCATTTTACTGGGACATATCCCATTTTTACGATTTTTTGTGCTTTAAGCATCCTTCCAGTCAGTGACAGAAATGGGTGTGAAACCAATGCTGGATCCCAGAAACCTAAACATTTCTGAAAAGTAGGCAAAATTCTGAATTCAGCAATGGGTAATTTGTGTAGATCGTACAAGGGTTTCCTGCAGAAAATAACAACTGATTTTTTTTTAATTGAAATTGAGGTGAAAAAAACAACAATTTTTCTCCACGTTTTACTCTGTAACTTTTTCCTGCAATGTCAGATGTTTGAAAGCAATATACCGTTACGTCCGCTGGACTCTTCTGGTTGTGGGAATACATAGGGCTTGTAGGTTCATCAAGAACCCTAGGTACCCAGAGCCAATAAATGAGCTGCACCCTGCAGTGGGTTTTCATTCTATACCGGGTAAACAGCAATTCATTTGGTGAAATATGAAGAGTGAAAAATAGCTATCAAGAAAACATTTGTATTTCCAAAATGGACACAAGATAAGGTGTTGAGGAGCAGTGGTTATTTGCACGTCTCTGAATTCCCGGGTGTCCATACTAGCATGTGAATTGCACAATTAGAGGTCTTTTTTACACACTCTCTTATATTTGGAAGGAAAAAATGTAGAGAAAAACAAGGGGCAATAACACTTGTTTTGCTATTCTATGTTCCCCCAAGTCTCCCGATAAAAATGATACCTCACTTGTGTGGGTAGGCCTAGCGCCTGTGACAGGAAATGCCCCAAAACACAACGTGGACACATCCAATTTTTTGACAGAAAACTGAGGTGTTTTTTGCAAAGTGCCTACCTGTAGATTTTGGCCTCTAGCTCAGCCGCCACTTAAGGAAACCTACCAAAGCTGTGCATATATGAAAACTAGAGACCGAGGGGAATCCAAGATGGGGTGACTTGTGGGTGTCTGACCAGGTTCTGTTACCCAGAATCCTTTGCAGACCTCAAAATGAGGCTAAAAAAACACATTTTCCTCACATTTCGGTGACAGAAAGTCCTGGAATCTGAGAGGAGCCACACATTTCCTTCCACCCAGCGTTCCCCCAAGTCTCCCGATAAAAATGATACCTCACTTGTGTGGGTAGGCCTATCGCCCGTGAAAGGAAATGCCCCAAAACACAACGTGGACACATCCCATTTTTTGACAGAAAACAGAGGTGTTTTTTGCAAAGTGCCTTCCTGTAGATTTTGGCCTCTAGCTCAGCCGCCACCTAGGGAAACCTACCAAACCTGTGCATTTTATTTAAACTAGAGACCTAGGGGAATCCAAGATGGGGTGACTTGTTGAGCTCTCACCAGGTTCTGTTACCCAGAATCCTTTGCAAACCTCAAAATGTGGCTAAAAAACACTTTTTCCTCACATTTCGGTGACAGAGAGTTCTGGAATCTGAGAGGAGCCACAAATTTTCTTCCACCAAGCGTTCCCCCAAGTCTCCCGATAAAAATGGTACCTCAGTTGTGTGGGTAAGCCTAGTGCCCGCGACAGGAAATGCCCCAAAACACAAAGTGGACACATCACATTTTCTCAAAGAAAACAGAGGTGTTTTTTGCAAAGTGGCTACCTGTGGATATTGGCCTCTAGCTCAGCCGGCACCTAGGGAAACCTACCAAACCTGTGCATTTTTAAAACTAGAGACCTAGGGGAATCCAAGATGGGGTGACTTGTGGGGCTCTGACCAGGTTCTGTTACCCAGAATCCTTTGCAAACCTCAAAATGTGGCTAAAAAAACACTTTTTCCTCACATTTCGGTGACAGAAAGTTCTGGAATCTGAGAGGAGCCACAAATTTCTTTCCACCCAGCGTTCCCCCAAGTCTCCCAATATAAATGGTACCTCACTTATGTAGGTGGACCAAGTGTTTGTGACAGGGAAGAGCCAAAAACACGACGAAATTGAGGGGGAACCAAAGTGGGTCCAAAAGGGCAGTTTGAAAAAAAAAAATTTTAGGCTGACAAGTGCAGCAGAAATTTTAACGGTATAGATGAGACAATGCTGAGTCGTAGGAATTTTGTGGATTACTGCAGATTCCGGAAGGTTCCATCTCAAAAATGTGGGGAAAATGTGTGCTTTCCAGCAAAGTTGCAGGTTTGCAGGGCATTGTGGGTAAGGAAATGGTGCAGGGTGCATGTGAAGCACACCACCCTGGAATCAACTAGATATTTAGTTTTCAGATGTGTCTAGGTCTTGTGGATTTTTCTACATCGCAGCGTCCCAAAGTAAAAAAAAAGTGCAGCCCTCACCATTCCAAGTGGGACGATTCTGAGAGTTACCAAGCTCTCATGGCCCACATATAAAACAAAATCCAAAAATAATCAAATGTCCTCTTGCTTGACATGGAATAAGATGTTTTAGTGTGCGGGAGAGAGCTGAAAGACTGTTAGCCCCTTCAGTTCGGTTGGTAGCCACCACCCCACTATTTTCTTTTATTGTTTTTATTCCCTGGCATCTAGTATGCTTTCCGTCCCCCCGGGGTGTGGATCGGGGGTAATTGGCCAATCTGCCCACTGGTGGGCAGAACAACTTTGGCCCCATTTATTTGGGGTGCGGGTATGGCCATACCCCCAACCTCTTATTTTGAAAAAAAAACTTCCCTGGTCTCTAGTTGGCTTTCTGCCCCCCTTGGGGGCAGATGGGCCTTCCAAAATAGGCCAGTCTGCCCCCAAGGGGGGCAGTTATGGCCAACAGTAATGTGCCTCCATGGGGAGAGACCCTTGCCCAAGGGGCTGCACCCTCCAAGCAAAACACACACATACACACACCAATCCATGGTGTCTAGAGGTTTCTGCCCCAAAGGGGGCAGATTGACCTTACAAAAATAGGCTGATCTGCCACCAAAGGGGGCAGAAATGGCCTAAATACAATTTTCGCCCCAGGGGAACGACCCTTGTCTAAGGGGTCGCTCCCCATACATAAAAACATAAACTAAATTAAAAAAAATATATATATCCCTGGTGTCTAGAGGTTTCTGCCCCCCAGGGCGCAAATCCGCCTAATTATACTAGGACGATCTGCCTCCGGGGAGGCAGAAAAGGCCTAAAAATATTTTGCCCCTCCCCCGGGGAGTGGCCCTTGCCAAAGTGGCCGCTCCCCTTATTCGTTAGTATAAAAAATAATAAAAAATCCCTGGTGTCTTGTGGTTTCTGCCCCCCCCAGGGGCAGATCAGCCTAATTATATTAGGCCGATCTGCCCCCGGGGGGCAGAAATGGCCTAATAATAATGTGCCTCCCCCCAGGAGCGACCCTTGCCTAAGGGGTTGCTCCCCAAACATAACAAAAATAAAAGTAAACAAAAAAAAATGATCCCTGGTGTCTAGTGGTTTTCTGTCCCCCCGGGGGCAGATCGGCCGAATAATATTAGGTCAATCTGCCCCCGGGGGGCAGAAATAGCCTAGAAATAATTTGCCCCCCCGAGGAGCGGCCCTCGCCCAAGGGGCCGCTCCCCTTACTTGAAATAGCCCCCACAAAAAAATATTCCCTCTTGTCCAGTGGTTTCTGCCCCCATGGGGTGCAGAAATGGCCTAATAATGATTTGCCCCCCCCCAGAGAGACCCTTGCCCAAGGCGTCACTCCCCAAAAATAAAATTAATAAAAAATAATATTTAATTATGCCGATCTTCACCCAGGGGGGGCAGAAATGGCCTAGAAATAATTTGCCCCCCGAGGAGCAGCCCTTGCCCAAGGCTGCTCCCCTTACTTCAAATAGCCCTCAAAAATATATATTCCCTGGTGTCTAGTGGTTTCTGGCCCCCCGGGGCAGATCGCAGGGCCGATGTGCCTCCAGGGGGGGCAGAAATGGCTTAATAATAATTTGCCCCCCCCCGGAGCGACCCTTGCTCATGGGGTCGCTTCCCAAAAATACAAAAAAAAAAACAACAAAAAAAAACATTTTCCCTGGTGTCTAGTGGATTTCTGCCCCCCCCCCCCCCGGGGGCAGAAACAGCCCAAAAACAAATTGCCCCCCTGGAGAGCGGCCCTTGCCCGAGGGGCCACTCTCCTTATTTAGTAAATAAAAAAATAAAAAAATCCCTGGTGTCTAGTGGTTGGCCCTAATAAAAATAGGCAGAAATGGCCTAGAAAATTCTTTGCCCCCAGGGGAGCGACCCTTGCCTAAGGGGTTGCTCCCCACAAATGAAAAAGAACAAAAACAAAAAAATACAATCCCTGGTGTCTAGGGTGGTTTCTGCCCCTCCTTGGGGCAGATCGGCCGGGGGGGGCAGAAACAGCCAAAAAATAATTTGCCCCCCTGGAGAGCGGCCCTTGCCCAAGGGGCCGCTATCCTTATTTAGTAAATAAAAAAATAAAAAAATCCCTGGTGTCTAGTGGTTTCTTAATGTTTTGCCCCCAGGAGAGCGACCCTTGCCTAAGGGGTCGCTCCCCACAAATAAAAAAAAACAGAAAAAATCCCTAGTGTCTAGTGGCATTTCTGATGCCCGATCGCATCGCGATCGGGCAGCAGAAATGTCCAGAGAAGCCTGGAAGGAGAGGAAAGGCCTTTCCTCTCCTTCCAGGCTTCTCTGACCCCTCCACGTGATCGGAAGAGAAATGGTTTGCATTTCTCCTCTGATCCGGCGCTGGAAGCTGAGCTTCCAGTGCCGGTGGAAGGCCTCTGATGAGGTCAGCGCGCGAAAGCACACTGACGTCATCAGGCGCCACAGGGGGGTTATGGGGGGGGGCGGGGTGGAAGCGGAAGCGATTTCCCTTCCATCCCTGCCTGGGGGTGGGGTGTGCCTGGCCATCGGGGGGAGCGCTAGCGCTCCCCCCGGGGGCCCATAGCAGGACGAGGTGGTCTCGTCGTGCTGAGGACGAGACCACCTCGTCCAGGGCACACAAGCAGTTAAAGGTACCGTTCTGAACCCATCCATTGAACCCTCCTTGTGTGACATTCAGAATATTTTGCAAAGCCTCAAATTTAGCTACAGAGGGAATACTGGGCCCATTCATTTGTTTTACTTTTGCTAACCATAGGCATGTAATTTTCTGTACAATGTCATTTAGAAAAATAATTTGCACCAGAATTAAACATGCTCTAAACAAAGCCTCTATAGCTTGAATTTGCCAATCTTTCGTTCCCTAAACACTTTTCAAATCAATCAATTTCTTCCAATATTCATAACCTTCCATGGCCAACTGGGAAGCACAGGAGTCTGAATAAATCAATTTAGTGTTGGTTAGCAATATTTTCCTCGCTTTTGAATTTGGAAATTTTAAATTATAGGACTCATCATTTTTAACATTATGCCCAGAGAAATAAACAAACTTTTCTACATATGTTTTGGAACTCCCCACTGGTGGAGTCGGACAATGTTCCCACTGTGTGTAAATAAAAACTATTCTTGGATAACTATCTCCATGTAAAAAATGGTGTCCATAGTGATGATAACAGAACATTTCCCCATAATTTGCAGTATTTATACATTTACACTTTCAAATACAATGCAAGAGTCAAGTTCAGAAAGTATAGAATCAACTGTTTTCACATCCCAGTCTCAGAAACAACCCCATATGTAATAATATAATTCATTGGTACTTTAAATACATATGGAATCTGACCACAAATATCAAAGGGTACTTTATCCCAAACAATTTCATCAGGAACTGGAATGGCAGAACAAGTCTCTTCATTCTTTATGTGAGGATAAATAAGGCTTTATTACCTCATCCACCAGTTCAACAGCAGAGCGTTCAGGAAGATAGTGACCATGTATCAGGAGGAAAAAGACAATCGTTAATCTGATCCATAAGAGAAAGAAAAGCAATGTCAGTATTATCCACAGAGAGTACCATGGAATGACCAATAGTTGTGTTTAAGCCAATGATAACCAGAAGCAGTTTGTGCAAAAATTTAAGCTGGTGCTGGTGAAAGGGAACTGGTAGATGTATCCATAGGTGGTTCATCATAAACGATTCCATCCATCTGTGTTGTATTGGAAAATTGCAGTTTTTTATTTTGGACATTTCTTGTCAGTGTAGCAGTGACAGGAATCCACAAAAGTTCATTCACGTCATCCCCAACTTCGGGGAAACAATTTCAGTATTGTTTAAGGCTTGAGTTATATCCTGAATATCCTGTATGGTAGTGAGAGGAGCAAGGGAACTACCAATGAATCTTCATGGTCTATTGTGAAGGATCGGCCATATGATGCAATTTGATGTGGTCAATGGAGACAAAACGTCTGTCTTTAGAACCAGGCAGCAGTGCTGGGATGACAGTTCTGGTAACTTGTACTCCTATAACTGGAACCGGTGCTCAGTAGGATGGGCCAAACCGCTTTTTCACAAGTATCTTTTCTCTAAGTGGATCCCCAACTTTTGGAATCCAGCCTGTGGAAGTTGTCAAATCACTCATTCTCAAGGTGGCAGCATGTGTTGATGAATTTTTTGTAAGGAATTGTGTTATCTCCTGCAAGACAGTGACTTGTTAGTTTATGTCAAAGGGTGCTGCTGCCTCCACTGTGCCAGGACCATTAAGATCTGGGACATACATAGAGATGCTAAATAGGGCTTCATCAGGGGTAGGACTTCCCAAGGACCTTCTAGGTAAATTATCTAATGCCCTCTGGACTTCGTACAAGTGATGAAGCCAGCTACGACCTGAACCTAGTACCATAGCTGTTAAGGATTGCTTTAAGTCTCGTTTTTTTCTCTCCACTACCAAATTTCTCTCAAGATGGTACAGTGAGGAATAATGCACCCCAACACCCATTGTTGCCTTGGTGTCCTTGAATGCCTTGAAGGCAAAGGCAGGGCCCTGGTATGAATGGAATGCTGCAACTGCATATGTCCTGATGAAGACTTGCAAATCTTTAATAACAATTTGAACATCAGAAATCTAGTCTAAGGATCTATAGTAAATAGAATATATTTGTATGCACCATCGGTTGCAAAGAACTGCAATTATCTAGATACACACACTGCAAAGGCTTGTTGGAAAGTAAGAGGGTTGTCTGTGATGGGCTTTCGATGGTGGAACCTTTAATTTGTTGGTAAATATCATAGCTAAGGATGTACTAATTGGTCTGTTTGTATAGACCAGACCACCAATAATGTTTCTGCAGTAGTGAAATGGTAGCCACCACTCCAGGATGGACAGAAGCAACACCCTCATGGGTCACTTTAATCAAATCTAGTCTGTGATCCTCATTTGGTATCACCTGATCACCCACCCCTGGTTTTGTAACAAATGTAATGTTTTGGGCGCTTAGCCGGTAGAAATATTTGGTATGGTATGCTTTTGGTAAAGGCTTGCCATCAGCTGAGGCATTCATAGCAGCCAAGATGTTATCATGCACCCTATGAGAATGAGTTATTGTAGCAACAGAAGCTGTAGCAACTGCAGATTTGGCTGCTTCATTAGCCAATGAGTTTCCTACAATGTATAGTCCACTAAGTTGGTGACCCAATGTATTTACTACATGAACCTATGGCAGATTGTCTTTAAGATCTGCCACTTTCCCCCACAAGAATCTGTGTTTTAACGTCTTTTGAATTTCTGAACCCATTAAGGTACCAGTAGTGTAATTATCCATTAGTTGACTGAACACAATAACACAAATTAAACACAATTAGAGTAGACATTTCAGGATCCATATGTTCCAGTGTGAAAATCAAAGCTTTGAGGTCTGCAAGATGTGCTGTGCAGTCCCCCAGGGTCTGCATGTAGGTTTGTTGAGGATGAAATTTAGCATCCCTCATGACTCCACAAACAGCTGTGCAAGCTGTGGGGTACTGATGTTTGGTACCTACAGCTAGTCAAGCTTGACCATCAGTGTAGATGATGATTCTGTATTGGTCATGAGGTATGATGTTAGCAGACACAGGGTATTCAAAGTCATACTGGAGACATTCTTGAGTCTGGTATTTTGGATCAAAAACATAATCAACATCAGTGGCAGTCAAGGAGGTAGCCCATTGTATCCAACTTGGGTATAATGCTTTTATATTTGGGATCCTTGCTTTTGTAACCACCTTATAGGCTGATTTTGGGATAACAACAATAATGCTTTTCTCTTGGGCTAGTGGCCTCTCCTTCATGACCACCATCTGAACTGCAGTCAGTATTTTTTCTGTTGGTGGAAAATGTATTTCTGCATTGGAGTATAGATGTGATTTGTACATTATGGGTCCTTCATTGAATGTGACACATGCAAAACGGATGGCACTCGGAATGACCCAGATTATCAAGTTTGTTTTGTTTACATGTGTGTAAGTGTTTTGCTTCAAGCATGTTAGTCTATAATGATCTCAGGATCTGCGTATGTTGTGTGTCCAATATTTGCCTGAGAAATCATGATGTATTAAATCATAAAGTGGTTTGATACATTGTTCATAATCTGGAATGTAAAGTCTGACAAAATTAAAGTAACCAACCAATGATTGCAGTTTCTTGATGTTATTTGGTGGTTGTATTTGCACACATTGCTCTTAGAACTGTGGTGCCAGGCTCTTCACCTCATCTGATAATTTGTATCCTAGATATAGGACACTAAGAAAAGCAATTTCTGTTTTCTGACATTTGAATTTGTAGCCATGTTCAGCAAATCCCAAAACAGTGTGATCTACCCTTACTAGGCGTGTGTTAAGATCATCATCTGTAAGATAAATATCATCTAGAGAGGATAATGCCTCAGGATCAATATCATGCGATATTGATGGCACATGGGCTGAAAAAATCCTGGAGTGTTCTGATACCCTTGGGATTGGTGACAAAATCAGCCTTGTGAACCCAACGCAGGGTTTGTACTTAGATCTTGGCTTTCAGGTAGTAGACTTTGGCAGAAAAATATGGTGGAAATACCCAAGCATATTTTGTATTTTTTGCACACTATGGCCCTCATTATAACCCTGGTAGTCCACTGACCGCCAGGGCCATGGTGGCGGTCTCACCACCGAAGGGCTGGCAGTGAAGACTGACACATTATGAGTGTGGTGCGTTGGCCTCTGCCAAGCCGCCACATCCCCGCTCAGACCGCCAGGGCGGTTGGTCCCACCAGGTCGGAGATCAGCATCTCCGACCCAGCGGTCCAATGAAGACTGACAGCGGTATTTTGAGCTGGCTTTCCACCAGGGTTTCCACAGCAGTAGCACTGCCACGAAAGCCCTGGTGGAAAGGCTACCGGTGACATGAAATTTCTTCCATGTCACTGGCAGACTCCCCCACCACCCAGCAAGCACAATTCCCCGACCCCCCCGAGGTACACCCCGCTCCCTACATACATGCATACTCACACAGAGATCCACACGCACCCCGCATACACTCATTCACCAACGCTGACATACACGCATTGACTCACATGCATCCATACACGCATTCATTGCAACACTCATACATGCATTCACTGCAACACTCATACACGCATTCACTTCATCATTCATACTCACATTCAACCACGCATGCACATACCGATGCAAACACCCATACGCACACACAGTCAAACACACAGACAAACACGCAAACACGCATACACACACACACATACAACACCCCCCAACCTACCACCCCCTCCCCTGTAGGACACCCGACTTACCTTATACGGTGAGGTGGTTGTCTGGCAGGGAACGGAAACAGGCGCTTTCACCGCCAGCAGTGCCCCGCCAGGTCAGGGCAGAGTCCTTCTGGTGGGGCCAGTGGTGGAACCGTCCATGCACCTCCTCCCTCCAGAATGACTGCTGCAGGATTTCCACCCATTATTGGCAGAAATCCTGCAGTACTCATAATATGGTGGGAGGAAGACTGCCCGCACTGGCGGTCTCCTGGTTTCCCGCGGCTTTGGCGGTCTTTCAAAAAGACCATCAAAGTCATAATAACGGACTATGTTGTTAATGAGTGCTGTACTGTGCGAATTTTGGATAGCAAATGTGCCTGTGGGACTGTTTAAATGTCTGTAATCTAAGAGTATTCTATATGAATGGTCCGGCTTAGCAACAGGAAACAAAGGGTTATTCATAGGAGATACACAGGGTTCAATTACTCCCTCATATTCAAAATGTGGGAGAATTTCCCTTGCTGAGGCTTTGGCCTCATGTTTTATTGGTTATTGAGGTTGTGTTTGTGGATAGGACCTTATAGGTATGACATGATAAGGAGAATCCCTATCCCAACCCACATGGTTATGGTACAGCCCTGAAGCCTATGGCAGTGTCCAATCTGCGGCACAGGCTTCTTTTACTGTATCAGGAACAAGGACTGAGAAAAAAGACAAAATTACATCTTCCCCTTGTGGGGGCGGTCAGACAATTTCTGGTGGCCAATCTTTTTCTGCCAATAGAATGTCATAGATTAGTGTTAATCTTCCCCAGAAGATCACTTTAATGGTGCACTCCATGCCCCCCTCAATTTGAATTTTTAGTTTGTATACCCTGTCGGGTAGGGAGACACACCTGTCTGCTGTTTCGACTTCAAGATAGTTAGTTGCTGTCACAGCCAGAATCTCTTGAAGATTCTGATGAACTATTGTGACCTCTGCTGCACTGTGTAGCAGACTCACTTCCCACGTCCTGTTCTTCAGTAACATTCTCAATATGTCTGGCATAGTTAGCTAAAAGTGCTGCAACTTTTTTCTTTTTGAATTGGGGTTTTTGTTGTGGAAGTTTTTCTTCCTTTTTTATTGTGATCTCCGAAGAGCGTTGTGAGTCCTTTTTTGGTTTCACATGCTCGTTTTGGTGCTCTAACCACCCTCCTCACTTGTACCATTTGTCAGGTGATTCCTTGAAGGAATGAGAATGGCATGTATCAGTGTACTGATATCCATCAGGAGTTTTTAAATTGTCAGGATTCCTTAAGTTACAGAGTGTTTCTGAGGTCTCTGAGTGTGGCGATTCCCTCTTTGCTTGACCTTATCCTTATTATTTTTCTGTTTATCCCAGCTTGTTTTAGAACCCTCTCATAGCTGCTTGGTATTGTCCTTCCCGGATTTACCTTGTAACTAAGGTTTACTTGGTCTGGCTCCCAGATTATCTCAACCTATACTAGTATAAATCTTAGCGATAATCCTTGGCAGCTCCCGTTCCTGGTCATTTTGAGGAACATCCCTGAGCCGATGGTGTACTGCCACTGCTACTGCTTCCCCTTTAACATTGTTTAGTATGATTGAGGACACTGTGGCAAAATTGCCCATTAATTTCATCCCCAAATCTAGAGCACGGGCAGACTCATGTTAGTTTTGAATTTGTTTGAACACTTCAGGTAAATTTGCATGTGTCGGAATACCATGTGTGGTAGCGTAGATTGCATCAAACACAGTTCCCCAAATGGAACCATTCCAAATGGCAAGCATATTGTGAAAATTCTATGTTTATCTTGGGGTCCAGTAAGTCGAAACACTGCTTCCAGCTGATTTGTTATTTGTATTATCTAAAATGGAATTTTATCATGCTTGGAGGCAATCTTACCCATTATCAATTATACAGTTGATGGATGTATCCTGGGTGCCAATCGCGGTACAGCTGGAGCAGCCCTCTCTGCATTATGAATTGTGTTAAGCATTTATATATATATCTACTAAACTATTGTTTAAGCTATGTAAATCCTCTACTGGCATAATTGGTCAATTAGGATGTGGTGTGTGTGTGGAAATTCTGGCCACGTAGGTCGGTCATTACTTAGGGGACCTAATCTAACATTTTGAATAACGTGTGGAAGGGTGCCATGAAACCATCTCTGGTGTTCTTGTTAAGAGAGGTCCCCTAAGTAATGGTCCCATAAAACCGCCAAAGACTTAATTAGGCCGTAGTGTTGCTTCTCTAATTCTATTTGTTACAAACACGTCCTCCAGGAGTGAGTGGGGCACCAGCCCTTCCCATGCATCTGGGGAACCTATTGCTCCATACAAGAAGTGATTTATTTTTAATGCAAGCAATGGGATTGGGGGACGAGTGCCAGGGCACATGATTATTAAGGGTGAGTGAAATTAAAGTGACTGGTGAAGTTTTTAATATAATAAAGCAAAAACATATGACTTATGAGTGCGGCTTGGGATTGACACATCTCTCCTTGCTGACCTGCCCATTCTACCATAGGAATGAATGTTAGGACCAGAATTCCAAGCTGCTATGGAAGTTCTATTGATGGCTCATTTAAAACTTCCCCACAGCTCGAGGAGGTCAGGTGAATTTACTCAAAATTCTCCCTCTGCCACATGAGGTACGCAGATTACAAGAAAATGTATGTTTTTTCTCCAAATTGTCATGGAAGGATTGTTGTAGGAGGAGGAGAAAGGAACTTCTTCACAGATCAGATCTTTCACCCATATAGGAGGACCAGATATGACAATGTCTACTTTACACTCCATGAGACCTAAAGGAACTGCCCCCACTGACCCTATCTTTCACCCAGCCAGTAGGACATAGCAAAGCTGACTTTAGGATCCATTGGGCCCTCACAGTGTCAGGCTCTTCTTTTTAGGTTTGAAGAGCTCCAGGTATGTGCAAGATGCCCCTCTGTAGTTTTTTGCCTCTACTACTAAGTTTCAGCATCAGAAAAGGTATGCTCTGTGGTTAGGTTGCTGAAGTGAATTGTGGGTTCAGTACATGGTACCTAGCACATGAGAAAAGTTGACAAAGGAAAGAAAATCCATCGAGACCCCTTGCCTTTGCACCAATAACTGTTGCATAGCAATACATTGGTGTACTCTTTGTTAATGTATCTGAGTACCAGATTCAAACTTCAAGATTGATGTGTCTCTGAGATGCCTAGGTTTGGAAATATTTAGTGGCCATGAAATGGAGTGCAGCCAATATTTTGACATAGGAAGGGATAGGCTGGGAGTGGGCTGTAATTGAACCAAGCTCCTGCTCCCAGACTGCAACCATGCAAAAGAAAGGATGAAAGAAACAATGTTTGGCAATGAGTGCTTCTTTGTCTATTTCAAAGATATTGATCCTTTGCGTCTAAAAATCCTCCCTCTCATCCTCAAACAATTATTTCTTAAACTTTGGGACAAGGTAAAAATACACATTCACCTATGTAGTGAAGACACAGAGGTTGTTTGGTGTGTTAGTTACTTTGTTAGGTGGTCAGCCAGGTGACTGATTGGTATTGAAATGTGTTTCACTTTTAGAAGAGTGGTGGAGTTCGGAGCAATCACAACTTCCATTACTAAGGGGGTTATTCTGACCCTGGCGGTCATGGACCGCCAGGGCCAACGACCGCGGAAGCACCACCAACAGGCTGGCGGTGCTTCTGGGGCCATTCTGACTGCGGCGGTACAGCCGCGGTCAGAAAAGGGAAACCAGTGGTTTCCCGCCGGTTTCCCGCAGCCCCAGGGAATCCTCCACGGCGGCGCTGCTTGGGATTCCGACCCCCTTCCCGCCATCCTGTTTCTGGCAGTTTTCACCGCCAGAAACAGGATGGCGGGAACAGGTGTCGTGGGGCCCCTGGAGGCCCCTGCAGTGCCCATGCCACTGGCATGGGCACTGCAGGGGCCCCCTAACAGGGCCCCATTAAGATTTTCAGTGTCTGCTTGGCAGACACTGAAAATCGCGATGGGTGCAACTGCACCCGTCGCACACCAGCAACTCCGCCGGCTCCATTCGGAGCCGGCTTCCTCGTTGCTGGGGCTTTCCCGCTGGGCGGGCGGGCGGTCCTTTTGGCGGTCGCCCGCCAGCCCAGCGTGAAAGTCAGAATGACCGCCGCGGTCTTTTGACCGCGGTACGGTCTTCTGGCGGTTCCCCCTAAGTGTGTTACTAGTGTTGTAAGCCATGTTATACAATTCAACAGTATTAGCTTTAAAAATGCTGGTTAGGATCTTAAATAACCAAAAAGGTTCCTTATCATCCAGTATATCTCAAAGGATATTTGGTGCCTTCATTATTTTCAATGAGAATGTGTTGCAGTATCAGTGATTGTCTATGTGTGATGACTGGCTTACTCCAAGACTTAGCTGCAGTGTATTTACTCCTATTTTGGGTCTTTTGGGCTGTAGTAACTTTAGAAGTGTGGGTTGTAAATAAAAATAGCATTGCTGCTTTGTGGGTGGGAGTTTTTTCCCTCAGTAAATCCCTCTTTACCCCTTCCTTAATTCCTTCCTATCCCTCCCAAACCCCTCCCATTTTCCAGCAACTCTCCTGTCCCTTTCACATGTATTACAAATTCAGGGTGGACATCTTTGCATAGAGAGAATAGGAGCACGGACAGATAGACCTCTGCACATAGGTTAGAGAATAGCATGTTGTATGCAAGTAGTGCTATTATAGTACTACTAAATATATTACAAATTGCAGTTTGTGAATAGGCCTCATCTTACAGTAAAATTATGAGTGTGAAGAAGTAACGTTTCATATGTATGTGAAGATCTCAACTCCATGGTAGAGAGCTCCCAATAGGAAAGTATAGGGCACTTTTTTCAGTTTTAATATTTTATAAACTAATTATTAAAGTATGTAAATATATATAATACAAAACAACAAAACTTAAGCATTTATTACTAACATACAGCTAATAAAAAAGAATGTTATAGAATATTAACTTATTGAAGTACATGTCTATGAAGTAATTCACTTAAATATAGTTATTTAATTTATAAATATTATTTCTTAGGTAATTTAAAAAATGACACACCCACAGTATCCCTTTCATTTTTATTTAATACATATTACATGTTGGTAAACATATGAGATGAATTCATTTAAATTATGTTTTATTTTTTATCACAATTTTAGAAATTCACTTCCATTTTATTTTTAAATGACATTTATTATTAAATTGTATGATATTATTGTTTAATAATCATTTATATTTTTTAACATGAAACAAAACAAATATGTATTTTGTAAAAGACAAATTAATTTGATTTATTTAACATTATTTTTTGTGTGGTGTTATTTTAAGTCCCTGCCTCCATTTCTTTATATTGGAGTGTATTGTGGTACCTGTGAGTGGGCATGTGTGGTGGTTGACTTACTCCAAGACTAGACTGGAATACATTTACTGCTGTGTTAACACCTGTATGGCCATAGTACCTTTACAAGTGCAGTTTGTGAATAAAAATATGCTTACTCTTTTGTGAGGGGGTAGGTGTTTTAGTAAGTTGCTACTCCCTCAATTCCTCCTCAGATTGCCATAAATCCTGTTTCTTTGTTGTAGATATTCACCATTTCCCAACCACCCCCTTTTGTTTCTTTCACATTTACTACTGAGCCATAAACTGACATGTGTGGAGATCTCCCTGTATGTAAGATAAGCAAGGTCAGGTGGTGATTCCCATTCATATGTTTGGGAATTGCATTTTGTAGGAAGCATTACTACTGTACTACTACATGATATGCTACAAAAGCCATTTGTGAATCAAACTCTTTGCCTTGAATTCTTTTTTGTCATTTCCTGAAAATGAATCGATTTACTATAGCACCTCTCAGTTGCATTTCTTTATGGGTCCCCATGTTTCTTCCTATTCCAAAAGTTCCTCAAAGGAAATGAAAATACCTCTTTTGATTTATGAAACCTGTGACTTCTACCCAATCACAGTTGAGACTGGTGTACGACATGTAATGTTTTTTTAAAAAAAAGGATTTACACTGAAAACCAGAATTACCTCTTCATGCTAAACTCTGAGAACAAAGTACATAGTATATTGTTTTAAATTATTTTATGAGGATTGAGCACAAAATCTTTTGCACAATGTCAGTTGTATGAAAATAATGGTTTACGTTTACTTATATAATAATGTGTTGGTAAACTGCAAACCAGTTTTTGAACTGACATGTTAGACATACAACTTCCAATCATCAGTCAGGCCCCTCTTTATGCATTCATTTAGTCACTGTTCGTATATGCCTTGTTTCTCCTATATTCTGTTAAATAATGAACATGTATTGACTAGATGATTATAGCATCTGTATGCCATAAATACCCAAATCAAGAGATAGCTTAAATCAGGGTCCTTCACAAGGTGTTTTACCCATGGATGAGACCCAATCCACTTTGCTTTAAAGGGGCAAAGCACCTTTGTTATTTTCATCTTGTTGCACTTCCTTGTCACCTGTCTCTTGCATGCTCCTGGGGCACCTCTCCTTGAGCCTTGGCAATGTAGAAGGTATACCATAAAAGGGAACAACTGATACAGCTGCAGAGATATTCCATGATCCACTAGGAACAGGCTACTTTTCTGAGGACCTGAACTGAAGAGGTGAAGAATACTCCCACAAGTTGAACTTATTGACTTGTGTCTGAGGAAATCAGCCATGAACTTGTTGGACTTGGGACCCTTGGTGTGGTCTCCAATAGCTTCCCAAATTGTTGATGTATGCTGGACTTTGTTTTTGCTGCTTGTGATACTCTGGGCACTTTACCCCTGCTAACCAATGCTAAAGAGCAAGTGCTCATGTGTTAAATCTATGAGTAATTGGCTTATCCATGACTGGCATATTTGATTTACTAGTAAGTCTCTAGTACAGAGCACTAGAGGTGCCCAGGGCCTGTAAACCAAATGCTACTAGTGGGCCTGCAGCCAGCACTGGTTGTGCCACCCACCTAAGTAGCCCTGTAAACCTGTCTCAGACCTGCCATTGCAGTGTCTGTGTGTGCAGTCTTGCACTGCCAATTTGACCTGGCAGGTATACCCACTTGCCAGGCACAAACCTTCCCTATTTATACATATAAGGTACCCCTAAAGTAGGCCCTAGGTAGTCCCTTGGGCAGGGTGCAGTGTATGTTAAAGGTGGGACATGCACTAATGTGTTTTACATGTTCTGACAGTGAAATATTACCAGATTCGGATTTCACTGCTGGAAGGTCTATCTTTCTCATAAGTTAACATAGGGGCTGCCTTTAAATATTATTAAAGTGCAGATTACCTTTGCGAGCAGATAGAAATATGGAGTGTGGGGTCTCTGAAATCACAATCTAAAAATACATCTGCTAGTGAAGTTGGTTTTTAGATTGTTAGTTTGAAAATGCTACTATTAGAAAGTAGGCATTTTCTTGCCCAAACCATTCTGTGACTCTGCCTGTTTGTGGAGTCCCTGTCTGGGTCAGTTTGACAGTTGGGCTGTTTATGAATCCCCTCTATACAGTGGGACAAAGGGAGCCAGGGTGTAGCTTGCATATCCTGATGAGCAATCTGTGCTGGAGTGGAGGGAGGAGTGAGAATGTAGTCTCCAACCCCCTGGTGTGTGTCTGGCCTGGGCAAGGCAGCATCTTGCAAACAACAGAGACTTCCCTTTGAAGTTTACCAACTTCAAAGCCAGAAAGGGGTATAATAAGTATTGGACCCAAACCCCCTGAAAATTAGATCATTTAGGGATTCAAGAGGAACCTCTGCCAAGCAGAATAGCTGGAGAGCTGAGGAGAAGTACTGTCCTTGCCTGTGACTGTGCTTTCTTGGGCTATCCTGCAGTTGCTGCTTATGCCTGTGAAAGGGGGCAAGGACTGGACTTTGTTGTGCATTCGTGCTTGAGAAGAATCTCCAAGGGCTTAAATTGAGTTTGCCTCCTGTTTTGAAGTCTCAGGGGCATCAAAAACGTCCTCTGTCAGCACCTGGAATCTGTGCTGAGACTACCGCCCTGCCTAGTGGAGCCTTATCCAGTCCCTGGGCCCTTAAAAAGTGAAGTTGGCAGAACAAGAGCTGAAAGACACACAGAGACCCTCATTCTAACCCCGGCGGTCTCAGACCGCTGGGGCCAGGGTCGGCGGGAGCACCGCCGACAGACCGGCGGTGCCCCGCAGGGCATTCTGACTGCGGCGGTTTGGCCGCGGTCAGAAAGGGTAAACCGGCGGTCTCCCGCCGGTTTACCGCTGCCCTTAGAATCCCCCATGGCGGTGCAGCTTGCTGCGCCGCCATGGGGGATTCTGACACCCCCTACCGCCATCCTGTTCCTGGTGGTTCGCCCGCCAGGAACAGGATGGCGGTAGGGGGTGCCGCGGGGCCCCTGGGGGCCCCTGCCGTGCCAATGGCATGGGCACGGCAGGGGCCCCTGTAAGAGGGCCCCACAAAGTATTTCAGTGTCTGCCTAGCAGACACTGAAATACGCGACGGGTGCAACTGCACCCGTCGCACCTTCCCACTCCGCCGGCTCAATTCTGAGCCGGCATCTTAGTGGGAAGGTTGATTTGCCCTGGGCTGGCGGGCGGCCTTTTGGCGGCCGCCCGCCAGCCCAGGGCAAATCCCAAAATACCCTCAGCGGTCTTTCGACCGCGGAGCGGTATTTTGGTGGGGGAACTTCGGCGGGCGGCGAAGTTAGAATCACCCCCAGAGTGTTGTGCGTGGAAATTTTTGATGCACCATCTGCAAAACAGCTGATAAATGACGCACCACCGAGTTTGTGGCATAAATCGATGCTCCATCTGCATTGCGGCTGGGAGATCTACGCATCAGGGCTGGAGAAAAAACGCGCAACATTCGCTTGCGGCTGCTGATAATGACACAACCAGATTTTCCACGCAACATCCCTGGGCATTAATGTCAACCAGACTCTGGGGGTCATCACAACATTGGCGGTAAAAGCCGCTTACCGCTGTGCAGAAGACCGCCGATACACCGCTGCGGCCGCGGAAATCCGCCACAGCTATTATGACCCACATCTCGGAATCCGCCGAAATTCAGACACACACACAAGTCCGCCACACCAAAGGTCAGTGATAAACTGGCGAAAACAAAACCTCCTCCGTCACGATAACAGAAACACGCACATGATCACGACTCACGAATCCACGCGGTGGTCTTTCAACCGCGGTATTCCATTGGCGGTACACACCGCTGTGCTCAAAATACACACACATCTCCAAAAAACCACCACATTGGACAATTCGAAATACACACACCTGATACACATACAAACACCACTCCCACACAATCAATACTATATAAAACACACACCCAAATCACCCACAAACCCCCACAAACAAAAATTCTGATGAAGGCTAGAAAGACAGCACAGCATAGACAACCCCACCACACAGAGGCACACAACACCATCACCCACACTACATCCACGCACAAAAAAAACACACCACTACATATCACCACCTCCTCCCCCACAACTAACAACATGGGAGGAGCAGGTCTTGACCATTATGCATCCTGAGAGCCTTGGAGGAGTCGGTGGAGGAATGGACTCTGGTAAGTCAAATCTTAACTATCATATCCCCCCACCCTACCTGCATGCTATCACAGACCCCCACCCTCACCCCCTCCCCTATCACTCCAACTCCTCACATATGTACTACTAACACAAACCACCCATCCCAACACCAAACCCTGCATGACACAACAAAGCAGGGACACCCATCACTAAAGCATGCCCACTGCAAATACCCATAAAACCCCCCCAGCCATGATCACACAAGTCCCCACATAGGAATGCTACCACTGGGGTACACGGTCACCCACCCATTGCACACCATGACACACACAAATGCAATAATCATGCTTTTACAACCCTGCAGGACCACTACCCAACGTCACCAGACAGGAGGGTCCAGACATCTCCACCCCACCAACAGAAGAGGCCCACAGTGATGACAGCAGCTCTGGCCAACTGGATCTAGATGACCAGCCCGGACCATCGTGGGCCACGGGGCAGTCGGTTCCCCACACCCAGTCACAGGCCACAACAGACCTTCCACCCTCCAGTAACACCCACCCAGCGGGCCCATACCTCCGTCCCCAGGACACGTCAATCAGCTGTGTGTCCACCACTACAGGGAACCCAGGATAACCCACCACCCCAACAACAACAGGGACCTGGGGGCAGTGGTAGTGGGCACACGGTCCAGTGGACGGAGGCCCAGGAACACAGGGGAACTGGGAGGGCTGCTGTGCGACAGGGGGCGGACAGGCCAAGGGAACCCACTCCTCACGAGGCCCTCTCCTCCATCATGGGAGCCTACCACCACTCCCAGGAGACGATGGCGATGGTCCTGGCCAAGTTTCAGGAGACCCAGCTCCTGCAAGAGGAACAGTATTTGGGCTTCAGGGAGGAACTCAGAACCATCAGCTCTGCCCTCGGCACCATCGTAGGGGTGCTGAAGGAGATACTGAACACCAGGAGGGACAACGTGGCACTCCAAGGGGCCCCTGACACTAGCCAGGATGATGAACTGCCCACCACCTCTGCCGGCGCTAGTGGACAGGACGCCCCGCCACAGGACCACCACACCAGCACCCCATCCCCTGCAGATGGAGAACCACCCCGCAAGCGGTCCATGAGATCCAGGAACAGGACAGAGCATGATGGCAAGACCCCCGCCAAGAAATGGGACCACCCTGATTGTTCTCCCACTGTCCCACTTTGTTACCCTGTCCAGATTGGAACTGCCCCAGCTCCACTTCCTATGCCCATATGGGCAGTGCACCTGTGAGACTAATAGACTGGACTCTGCCATGGACATTCCTCCACCATCACCCCTCACCATTTTACCACCCCCCTCCAATATTTAGCACTTCAATAAACACCCTTGAAGCACAAAACAATCTGGAGTCAGTCTGTGATTTTTAAAATGTGTATTAGCAATGACAGTGACAAAATCCGTTCTCAAATGTAATGGCAACATATCTCTGTCACACATCTCAAGTCCATGAAGAATCTAAGCAGATGACACACGTTGGTAACCATACCTGTGAAACCGTAAGGGAAATGTACAACTCAGTTACCATATACAGGTTGAAATTGACAGACAGGATAGAGGTAGAAGTGGGAAAGTACTTATAGTAGGCAGGAAGGTGTTCTCACCTGTGTGTCATTGGAAATATTGCTGGATAACTGAGTCCCTGTTGTCAATGTCTTCTTCCTCTGTTTCGTCCTCATCACTGTCCACAGGCTCCACAGCTGCCACAACACCGTCATCTGGACCATCCTCCTGCAGAAAAGGCACCTGGCGTCGCAAAGCCAGATTGTGAAGCATACAGCAGGCGATGATGATCTGGCACACCTTCCTTGGTGAGTAGAATAGGGAACCACCTGTCATATGGAGGCACCTGAACCTGGCCTTCAGGAGGCCGAAGGTGTGTTTGATCACCCTCCTAGTCCGCCGATGGGCCTCATTGTAGCGTTCCTCTGCCCTGGTCCTGGGATTCCTCACTGGGGTCAGTAGCCATGACAGGTTGGGGTAACCAGAGTCCCCTAATAGCCACACCCGGTGCCTCTCGAGTTGACCCATCACATAAGGGATGTTGCTATTCCGCAGGATGTAGGCGTCATGCACAGAGCCAGGGAACATCGCATTTACCTGGGAGATGTACTGGTCTGCCAAACATACCATCTGTACATTCATCGAATGATAACTCTTCCGGTTCCTGTACACCTGTTCACTCCTATGGGGGGGGACCAGAGCTACATGGGTCCCATCAATGGCACCTATTATGTTAGGGATATGTCCAAGGGCATAGAAGTCACCTTTCACTGTAGCCAAATCCTCCACCTGAGGGAAAACGATGTAGCTCTGCATGTGTTTCAGCAGGGCAGACAACACTCTGGACAACACATTGGAAAACATAGGTTGGGACATCCCTGATGCCATGGCCACTGTTGTTTGAAAAGACCCACTTGCAAGGAAATGGAGCACTGATAGCACCTGCACTTGAGGGGGGATCCCTGTGGGATGGCGGATAGCTGAAATCAGGTCAGGCTCCAACTGGGTACACAGTTCCTGGATAGTGGCACGGTCAAACCTGTAGGTGATGACTAAATGTCGCTCCTCCATTGTCAACAGGTCCACCAGCGGTCGGTACACCGGGGGATTCCACCATCTTCTCACATGTCCCAGCTGACGGTGCCTAGGAAGGACAACAGCGACCACAGAGTCAAACAACTCAGAGGTATGTACCCACAGTCTACACAGAACACGAAAATTATTCCAAAAAGTTGTCTGTATGTGTGTTGAGTCCAGGCCTAGGTATGTGTGATGCAGTTGAAAATGATGCCATGTGGGCCCCTGAAATGGCGGCTGCCTGACCTCTAAACTGGGACAATGGGATGTGAGGTAACTGCGCTGGCGTTGTACACCGTCGCGGTAGGCGGACGAAGACCGCGGCGCAATGCTGCATTGGTTAACATTGGACCCTATGGGTCACAGGAGCCAATGACAAAGTGCGCCGGCGGTGATGATACGCACCGCTGCGGACATCACAGCCGCGGACGTCACCGCCATTTTCTATCTGTTCAATCACTTGATACCTGATCTTCGACAGGAGAGGACATACACTGCAAGTGCTGCTGTGACCTCGGTCTGGAAAAGACAATGGCTCGTGCGTCTGGGGAAAGGGCCCCTGCCTTCACTGCACAGGAGTTGGAGAAGCTCGTGGACGGGGTCCTCCCACAGTACACGCTACTCTACGGTCCTTCAGACCAACAGGTGAGTACACAGGGAGCTAGTTTTATGGGCTATGCCTGTGTGGAGAGGGCTGGTTGTAAGAAGGAAGGGGCCACAGTTCTGCGTGCATGAAGGACTGTGAATGCATGTGCCACATGGCAAGGGTAGTGATGTGGGCCACTCACTTTGACGGTGCAGTTGGTAATGACCTCTCTTCTTCCCCTGTACATGTCATGTAGGTCAGCGCCCACCAGAAGAAGGATATTTGGCGTGCCATCGCCAAGGACGTCCGGACCCTGGGGGTTCTCCACAGATGGAGCACCCACTGCCGTAAAAGATGGGAGGACATTCGCCGCTGGAGCAAGAAGATGGCGGAGGCTCAGCTGGGGATGGCCTCCCAACGTGGGAGGGGTGCCCGTCGCACCATGACCCCCCTGATGGTCAGGATCCTGGCGGTGGCCTACCCTGAGTTGGATGGGCACTTGAGGGCATCACAGCAGACACAAGGGGGTGAGTACAACATCACTGTGCGGACTTTGCACGCAGTGAAGGTGTCTGGATGGGAGAGGAGGGCTGTGGGTTTCCCTAGGGCAGGGCGAGTTCCGTAGGCCAGGCCCCTCCATAATGCAGGCCATGTGGCACTTCACCCCACCTCTGTAGAGTGCCAAGTACAGGTATACATGCCCCTGTGTCATCTATGTGTGCTGATGTCCACCATAGCCATGTAGGCCATATCCCAGGAACTGCATCTGTAGAGGCCAACAGCGCGGCGTAGCGCAGGGGGCTGCTGTGTCTGTATTGTCCGCCAACGGTATTGGTAAGCCATGCACTCAACCTGTCTTTCTTCTCTCGTCCCCCCTCTTTTTGTGATCTCCCTGTTCTTGTGTGCATCAGCATCATCAGACAGAGGTACAGTGGCACCGGCGCACGAGGGAGCTGCATCCCACATGGCCATGGAGGGCCACACCACGGACTCTGAACACACCAGTGGGACGGAGGGCGAGGGGAGCTACACGGCGGTCACAGGATCAGCAACCAGCGACACGGACTCGTCCTCCGATGGGAGCTCCCTTGTGGTGGCGGCAAAATCTGTGCCCCCCACTTCTACAGGTACAGCCACCCTCCCCCCCTACCAGCGCCGCCCTCCCAGCAGCCCCTCAGCCTTCGCCCGTGCCCGCTCACCCAGGAGGGTGGGCATCACCTTCGCCCCAGGCACCTCAGCCCCTGTCACCTCTGCTGCCCTCAGTGAGGAGGCCATTGACGTCCTCAGGTCCCTCACTGTTGGGCAGTCTACCATTTTGAATGCCATCCAGGGTGTAGAAAGGGAATTGCAACACACAAATGCATTCCTGGAGGGCATTCATTCTGGTCAGGCTGCCCTTCATCGAACCCTGCAATCTCTGGCCTCAGCACTGATGGCAGCCATTGTCCCTGAGTCTAGCCTCCCTCTTCCAACTTCCTCCACCCAAACCCAATCCCCTGTACCCCAGCCTATCCCAAGCACACCTTCAGACCAGCCTGCACACACCTCAACACACAAGGGAAGCTCAGGCAAACATAAGCACCACACATCCTACAGGCACTCACGCAAGCATCACACACATACAGACATACCAACATCCACTGCCTCCACTGTGTCCCTCTCCTCGTCGTCTCCCTCCTCCCTCCCAGTGTCGTCTACACTCTCACCTGCATGCACTTCCACTACAGCCACTAGGTCCCACACCAGCACACCCACCACCACACCCCGCTCACCTGCACTCACCACCCCACTACCATTTACACGTCCCCTGTGTCCTCTCCAAGTGTGTCTGTGACACCCCCTTCCAAAGTACACAAACGCAGGCACACACCCACCCAACAGCCATCCACCTCACCACAGCCTCCAGCGCATCCACCTGTACCCAAAGCCACAAAAGTTACACCTCCTACAACCACCTCCTCTTCCTCCACTCCCAGACCCCCTCCAGCTACCCGTACCAGTGTTCCTAAGAAACTTTTCCTGAGCAAGCTTGACCTCTTTCCCACCACCCCCCTCCAATTCATAGGTCCCGTACTAGCACCTCAGCCAAAAAATCGTGGGTACCAGTGGTGCCTGTTAGAGGTATGTGGAGTGCACCGGGCACCAGGGCAGCCAGTGTGACACAGAGCCACAGCACAGCCAGTCCCCCCCTGTGAAGCACCAGAAGTTGGACAGTGCCCGGCGGGAGTGGGGGAAGGCTCCAACCGGCAAAGCCGCTCACAAGGGTCCCGGGGGGAGTGTCCACTCAGCTGTGACTCCTCCCAAGGTGGGGAAGGAGCAGAAGAAATCGCCAAAGTCTGGGAAGAGCAGCACGGCGGAGAAGACCACCATCATCCCCGCTGCCCAGGAGGCCACCGGCAGCCCCATCGTCACTAGCCAGGAGGCCACCACCAGAGTCAGTGCCCAGGAGGGCAGCCCCATCGTCACTGGCCAGGAGGCCATCACCAGAGTCAGTGCCCAGGAGGGCCTTGGCAGCCACAGCCCCGCTGGGCAATGAAGGACCGCCAGCCCCGCTGGGCAATGAATGATTGCCAGCCCAGCTGGGCAAAGAAGGACCGCCTTGGCAAGCACCGCTGAACAGGGCAAAGACCGCTGAACAGGGCAAAGACCGCCATGGCAAGCACCGCTGAACAGGGCAAGCACCGCTGAACAGGGCAAAGACCGCTGAACAGGACGAAGACCGCCATGGCAAGCACCGCTGAACAGGGCAAAGACCGCTGAACAGCACAAAGACCGCCATGGCAAGTACCGCTGAACAGGGCAAGCACCGCTGAACAGGGCAAAGACCTCTGAACAGGACAAAGACCGCCATGGCAAGCACCGCTGAACAGGGCAAGCACCGCTGAACAGGGCAAAGACCGCTGAACAGGACAAAGACCGCCATGGCAAGCACCGCTGAACAGGTCAGTCCTGCAAAGTCAAGCACTGCTAGCCCATGTGCGGCAGGGGCAGTGACGGAACTGGGACCGTCACGGGGAGAGTGATGCACTGTGGGCACCAGTCCCCCTCCAGAACCAGTGGAGAACAGCATCCACTCCGTCTGTCCTTAACAGGATGAAGCACTCTGGGCACCAGTCCCCCTCCAGAACCAGTGGAGACTGTTATCCACTTGAGAGACTGTGGCTTTGCACTCCCCAGGATTGGACAGTGGGCAACCCAACCACTGTAGAGACTTGAGAGACTGTGGTTTTGCACTCCCCAGGATTGACCAGTGGGCAAACCACCCACTGTAGAGACTTGAGCGACTGTGGCTTTGCACTCCCCAGGATTGAACAGTGGGCAAACCACCCACTGTAGAGACTTGAGAGACTGTGGCTTTGCAATCCCCAGGACTGAACAGTGGGCAAACCACCGACTGTAGAGACTTGAGAGACTGTGGCTTTGCACTCCCCAGGATTGAACAGTGGGCAAACCACCCACTGGAGAGACTTGAGAGGCTGTGGCTTTGCACTCCCCAGGATATGGCAGTGGGCAAACCACCCACTGTAGAGACTTGAGAGACTGTGGCTTTGCACTCCCCAGGATATGGCAGTGGGCAAACCACCCACTGTAGAGACTTGAGAGACTGTGGCTTTGAACTCCCCAGGATACATCAATGGGCATGGAGCCCCCTCGTGGATCTGGCGTGGTGCACTCATCCGGCTGAGGTGCCCCTCCTTCCCTTCCCCCTGAGGTACCTGTTGTATTTCTATCTGATGCCCCAGCAGTGTTTTCTCCGTTTTGATCAGGAATCTGATGTGGGCCTCGCCCATGCATTTTGGGCCCAGTGGTCCATGGACATTGAATGGTGCATTACCTGCACTACTAATCGTGATGTATATTTTGTTGACTATGTATCTGTGTATATTTGGTTACTGTCTTTTGATATATTACTTTGGTTGCACTCATTTCGTTTTGTCTTTGCATTCTTCCGGAGAGTTTGGGGGTTGTTACAGTAATGTTTGGATATGCATTGGTGTGTGTGTTGTAGTGGGTGAGGGTCGGGTGGGGATGTTGCGTGTGTGTGTCCCAGACTTTTGCCTTCCCCTCCCCTATGTCGTAGGAGCAGTACTCACGTTGTCTTCGGCGCCGGCGTTGATGATGGTCGTACAGGAGCAGGAAGACAATCGCAGGGAGTATTTGGAGTTCCGGTTCCATGGTGTCGTCGTTCCTCGTGGAGTGTGTAGAGGTGAGCGTTTTCCCTTTGAAAATGGCTGTTTCCGCCATGTTTTTATCCACTGTGAATCCGCCCCGGAAAAGGTGGCGGATTGGTAGGTTGTGATACTGTGGGCGGTACTTTGTCTTCCACTAGCCTGTTTGCGTTCTTACCGCTGCTTTAACACCGACCGCCAGGGTTGTAATGACCCCCTCTGTGTGGATTTGAGATGCCCAGTCCGGAAATCAACGCATCACCCTCTTGCGTGGGAGAAAAATTACACATCGCGACCCGACCTGAGAAGAAACAATGCATAGCCTCCCTTGCGAGGAAGGAATCAACGCATCCCTGACTTTTCTGATGCCTGTGTACCTTTATTTCTGACGCAAACCAGGTACTTCATGCAAAATCATTGTTCCCATTGTTTTCAATAGATAAAATTCATATTTCAACTTATGTATGTTGGAGTTTTGTCATTTTGGTCTTGTTTGATTTAGATAAATATTGCCTAGTTTTCTAAACTGGTGTGGTCTCCATTTTGTAGTGTTTTCACTGTATTACTGTGTGTGTTGGTACAAATACTTAACACATTGCTTCTGAGTGAGGCCTGCCTGCTCGTGCCAAGCTACCAAGGGGGTGAGTGGGGGTTAACCAGGTGTGTTTCTCCTTTGCCCTGACTAGAGTGAGGGTCCTTGCTTGGACAGGGGGTAACCTGACTGCCAACGAAAGACACCATTTCTAACACAATGTTTGAAGACTTTTGGAGTAAAAAAGCTGAAGATAGAGTACTTTTTCAGAATGTGGGAATTTTTCACTGGGCACCAGGACAAGGTACTATTGCAGAGGGGATGGGAAATTGCACCATGCAGATTGTTGGGGCAAACTCAAGTACAGGCTGCACACAAGCAGATGGACCTTCAGTCTCTGGCTGAGGTTTAACATCAACAGATCATCAATACATCAATAACAATGAAGCACATGAGGTCCCAAAAGGATGGGCAAGAATAAAAGATTTGAAAAACAGGAAGAATTATTAGCAGATTAGCAAAACTACAAACTCAAACCATTAATTTATTTAGTCATAAATCAATGGTCATCAGATATGTACCTTCATCAGCATAATTCAAAACAATTTAAAATAGCAAATACAGATGCATACTGTTTAGGGTTGTGTTAAGAAATAACCCACATAGAAAGGGTAATTTCTAAGGTCCTCATTAGGAAATTGGTGTGCCGATTGTCGGTCCTCCAGCCCCATGGAGACGAGCCAGCCATGGAAATGGTGGTCTCCCCCCAGGCCAATTACAAGGTTTCCACGGGCTAACCCATGATAACCTATGACATCAGAGGTTCCTGACGGTCAGCCCAGTGGAACCCATCTGGCAGGATAGGCCTCGGGTCCTCATGGATCCAAGGCCAATGATGTTGTGCAGAAGGTGTTCCCAGCAGCCTCATGAATGCACAGTGTCTGCCATAGCGGGGCCCCCAGCACTGGGTTTCCGCCAGCCTTTTCATGGTAGGGTCCATGCCATGAAAAAGCTGGTGGAAACTGGACTTGTGATCAGCACTGCAGCACTAAACTCAGCACCATTGTGGCTGACCACAACTCTGACCACTGACAATATGCCAGGAACCATGTTCCTGGCAGGTGGTGGCAGTCCCCTGGTAGACAGACCACCAAGGTTGTAATTTGGCAGTCAGATTGCCTGGAGTGTGGAGGTCTGCCCGCCACTGAGAGGCAGGCGGTCTCAAAACCGCCTGCCTCTTAATGAGGCCCTTAGGCCCTTATTATGACATTGGTAGTAAACCCCGCTTACCGCCGCAATGACGGGCACAAACATACCGCCGTGGTGGCAAATATCCCTTTGCCATATTATGACACACACACATACACCATTCCAATAGAATACAGCCACATACCCAAATCTATCAGCCCAAAGTTCAGTGCAAAAGTGGCGGTACCCACACCCATACCGTTATGCCAACAAAATAACGCCCACCACATTGTGACCCACGAATCACCACGGTGGACATTCAATGGCGGCAAACCATTGGCGGTAGATACCTCTGTGCTCAGAATGCACACCCACATACAAAACAACACTACATTGGCCATTACTAAAAGCACACACCTGACACTCATACACACACCACACACATTGACCCACAGCACTATAAAACACCCACCCACATTACCCACAACCATTTACAAACAACAGTCACTGCCAGGAGATTGACACGAACAGCACAGAGACAACTAGACACACACACCACATACATCTATACATCCCTCATGCACCCCACATTACCCACCCCACCACATTACTCACCACACTCTCACCAACATACACCACAGAACATCCATGTCCCCAAAAGGCACCCCCGTTTCATTGATGAGGAGTTAATGGACATGGTGGAGGAAGTTGTCAGGATAGAGCCACAGCTGTTTGGAGCAAAGGTACAGCAAATATCCATTGCCAGGAAGATGGAGCTATGGTGGAGAACCGTGGACAGGGTCAACGCCGTGGGACAGCACACAAGAACAAGGGACGACATAAGGAAGAGGTGGAACAACCTGCGGGGAAAGGTACGTTCCTTGGCAGCACAGCACCAGCTTGCCATACAGAGGACTGGCGGTGGAGCCCCACCTCTTCCCACATAGCTCACAGCATGGGAGGAGCAAGTCTTGGCAATTCTGCATCCTGAGGGACGCGCTGGAGTAGCCGGAGGACTGGACACTGGTAAGTCAACATTTTCCACTTATCACCCCCATACCTGAATGCCATCACAGCCCCTCACCCTCACTCCCATCACTCCAGTCCACCCCACATACTGCACCAACACAGATGACTAACCCTAATACTCAGCCCTGCATGCTATACCAATGCATGGACAGCCCTCCCAGCCCTGCATGGACACCCATCACTAAAGCATGCACAGCATAGGGAAACTAACAATCCCACAATACATCACCATACACAAACAAAGGTGGCAGGGCAACAGCAACGATAGAGGGGAAGCCAGGGATGTACAATATGTCACCGACATGATGCATAATACATCACTTACATCCCCAAAGGTGCCCCAGCCAATATCAGTGGAGAGGAGGCGCCACAACTATCCAGTCCCCAAACAGAAGATGCCCCCAAAGATGACAGTAACTCTGGAATTCAGGATCTGGACTAACAACCTGGCCCATCTGGGACCACTGGAAAGACGGTCACCCAAGCCCACTCACAGTCCTCCACAGAACCTCCCCCATCAGTATCCAACACCACAGCACCCACCCAGCGTACCCACACCTATGTCCCCCGGGACACGTCAACCAGCAGTGTGCCCCCCTATACAGGGACCCCAGTCCACACCTCATCCCGAAAACAATCAGGGACCTAGGGTCAGTTGGTACACCGTTCAGGGGACAGAGGCACAGGCCAACAGGGACACTGGGAAGGCCACTGTGCGCCAGGGGGAGGACATGCCCAGGGAACCGACTGTCCAGGTGGCACTCACCAAGATCCTGGGAGCCTACCAACATTTCCAGGGCACGATGGGCCACATCCTTGACAACGTGTAGGAGAACAGGCGGCTGCAGGAGGAACAATATCAGGGGATCAGGGAGGACTTGCAGGCCAACAATACCACCTTGATCCCCATTGCAGGGGTGCTGGCAGACATGGCCAACATCATGAGGGAAGCAATAGCAAACTAGCAGGTCCCTACCACTAGCCAGTCCATTGACCAGCAATCCACTTCCACTACAGCTAGTGGGCAGGAGGCCCCGCCACAGAACCCACAGGCCACCAGCACCCCACCCCTGCAGAACCTAAAACACCTGCAAACATTTCCTGTGGCGCAGACAGAAGCCAGGGATAGTTGCCAAGACCACCACCAGGAAATGAGACTCTCCTGATTGTCCCTCTTGTGTCCCACACTGTCACCTGGTCCACTTTGAACTGCCTTTGCTCCCCTTCCTATGGACCCTTAGACACAGCACCTGTGCTACAAACTGGAACAACATCCTGGACTTTCTTCCATCATTACCCCATTCCATTGCACTTTTCCCTCAATTTCATAGCACTACAATAAACACCCTTGAACACAACTTGACTACTAGTATGTTATGTGTTGAAAATGTGCATTTATGGAAACAGTCACATCTAGTGCAGATGATCTGAACACAGTGAGAGCATAGAAATAATGACCTGTAGCTGTCTGTAGTCATCACATCAGTACACATTTCGCATCTGACCAACATCTGTAAAATGACAAGCCGTAGGTGACAGTAAGTTGAGATGCAATGGAAGTTAATGCCAGCTGGCTACAGCCACACAGGAAATATCATTAGTCAGAGGAATAGTCAGTTGCACTGTCTCATATGTGTGCCATTGTAAGTATTGACATATAACTGATGTTCTGTTGTCATCATCCTCATCCTCTGCCTCCTCATCCTCACTGTCCTCAGGGTCCACTGCTGCCACAGGGGCATCTCCAGTGTCCTCCTCCTGCAGAAAGGGTACATGCCATCTGAGGGCCAGGTTGTGCAACATGCAGCATACCACAACTATCTGTCAGACCTTCCCGGGTGAGTAGCACAGGGATCCACTTGTCAGATGGAGGCAACTGAACCTGGCCTTCAGGAGCCCGAAGGTCCTCCTGATGATCCTTCTGATTCGCCCATGTACCTCATTATAACGTTCCTCAGCCCGTGTCCTGGCATTCCTCACAGAGATCAGCAGCCACAATAAGTTTGGGTAACCAGAGTCACCTGCAAGTATTGAGGGACAACATTTAGCCTCACACAATGATTTGGGGATGACACCTGAAGACATACACTTATATACAGTAGGTGGGGACTCTGGTTCACCTATAAGCCACACCATGTGCCTCTGTAGTTGGGCCATCGCATTTGGGATGCTGCTATTCCTCAGAATAAATGCATCATGCACTGACCCAGTATACTTAGCATTGATATGGGGGATGTACTGGTCCGCCAGGCACACCATTTGCACCTTCAGTGAGTGGAAACTCTCACGATTCCTGAACACCTGTTCATTCTGGCGGAGGGGGACTAACGTAATATGTGTCCCGTCAATGGCCCCAACAATATTGGGTATATGTGCCATTGCATATAATCCGGACTTCACAGTGGACAGATCTTCCACTTGGGGAAAGCTATGTAGCAGAACATGTGTTTCACCAGGGCAGACAAACTTCTTGCCAGCACGATTGAGAACATTGGCTGTAACAGTCCTGCTGCCAAGCCCACTGTCACTTGGAAAGAACTAGTTGCCAGGAAATGGAACACTGATAGCACTTGCACAAGAGGGGAGATCCCAGTCGGATGACAGATAGATGAGATCAGGTCAGGCTCCAATTGAGCACACAGCTCTGTGATTGTGACACTGTCCAGTCTATAGGTGAGTATAATGTGCCTGTCCTCCAGTGTAGCTAAGTCCACAAGGGGTCTGTACATGGGGGTATGTCTCCTCCTCCTATTTATCCACAGCGGTAAGTATCTAAGGGTCACAAGAGTGAGTAGGCTATCACAATTTGAACAATGGAACCCCAACTTCAGTGTACATAGTGCATTTATGTGCTGGGACAGTGGAAATGGCGAGGTATGTGCTAATAGAGGCTGTGACACAGTTAAGGTTGAAATGACCATTGTCTGCCACCATGAAATTGTGACCACCTGTCCTGTATGTAGAGACAGGTGGAAGTGAGGTAACTCTTCTGATGTTGGGTATTGTGGTGGAAGGCCGTCTTCCACCGCTGTGCAATTCATTGGATAATATGGGACTCTATGGAGTACAGTGGCCAATGGGGATCTGCGCCGTCAGTGACGGTGTCCACCGCGGCGGATGTGACCGCCATTGTCTATCTAAATACTCACTTGTTTCCTCATCTTCAACAGGAGAACACCTACACTGTGTGTGCTGCTGTGACCTGTGTCTGGAACCTTCCATGGCCTGTGTGACCGGGGAAGGGGCCCCTGCCTTCACTTTGGAGGAGTTGGAGCGTTTGGTGGATGGGGTCCTACCCCAGTAAGTACTGCTGTATGGGCCTCCAGACTAACAGGCGAGTACACCTTGGACACGATGCATGAGGGAAGGATGCATGGAGATGTGTGTGCAAGCATCGTGTCATCGGGGGAAATGTCTTGTGGTGGTCTACATGGTGTGCGTCGGGGGATGTGTGTGCCAATGGTGATGGAAACGGGATTGGTGGGCCATATGTGTGACAGGCTGGATTGTATGTTTAATGGGGTCCTCCTGTCTGCAGGTCAGCACCCATCAAAAGAAAGGATTATAGCGTGCCATTGCCAAGGAAGTGCGGAACCTCAGGGAATATGGCAGGCAGAGCAACCAGTGTCGGAAACGGTGAGAACCCAGCTAGGGATGGCCTCCCAACGAGGAAGGGGTGCCCATCGGAACCTGACCACCCTGATGGCCGGCATATTGGCGGTGGCCTACCCAGAGCTGGATGGGCGCTTGAGGACACCACAGCAGCCACAAGGGGGTGAGTACAGTGAGCATGACTACAATAATTGGTAGGTGGCATGGAATCTGGGTGGTGGATGTGACTTAGTGGGTGCCCCTAAGGCCAAACCAGACATTGCAAAATAATCCAGCTCAAGGGTAATGGGTGTATCGCAAATGCAGGTAACCTAGCTTGCTAGCATTCCAAGTTAGTCAGGGCTTTGTGGGTCCCAGGAGGGGTGCAGTTGGTGGTGTGTGGCCCTCATCTTGCCGTGGCATCCAGCCAAATCACTGGCAGTGTAATGCATAGTGCTCAAGCCTGATCTCTGTGTGTGACGGTGCTGTGTATGCCAACTGTGGTGCTGGTGCAGTAATTGACCCAGTGTTTCCTTTCTCTTTCTCCCCCCCTTTTTTCTTTTGTTATCCTGTCCATGTGTGCATTAGCATCATCTGGCAGAGGAGCAGGGGAACCAGCAACAGAGGGAGCTGCATCCCACAGGACCCAGGAGGTAGAGTCCACTGACGCCGAGGGAAACAGTGGGCGAGGGGAGCACCACGGCGAAGACAGGAGGTGACAACACAGACTCAGATACCTCCTCCGATGGAAGCTCCCTGGTGGTGGCGGACACCTCTGTGACCACCCCAGCTGCAGTTACAGCCGCCACCCCATACGAGCACCGCCCTCCCTGCAGCCCCTCATCGAGTTGCCCTTGCCCATTCACCCAGGAGGGGGGCATCTCCTTTGCCCCAGGCACCTCATGCCCTGCCCCAGTGAGCCCTGCTGCCCTGAAGGAGCAGCCTATTGACCTCATGATATCCATCTCTGTAGGGCAGTCAACCACTGTGAATGTCATCCAAGGGGTGGCATCCCAGATGCAGCAATGCATTCCTAAAGGGCATTCACGGTGGATTGGTGGCCCAACAGAGATCGATTCAGGCTCTGGCCTTCTCTCTGATGGCAGCCATTGTCCCTGTCCCTACCGTACCCCCTCCAACTACCACTTTCCAGTCCCATTCTCCTCAACCCCTCCCATGCACACATACAGACGAGCATGCACACAAGACAACACACAAGAGTGGCACAGTCAAACACAGGCACTAGGCTTCATCCCACAAGCATTCACGCAAACACTAGACAGTTGCAGACACAACCACATCCACTGCCTCCACTGTCTCCCCCTCCTCCTCTTCTACCTCCCTCCCAACCTCATCTGCACTCACACCTGCATGCACAGCATCAACATCCACCACACCAAGCAGCACACACACCTCACTAGCAGACAACTCCATAACATCCATGCACACGTCCCCTGTGTCCTCTCCCACCCTGTCTGTCCCCCTTCTAAAGGAGAGAAACACAAGCACTCACACACCCAGCAGTCATCCACCTCACATCAGCACACTCCCCATGCTCCTGCACCCAAGTCCAGCAGGCATACACCTCCTACAACCACTCCCTCAACCTCCACTCCCATCCCTCCTCCCTCATCCCGCCCCACCATCCCTTAGAAGCTTTTCCTTGCCCAACATGACCTCTTCCCTCCCCCTCCCCCCTTCCTGCTCGTACGAGCAGGGTCCCAATGACCCAGCCCAGCACCTCAGCCAAGCAGTCCATGCGGACAGTGGTGGCACCACCTAGTTGTGGTGGCAAGTCCCATTCCACAAGCCAGGAAGGTGAAGGATCCCACACCTCCTGCCATGAAGGGGAAGGAGCCTGCACCTCCTGCCAAGAAGGGGAAGAAGCCCTCCACTCCTGCCTGGAAGGGTAAGGAACCCGCACATCCTGCCATGAAGGGGAAGAAGCCCTCAACCCCTGCCAGGAAGGGTAAGGATTCAGCACCTCCTGCCAAGAAGGGGAATAAGCCCTCGACTCCAGCTGAGGCTGTCAGGGTGACACCACCAGCGGTCACGGGGCCCCTACCTCCAGCTGAGAAAGTGCATCCCTCACCTCCAGCAGAGGCTTGCCAGGGAGCACCTCCACCTGCCAATACAGTGCATCTCTCACCTTCAGCAGAGGCTGCCCAGGAGGCACCTCCACCAGCCAACACAGTTCAGCCTTCACCTCCAGCGGAGACTGTCAGAGTGACACCACCACCACAACCACCAGTGGTCACGGAGTCCTCACCACCAGCTGAGGAAATGCATCCCTCACCTCCAGCAGAGGCTGCCCAGGAGGCACCTCCACCTGCTGACACTGTGCAGCCCTCACCTCCAGATGACACAGTACAGCCATCACCACCAGCGGAAGCCATGGAGGCCACCCTCCAGGGACTGCTGTACAAGGGGCCCCCTCCAGGAGCAGTGGACATGTTCACCACCTGAGATATTGTGACCTTGCACTCCATAGGACAGACAAATGGGCATGGAACCCCCTCCAGAACCAGTGGGAAAGTCAACCACTCCAGAGACTGTGTCCTTGCACTCCCCAGCAACGGGAAATTGGCATGGAGCCCCCTCCAGAACCAGTGGGAAAGTCACCCACTCCAGAGACTGTGGCCTTGCACTCCCCAGCAAAGGGAAATGAGCATGGAGCCCCCTCCAGAACCAGTGGGAAATTCACCCACTCCAGAGACTGTGGCCTTGCACTCCCCAGGACAGAGAAATGGGCATGGAGCCCCCTCCAGAACCAGTGGGCTTGTTCCCATATTCGGCTGAGGTGCCCCCACCCCCATTTCCCTGAGGTGCCTGCCTACTTGCAAACTGATGCCCCTACAGAGTTCTATCCGGATTAAGTCAGGATTCGAGTTGGGCCTTGGACTGTGCCTGTTGGCCATGTGGGCCCTTAGTACATTGAACTGGGCATTGGCCATTTGTGTGCATTTGTACATATCTGTTTTTCGTACAATTGGTTCATTTGGTAGCTGTTTATATCACTACATTTTCATTACTGCATTCTTGTTGTCCTTGCATTATTCTGCTGTGTATGGTATGCCATTGTTTTTCATTTGCAGCTGGTTGTGTGTATGGTGTGTGTGTGTCTGGTGTGTGCTGTGTGTGTGTGCGTGTCACTCTCGTTTTTCTCCCTCCCTCCCTTGTGTGCTAGGCGGCTGTACTCACCTTTGTCGTCTTTGTCGGCGTTGGTGTTCCCTGTGTAGCATGACGTAGATGATCATAAGGAAGACTTGCAGTTCCGGTTCCATGGTGGCGTTGTTCTTTCCTGTGTCTCCGATTGTGAGTCTTTGCTCTTCTGTGATGTGTTTCTGACAGGCTTTTGAAGGTGTTGCTACCACCCTGGAAATTGTGGCAGATTGAAGGGTCAAAATATGGTGGGCGGTACTTTGTCTTCCGTCTGGCTGTTGTTGGCTACCGCCATGGTTAGTGTTGTTAACGTCCTGGCGGTTGGTGTGGTACACTGGCTGTCTATGGGAGTTTTCTCCACCATAGTCATAATTTGATAATTACTGCCAACCTGTTGGCGGTATTACCATCACTTTATCACTCACCTCCAGGGCCATAATGAGGGCCTTAGTCTTTATTGCATCCACCAATATGTAGCACAGCCTCATCTGGACAAACCAACTGATCTCTGGTTGACCAGAGCACCACAAAGTTTCATATGATACCCCCAAGGCGCCTTATGAGGTAACAAATATTAAAGGGGGGAAAGTAAGGCCAGTACAATACAGGTTACAACAATTACCCCAGCACCCAACAATTTATTAACTAGTGAAGTGGAGCAATACTAAAAAAGTCTACAGCAACCAAAAACAGAATTAAACAGAAAAGAAAATTCAATACCGAAGGTTATCCAAATAACTATCAAAGTAAAGGTACCAAACGTAGTCCATTATAATGCAGTGGTGAGAAACAATGTAATAGAAGTCAAAGTATAATCCATAGGCTGAACTCACTATAAAAGTACTATGACATTTATTTGAGCCAAGGATAGGTAAGATGTTACCCTCCTAAGCTGTGAAGTGTCCTGTAAGCTACCTGCACTTTTAGTCTCCTGACTTCTAGGTTCTTGCCTCTCTACTGGTTTTGTCAGTATTGGGATTATACTTTAATAACCTTGACATACCCCAAACTTCCACACCACTCAAAACAACAACAAAAATTCTTAATTTCAATTATTTGCTTGGGTCCAATGAATTTGATCTCTCTTTTTGGAGTCCAACCTGGTCTTTTCAGATAGAGCATCCCACCTCCCACTTACTCTGTCGCAAAAATATTTCTCATGAAACTGTTTCTTGTACGTTTCCTGATACTTCCTGACGTTACATTAAGAAATGCTTTCCACACTCTGCTTCCACTAAACCATGCAGGATTAAGTTTAGACATGCAACTCTTCCCTTGAGTTTCAGGAAGGGAGAAATGTCACTTACACTATTAGGTGCATCGCTAAATGCCCAGAGCTTCTCATGCAATATTCCTTTGAACAGCAGTCTGTTCTCCATTGCAGTTTGAACACATGCCCTCACCAAACCCTCATACTTTCCACTAAACCATTGGCTTGTGGTGCATTTTGAGCAGTGCGGTAATGGCTAATCGAAAAATCCTCAAGGAACTCCTTCATTTCCTGAGAAGCAGAGTGAGCAGCATTGTCTGCCACAATGGTTTTGGGAATACCTCCTAATGCAAAGAAGTCACTTAAGAATTGTAAAACACTCTTTGTGGTGATCGAGCATACGCAACAAGCTGAGACCCATTCAGAAGTATTGTTCACTAACACCAAAACAAACCTCTCTCAAGGTGATAATAGTTCAAATGGTCCCACAGTATCCAACGCTAACTTTCACCATGGTTCAATCAGAACTTTAATAGGAGATAAAGGAGTTGTTCTTACAGATCTTGATTTATCATTACCAGCCCACTGTTTGCACTCTCCAACCACCTCCTCCACTTCTCAGTCCAAACCAGGCCACCAGTATTGTTCTCTTACTCAGGCTTTTGTCAGATTATGCCTAAATGCCACCCATAAGCATGATTGATGATTTTAGCACATAGTCCCCCCAGGGGAACTAACCTTGCACCACAATAAATAGGAGTGACCCCTGACCTGTTTTTGCCCAGGTGAACACTCCCCACGCGCACAGCACCACCTAGCCGTCCCCGTGTCTCCCCACCCCGCCCTCGCTGCTGCCAAGGGATCGAGGCCCTCCTGGACCTGATCCTTCCTGGTGTCTAGTGGTAAGCGTTAGTGTGTTTGGTAATTTCTATTTCACTTTTTTCCTGTATTTTCACTTTCCTTGTTTGCGCCTGGTTTTCATTTTTACCCATTTTATTCCGTCTCCCCTTCCCACCGCTGCGTCCCTGTGGCCCCACCCCCCTCGTGCACCCATTTGCCCCTGCCTCCCAGCTGCTCCTCCCTCCCTCCTCCCTTTCTTAATGGCGGTCGCTGCGTGCTGAGGTGAGTGACCCCTGACCTGCTTTTGGCCAGATGAACACTCCCCGCGCACAGCACCACCTAGCCGCACCCGTGTCTCCCCACCCAGCCCTCACTGCTGCCACGGGCTCGAGGCAGTCCTGGACCTGATCCTCCCTATTTGGTAATTTCTATTTCACTTTTTTCCTGTATTTTCACTTTTCCTTGTTTGCGCCTGGTTTCCATTTTTACCCGTTTTATTCCGTCTCCCCTTCCCGCCGCTGCGTCCCTGCGTTCCCGCCCCCCCTCGCGCCGCCATTCGCCCCTGCCTCCCGCCTCCCAGCTGCTCCTCCCTCCCTCCTCCCCTTCTTAATGGCAGTCGCTGCGCGCTGAGGTGAGTGACCCCTGCCCTGTTTTTGGCCAGGTGAACACTCCCCGCGCGCACAGCACCACCTAGCCGTGCCCGTGTCTCCCCACCCCACCCTCGCTGCTGCCAAGGGATCGAGGCCCTCCTGGACCTGATCCTCCCTGGTGTCTTGTGGTAAGTGTTAGTGTGTTTGGTAATTTCTATTTCACTTTTTTACTGTATTTTCACTTTTCCTTGTTTGCACCTGGTTTTCATTCTTACCCGTTCTATTCCGTCTCCCCTTCCCGCCACTGCGTCCCTGCGGCCCTGCCCCCCTCACGCCCCCATTCGCTCCTGCCTCCCAGCTGCTCCTCCCTCCCTCCTCCCCTTCTTAATGGCGGTCGCACGCAGCGGGCGCGCCGCTGGCACACCGGAGGTGCATCAGAGGCAAGCCCGTCTGCCCCCGTCCGTGCCTGGACCGCGCCCAGCGGCAGAACCCCTGTACCCCGCAACCACCATGCCGCCAGACTCCATTACAACACCAGCACCCTCCTCGCACTCAGCACCGGCTGAGACACCACCTGCTTCCAGGCCACCCCGAAACGCACCCACGGACCCTTCTCCTGCCACACCTGTAGCTTCACCTGCGACAGAGCCACTAAACCTCCCAGGACCGGAATCAACCACCTCCACTGCATACTCCTCAACACCCGCTCCGCATGCAAGCACGCCATCGAGCTCTGGGACTTGCTCGACACCGCCGCCCGTGACGTAGCCTTCCTGACTGAAACCTGGTGGAACGACTCCTCGGCACCCGACATCGCCATAGCCATCCGGGAAGGCTACAAGATCTCCTGCGGGGATCGCGTCAACGGAATCAGAAGAGGTATAGCCATCGTCCACAAGGCCTCCCTCGAAGTCTACACCCACATAGACGACACCCTCAAGTCCGCCCAACACCTGCACTACTGAATCCACACCAACCCCAACACCACCCTCAGAGGGACGCTCGTCTACAGACTCCCGGACCCAGGGCACCATTCAGCAACTCCATTGTCGACCTCACCAGCACCCACGCACTCACCTCCACGGATTACATCCTCCTCGGGGACCTAAACTTCCACCTTGAGAACAATAACGACGCAAACTCCACCACTCTGCTCGACAACCTCACCAACCTCGATCTCAGACAACTTGTCACCGCACCCACCCACGCCGCCGGCCACACACTCGAACCCATCTTCTCCACAAGCACCCACGTCGCCTTCAACCACACCACCGAACTCCACTGGACCGACCACCACTGCATCCACTTCACCTTTAAGAAACTAACCAAACACCACCACACCCATCTGCCGCCCCTTCGATGCTGGAGCAAAGTCACTGAAGATCAGCTGACCAACGCCCTCCCCAGAGACCGCCAACCAACCCCACAGACCCAGACAACGCAGCCCACAACTTCAGGCAATGGATCAACGACTGCGCCAACTACCTCGCACCACTCAAGAAGCCCACCAACAACCAAGCCAGCAAAAAAGCCACCTGGTTCACCACCGACCTCGAAGCCTCCAAGCGCAACTGCAGGAACTCAAGAAGAAATGGCTCCACGAACGCACACCCGACAGCCACACAGCGCATAAGGACGCCACCCGCAGACATCACCAACTCATCAGGCTGGCCAAGAGATCCTCCTTCAAAGCCCACTTGGATAACAATGCACACAACAGCAAAGAGCTCTTCAGCATCGTGAAGGAACTCTCCAACCCAAGCGCCAACGTCAACGACATCCCACCTTCCCAAGAGCTGTGCGACGCACTGGCCTCCTCTTTCCACTGGAAGATCACTGACATCCACGAAAGCTTCAACACCTCGACCACCTCGACCATTCCAGTCTCCTCCTCCGCTAACACCACCCGTACCAACCGCCTGACTTCATGGACCAACGTCAACGGCGACGAGAAACGCAAAATCATGAACTCCATCCACTCAGGATCACCATCAGACCCGTGCCCACACCACTTATACAACAAAGCAGATGCAGCCATCGCACCCCAACTATGGAAGGTCAGCAACATCTCCTTCGAAACAGCGAGATTCCCGGAAAGCTGGAAGCACGCTGAAATCAACGCCCTTCTCAAAAAGCCCAAGGCGGACCCCAAGGACCTCAAGAACTTCTGGCCAATCTCCCTGCTCCTGTTCCCGACGAAGGTCATCGAGAAAATCGTTAACACATAACTGACCTGCCACCTCGAAGACAACAAGATCCTGGACACTTCCCAGTCTGGATGCAGACGGAACCACAGCACCGAGACCGCCCTTTTCGCCGCCACAGACGACATCAGAAACCAACTCGACAACGGCGAAACATCAGCCCTGATCCTCCTAGACCTGTCAGCCACCTTCGACACGGTCTGCCACCACACTCTGAAAACCCGCCTCGATGAAGCTGGAATCCAAGAGAAAGCCCTCAACTGGACCACATCCTTCCTCTCCGGCAGATCCCAGAGAGTCCGCCTCCCTCCATTCCAATCCAAAGCCAGCAACATCATCTGCGGCGTACCCCAGGGCTCATTCCTCAGCCCGACGCTGTTCAATATCTACATGGCTCCCTTCGCACAAGTGGCCTGCCAACACAACCTCAACATCATCTCCTAAGCCGACGACACCCAATTTTTCATCTCCCTCACCAAGGACCCGCACACCGCCAAAACCAACCTTCACGAGGGTATGAAGGCCGTCACCGACTGGATGAGAGGCAGCCGTCTGAAACTGAACTCGGACAAGATGGAGGTCCTCACCCTAGGGCCCACCCCTTCTGCCTGGGATGACACATGGTGGCCAATCTCCCTGGGTACCCCACCGACACCGACCGACCACACATGCAACCTTGGATTCATCCTCGACTCATCCCTCTCCATGTCAAAACAGGTCAACGACATCTCCTCCTCCTGCTACAACACCCTTCGCATGCTCCACAGGATCTACAAGTGGATCCCGACCGAAACAAGAAGAACAGTGACACAGGCCCTCGTCAGCAGCAGGCTTGACTACGGCAACGTACTCTACGCAGGTATCCCGACCAAACACCTGCAATGCCTCCAACGCATCCAAAAAGCCTCCGCCCGACTAATCCTCAACGTGCCCCGCCGCAACCACATCACCCCCCACCTGAGAGACCTTCACTGGCTCCCCGTCGACAAGAGGATCACCTTCAAGCTCCACACCCACGCACATAAAGCACTGCACAATGCTGGACCAGCCTACCTGAACAAAAGACTCAGCTTCTACAGATCCTTCTCCTACCTCGCCGCCTAGACCTGAAACACCCTCCCGACCAACCTAAGACAGATCCAGGACCTGCTCACCTTCAGAAGACACCTCAAGAACTGGGTCTTCGAGCAGTAGCACCACCCCCCCAGCGCCTTGAGACCCTCGTGGTAAGTAGTGCGCTTTACAAATACAATGATTGATTGACTGATTGAATAAAGCGCATTTACAACAATACTGAGCTCATCCCTCACACTCTAAAATTTCTAATTTGCCCCCTCAAGTACATTGCTGAGAATTGGTCAGTCACCAACTACATACTCCAACACCTGCTTTTGTACATCATCCTTATAAATCTCCGCTTCCCATTCCAATTTATTTAAAGCTGGCTCCTTAACCCACATCATTGAAGACTCAATAAACAAAAATACATCTTTGTTCAGCAGCATCCTTGACAGACAGTCCGCAGGAATATTCCTTGTGCCAGGTAAGTACTCAACCCAGAAATTGAACTCCTTAAGGCTTTCAACCCATCTTTTAAGCCTAGGAGTGGTGTTCTCTCCATGTCTGCATGACAAATCATGGACTAAAGGTCTATAGTCCATTTTCACAGGAAATGGCAAACCCGCATAAAAAAAAGTTTGAAATGGTGTGTGGCCTCCATGCAGGCTAAAGCTTCACACTCAATCACTGAGTAACTTTCCTTAGCCTCTTTCAGTGACCATGAGGCAGGAGCAATGACTCTCTCCTTGCCTTCTACCATTTGTAAAAAGACCTCTCCTAACCCTTTCATGCTAGCATCGGTGGGATGCACCATTTTACTTGTTGTGTCACACTGTCCTAGCGTTGCCATCTTTCTTATCTCATTTTTTACTTTGGCAAAAGCTTTGTTGCACTCGCGGACCACAAAATTCCACCCCTTTATTGGATAACAACCTCATTGGCTCACAAAATTTTAAATGAACTTTGAATATTATTCTGATACACAAAGAAATTATCTGACTTGGCCCTTGTCACAGGGTGTGGTGCTCGAGAGATAGAGTTTGCCAATTCAAATTTAGGACTACTGCCATCACCAGAAATACTGTGTCCCAAGTATGACGCCGTGCCCACCTTAAACCTGCATTTGTCTCCCTTAAGTATGAGGACTTCGTCCTTCAGCCTCATAGGTACATTCCTTAACATGATGTCATGGCTAGATTTGTCCTTTCCTTATACTGAGATATTATCCTGGAAAGACATAACTGAGTTGATTCTTGACAAGACCTCCTCCATCAACCTCTGGAAACAGGCAGCAGCGGAGGCCAGCCCAAATGGTATTATCACAAATCTAAAAGCTCCCAGAGGTGTCACAAAGAAAGTAAGGGCCCTGGAATCTTCATGAATCATCACCTAATGATAGGTGGCTGAAAGGTCCATAACGCTAAATATGTTTGCCCCTCCCAACACAGCAAAAGCCTCATTGATATTACGTAAGAGTTGGGGGTCCACCCAAATACACTGGTTGAGGTTCCTGAGATCAACACACATTCTTAACTTTTTCTCTTTGTCCTTGGGGGCCAAACTATGGGGACCAGCCATTCCAAGGACTCTATCTCCTCAATTATGCCTATGTACAATAGTCTATGTAGTTCTTCTTGTAGAGGCTTTAACATGAGATGAGGCACCCTCCTCACCTTATGCACCACAGGCTTTGCATTTGCTTTTAAAACAAACTTATGTTTGAACACCTTCAGTAAACCCATATCTTCTTTAAACACTTGGTGAAATTCTTCAACAACATCTGCACCGTGATTGACATGTGTCACCAAGAGAACTTGAACTAGCGAATTGGGGTTCAAGGTAATGCCAAGATCTCTCGGCTGACACCACCCATAATGATTGTCTCCACGCTTGGCCACATGCACCTTACCAATAGTCTCTTTCTTCCTTTGAAATAGATGGTCAATACAATGTATCTGAATAAGTCAATCTTTTGTCCCCCTAGCCTTCTGGATTAATGCCAGGTGATAGCAAAGTAATAGTCTAATAGTCTCCTCCCAAACAATTTGGTCCCAATTTTTGACACCTATCAGAGTAAATGGAGACCCAGAATCAGACAGAACAGGTACAGTCTTACCACCTTTTTTTGCCGAAATAAAAAGCAGATGATTAAACACTATAACGTCAATTGAGAGAAATGTTTGAACCAGACAAACAATATTTGTTTCTGGTTAAATATAATGCAATATATCTGGACTGCATGAAATAGATTTCCCAAAGACTGCGGATTTCATGGAAAGTATCTATGTTTACATATTTGGATCGTGTGGATGTTTTGAGTTGGCATTTATGGAGGTTTGATTGAACAACCTTGGGGAGTGTAATATTTAGTCCTGAAGAAGGTGGTGAAAAAGGTTTTTAAGTCCACCGAAACGCGTTGACACTTTATTTATACTGGACCCACAGGAGGAGGTCCCATCGAACAAGGATCTATGACAATTATCGATAGGCCTATATCCACCAGAACTGGGACAGTTTCATTTCAATAGACTATTATATATGTCTTTTATTGTCTCCCGTCTTATGAATTTTATTTTATTTTGTTTTATTAATGGTTTTGGATTGATGTGTTTGTCTTGTATTGTGTGATTTGGGGTTTTTATTCATATTAAATATATGCCTTTGATTCCTTTGTTTTTAGACTGATCAATAGAGAGATTCATTGATTGTGTGAGTGTGGAGTGATTGGTTTAGTTTTCCTGTGGGGGAATTATATTTTTTCACTGTTTCACGGTGCCCTGTCCCCCTTGGGATATTGGATATAGGAGGGTCCCCTCTCTATTTTCTTATTACAGTCTTACCACCTACCACAATATCATACTTGGGTATGACCAAACTACCCCAATCCACAATATCCCCACTTGTTTAACTGTACATTCCGAAGTTGTCACTTGTAAGATTTCATGTTAACTCAATTCAGGAATTGCAGCAACACAATTCACCTTAGTATTTTTACAAACACAGCAAAATTACCCCTTTCACCATAGTTCCTGCAATTGACATTCCTGGCATAACAATTTAGATTGTATGACAGGTGATTAGGAATGCCAACACTTGTTACATTTACATTTTGCATCCTTTACCACCTCCGAATTCCCTTTGGGTTTCTCTTCTGTAACCTTGTATATTGCCCCTGGGTACGCATGAAGGTCTTTGCACTCATATTCTACCTCAGTTACCTTGGAAACAACAGGAGTAGAAAAAGGAGTGGAGGAGTCACGCATTTCTTTAACCCTGCTCGATGTGTGCTCCATGCCATCTACAATATCAATATCCTGTTTAAGGCATGATTCTCTGCCAACACATTTCCTGTATCCTGGGGTGATTGGTACATTGTACCAATTGGTCTCTGAGGTGTGAATCTGTCAAATCAGAAAATTCACAAGTTTGAGCAAGGGCCTTTAACAATGCTACAAAATTCCAAAAACTCCCTTTGCTTGTATCCTCGTAAAAAAGTTGTGACTCTCCATCACTACTCTGATGGGTGGCCCAAAGTAGTTTTCTAACATGAGTACTGACATTTCATTAAAGTCTTTGGGTTCTCCATCATCACAACAATTAAAGGATCAAGGTTTTTATAGATGTTACAACCCTCAATGCCCAAATTATGAAGTAATACTCCTTGTTTTCTTTACGACCCTCAATGTCCCAGTTATAAAGTAATAATCCTTGTTTTCTGGCTGGAGAAAATGTCTCCCCTCCTATCACTATCAGCTAAGAGTCAAATAAGCATTTCCATTGTTTTCACAGTAGTAAAGGCTCACCTCGCTCTGACAAAAGATGTGGTGGTTGAGGCATGCTGGCAGCAGCCATGTCTAAGAAGTACCTGAAACTTAAATCTAAATTTATAAACTAATACAAAAAATGAAATAACAAGTTAGTATAACAAGGCAACAGAAAGAGTTAAAACAACAGTTATTACTTGTTTTGTAATGCTTGTTTACCTTTCTTCACGATGACCTAAATGCATGTGAGGTAATTTTAGTAGGCTGTGCTATGCTGTTATATAATTACTTATTGCTCAAAGTCAAAATTAGCATCTTACCACAGAGTTACCACAATTGAACATCATTTAGTAAACCAGCAACTAATGTTGGCTTACAGAGTGTGGAGCTCTGCTGAAAGTGACCTTCCACCTTAAGTTACAGCACAGGCATACAGTGCTCAAAAGTCCAATAGCCTATATGCCGCTGGACGGACCTTGCTTAGAGCACGGCTCACAAAGTCGCGTGGTTATCCTGTCATGTGATGCCTGCTACGCAGTCAGTTTCAAGTGCTTCTGCAGGGTTGAAAACTCCAAGACCGCATATGCCGCTGGAGAGAACCTTGCTGACAGCGTGGTACACACAACATGCGATCATGTGATACATCCCGCGCAATCAGGCTGACATGCTTCTGCAGGGTTCAAAACTAAAAGAGAGTATACGCTGCTGGACATGATTTGGATTACGGTGTGGCACACACAATCACATGTCTATCCTGTCACTTGATGCTCACTGTACACTCAGGTTTATGTGCTTCTGCGACATGCGGCTAGGGATTCTAAGGAGGCACTCCCACATCAATGGAATCCACACAGCTGACATTCTAGTGGCTGGGCTTCTACAGCTCTCTGCTACTTAACGGTCCATTAGAATGTGCGAGGGGTAAGTGTAAGATTATTTCGTTTTTTGTTCCTTCTAAGTTAAATTATACCTTGACAATCCGTCCGGTTAAGAATACTTGCCAATTCCAATGTCTGCAGCTCCTGTACGAGGTCCACAATTTCAGACAGCACACAATCCATTCCCAGTTTACAAATATATACCAATAGTTGAAATTGCACACTGGATTCACAAATTATTGGTGGATGCACCAACTCCTTGTCATGTTAAGAAATAACCCATGCAGACAGAGTCTTTATTGCATCCACCAATACATAGCACAGCCTCTTCTGGACAAGCCACAAGCCAAATGATCTCTGGTTGTTCACAACACCCCAAGGTTCCTTATGGTGTCCCCAAGACTCCATATGATATAACAAGAATTGAAGGGGTAGATGTAAGGCCAATACAAACAGTTTGCAACAATTTGTAATTAGTAGATCAAGGTAATTCAATTTAATCTGATGGGAAATGCTAAATTAAGAAGTCAAAGGAATTGGGGAAGAATTCAGTAAGGTAAAGTGGGAAAGAATGTGCTCCGGGACTCTAACTTTTTGAGCAGGAACAAATAAGGCAGATTTACTAAAATGTCACGCAGCACATGAGCTACAGGGAGAGGGTAATATTGCACCATATCCAGTAAGGCACATTCTTGCTCCATCCCTGCTCTCTCCCTAAGCTGGTGTACTGAGTGCAGCCTAGCACCAATGCAGGGACCTTTGTGCCATGGTGCAAGGGTGCCTGCTTTACAGCCAGGATTGTTTTTGTGCAGCAAGCGAAGAATGCAGCATATATAAAAAGGGGAAAAAGCAAGGAAAAATAAACATATTTCTCCTCACTACATATCACCTGATGCATGCCCAGGTTTACTAGTTTTAGTAAATCTAGGAATGTGCCCCAAAACTATGCGTAGATGCGTGGATCACCCATCACACAGCCATGGAATGCCATCCCAGCATAGAGTAACACAAGGCAGAGTCTTGCACTGCCCTCCGTTAATCCAGATTTACTATGCCACACAGCGCCATGCAAGATAACTCTGTGTGGCATAGTAAATCTGGCTTAAGCCCTTATGTTGTCCTGCCTCACCTTGCATGATACAGTGGTAACGAAAGGGATTAGTAGATCTGGCCTCTAGTCTCTGAAGAGTTTCTAGCGAGTGGAAAGGTGCATCTGAATCTAACTAGCTCAGCAATTCACAATTAAACCATACAATTCTTGATAAGATGCAACACTCCCCATAGTTCTCAGAGAGAGAGGATCAATGAGAATCGCATATTTTACAATAAAACCTATAGTTTTCAGCTCTGCTGCCTTCAAGAGAAATTTCGTAGTAGGATGATGCATCAATGATACATTGCGGTTTGCCTGTCCCAGACATAGGCAAAACAAAAGAATGATGGACGGAGTGCTGAACAATGCAAACACTCACCCCCAGTCACAGATCTGGGTTTAATCCATTGTTCTTTTGCTCACCATGCCACCCCAGTTTGGACCCAGCCATATGCAAATCCGCCTTGACCCTGTTCCTCATGGGAACAGTCCAGCCCGAACTGCCAAGCCAGGTCCTCCCTGGACTGGAAACAAGCATCCTCGTACCGGTTTCAAGATTTCATCCTTCATCAGCCAGGCTAGCTTGAATCCAGTGGCACAGTGAGCAAGGGACCCACGTCTGGGCATACCCTCCCACTTAGGATAACTTTAGCAAAACAAAAGAATGACGGACGGAGTGCTGAACAATGTAAACACTCAGCCCCAGTCACAGATCTGGGTTTAATCCATTGTTCTTTTGCTCACCATGCCACCCCAATTTAGACCCAGCCATATGCAAATTTGTTTTGACCCTGTTCCTCATGGGAACATTCTTGCCCGAACTGCAAAGCCAGGTCCTCCCTGGACCGGAAACAAGCATCCTGGGACCGGTTTCAGGGTTTCACCCTTCATCAGCCAGGCTATCTTGAATCCAGTGGCACAGTGAGCAAGGGACCCATGTCTGGGCATACCCTCCCACTTAGGGTAACTTTATCAAAACAAAAGAATGATGGACGGAGTGCTTAACAATGCAAACACTCACCCCCAGTCACAGATCTATTGTTCTTTAGCTGGCTGATGAGGGGTGAAACCCCGAAACCGGTCCCAGGATGCTTGTTTCCAGTCCAGGGAAGACCTGGCCTGGCAATTCGGGCTGGACTGTTCCCATGGGGAACAGGGTCAAGACTGATTTGCATATGGCTGGGTCCAAACTGTAATGGCATGGGCAGCAAAAAAAACAATGGATTTAGGCCCAGATCTCTGTACTGGGGGTGAATGTTTGACATTGTTCAGTATTCCGTCCATCACTTGTTCTTTTTGCATTTGTCGCCCTAAGTGGGATGACGTGGGTCCCGTGCTTCCCCATGCAACTGTATTCAAGCTAGCCTAGCTGATGAGGGGTGAAACCCTGAAACTGGTCCCAGGATGCTTGTTTCCAATCCAGGGAAGACCTGGCCTGGCAGTTCGGGCTGGACTGATCCCATGGGGAACAGGGTCAAGACTGATTTGCATATGGCTGGTTCCAAACTGGAATGGCATGGGCAGCAAAATAGCAATGGATTTAGGCCCAGATCTCTGTACTGGGGGTGAATGTTTGACATTGTTCAGCATTCCGTCCATCACTTGTCCTTTTTGCATTTGTCCCAGACATAGGTTAGGAAATTTACTATTTCCTCTATGGAACACATACAGATACCAGAAAGTAAAACATTTGAAACATTTTCATTAATTCAAACTACTACAGGTTGGCTCCTGGAGCTAGTGAAAGAGAGACAGAACACTCCAGCAAAGATGCATTTTTATTTTATCATTAGTCATTTGAAATGAGGCCTACATTAACTATGCCTAACCTCACATGAATACATAGTAATTGTAATCAGTCTTAATGTGAAAATCACACTCAATACATATGTGTATGATGTGCAGATTAATGCATATGTTAAGCAAACGAAAAATGGTGACAGAGCATCACTAGTACCAAGCCTACCTGAAAAATATGTAACCATCGGAGTTTCATCACAGCATTTTTCCCATCTTCGAACATTTCAGTGTCTAGCTCCAGTTTTAAGAAAAACCTCTTTAGTACTTGGTGTTTGTGTTCAGCCTTGCCAGGCTAAATAATGTTTGACTTCTAATAGTTTTTTAAATTTTTTTATATTCTTTTTATTGAAAATTGAGGGATAATACAGAATACATTATAGTGCATCACCCATATTTTTGAGAAAAGCTAATTTCTCGGTTGTTATATGGGTGAATTTAACTGAAAGATAATATGAGCAATAGGATATGAGGTCAGGAACAGAGAAGGGGTAGATAAAAGGGAAGAGGAGGGAGGGAATATTGCTGAAGGGGGGTGGGTGGGGGAGGGAGAGAGGGGGATAAGAGGGGGAAGAACAGAGGGGGGGAAGTGGGGGGGATTAGGTCAGCGTGCCAGGATGGCTGTAAGGGTATATTGATGATTTCCTTCATAGTATGTGCTATCATGTGGGGCTATGCATGGACATATATGTATTTACTTATGAAGTGAGGTACAAGATCCAGGATGTTGAGGGTGGAGTCGTGGAGGCGGGTTCGAGGGATGTCCGCATAGGTGTCCTTGACAGTTTGGAACTCTTGGGGACGGGTCTGATAATTCTGCACTGGTCTGACTAATGTAAGTTAGATAGAGAGAGGAGGGTTGGAGGGACGAGGGGGAGGGTGTTGCAACCTAGGGGAGGGAGATGGGAAAAACAGGGTTGTTGATTAGAGTTTTAAGCATTATGGGGTTGAGGGGTTCCGTCCGGGGTGGGTGATCTAGGAATCGGGGAGAGAAGGAAAAGGAGTTGACAAGAGGAATAGAAATAGAAATGGGGATACGTAAAGGCGAGGCATACCATATAAGATATAAGAAGAAGGGGAGAGGAGGAAGAAAAGAGGAGGGGGAAGATCCTTGTCGGCATCTGTTGACTGTCCACCAGCTGATATGAGGCGGGGCTGGTGGTGTGAGTGAAAAAGGTGCTAAGTGCAGGGGGGTCTTGTCAATTATGGTCCTATCAGGAAGGGACTCCAGACTTCTGTAAACAGGGCCGCCTGATTTTGTAGGTTGTAGATTACCCGTTCATAAGTGGCGGTTTGTATCATGGCAGTCATCCATTCTGTTGGTGTAGGGGTGGCGCTGGATCTCCAGTGCCAGAGTATGCAGATTTTGGCTGTGGCAATTGCCGTGTGTAGTAATCTCTGCTGTGAACGTGGCAAGGGAGGGCACGGGTACATATCATGGAGAAGGATAAGTGACAGCGGTATCGGGTGTGGTATCTGAAGGGAGTCTGCCAGGGTGTGGCACACAGCATCCCATAAGGGTTGTATCGATGGGCAGCAGCACAGGATGTGTAGTAGGTCACAGTAAGGGTCTGCGCATCGCCAGCAATTTGCATGTGGTATCAGACCCACTCTGAAGAGCCTCATTGTGGTCCAGTACCAGTCCTGGAGGACTTTGAATAGGCAAAACTTCAGTCGGGCCTTGCAGGTGCCTCTATCGAGTGCTTCCAGGATGTCCGGCCAGTCCTCCTCGGTATATGTAGTCCCAAGCCGGTCTTGCCACTTGAGACGTAAACTTTCAAGAAGGGGTTGTGAGTAAAGGTGATTAACTAGCACTCCGTATCAGCCTGCCATCACACCTTTGTGGCGACCTCATGTCTGTAGATAGGCGATAATTGGTGAGGCATTGACCTCCACGAAAGGGTTCCCAGTACTTTATGTAGACAATGCTGGAGCTGTAGGTATCGCCATTCTTGGCTATTATGCATATTGAACTCTTCCCTTAAGTTGGCGAAGGGCCGAAGCCGATCGCCATCTATGATTTGGGCTATGCAGCTGATGCTGGCATTACTCCATTGGGGCCACTTTAGGGTACTTCCCCCTATTTTAATGCTTTTGTTTCCCTCTATAGGAGCTTGGGTGTGTAAAAAGGGGTGTACTCCTAAGAGACGATGAGCCCTGCGCCACGTCGCATTTGTTGCCGTAAGGACAGGATTAGGCAGTTGGGGTCGGTCTGTGTACATCCCTCCTATTCCTTCGTGCTGGTCCCGCAGGAGTTTCTCTGTGGCTACACTCTGTGGGGGGTCCGGAGTTCGGGGAAGTAAATATGCCGCTGTAGGGCTAGTGAGTATTGTTCCACTGAGGGAAGACCTAAACCTCCACAGGATCGTCATGCCAGTATCTTTGCTGGTGTCAGCCTTGGGTGTGTAGAGCCCCAAACAAAAGCTCTTATTGAGGCATCAATCCTCCGGAGCAAGGTAAGGGGCACATGCAGGGAAAGCATGCCCAGTATATACGTGAAGCGTGGGAGGGTGACCATCCTGACCGCCTGCGACCTGCTCCACATAGAAAGTCCCAATAACGACCATTTAGTGAATTCCTGTGTCATCCGGGATACAAGAGGGTCTAGGTTATCCCTAACCATGTGCTCCAGGCCCCGGTTAACAAGTGTTCCCAGATATTTGAGGCGTGTCGGAGTCCATTTGAATGGGAGACTGTGGATTGCGGCCCTCGTCGTTATTCGTGAGAGGGGTAGTGATTCGCTCTTGTCCCAGTTTACCCGGTATCCAGATAGGGACACAAAGGCCCTCATTACGACTCTGGCGGGCGGCGGAGGCCGCCCGCCAGAATTCTGCCCTCCGTAATACCGCTCCGCGGTCAGAAGACCGCGGAGGGTATTATGAGTTTTTCCCTGGGCTGGCGGGCGGTCTCCAAAAGACCGCCCGCCAGCCCAGGGAAAAACTCCCTTCCCACGAGGATGCCGGCTCGTAATAGAGCCGGCGGAGTGGGAAGGTGCGACGGGTGCTGTTGCACCCGTCGCGTATTTCACTGTCTGCCAAGCAGACAGTGAAATACTTGTAGGGGCCCTCTTACGGGGGCCCCTGCAGTGCCCATGCCATTGGCATGGGCACTGCAGGGGCCCCCAGGGGCCCCGCGACTCCCCCTCCTGCCATCCGGTTCCCGGCGGGAGAACCGCCAGGAACTGGATGGCGGGAGGGGGAGTCAGAATCCCCAAGCCGGCGCAGCAAGCTGCGCCGGCTTGGAGGATTCCTGGGGGCAGCGGGAAACCGGTGGGAGACCGCCGGTTTCCCTTTACTGACCGCGGCTAAGCCGCCGCGGTCAGAATGCCCCGCGGGGCACCGCCGGCCTGTCGGCGGTGCTCCCGCGTGCCGCGCCCTGGCGGTTCTATACCGCCAGGGTCGTAATGAGGGCCAAAGTCCTCTATGATTGAGAGCAACGATGGCAGGGACCTTTATACGTAGATCAGACAGGGTGAAAAAGATATCATCAGCGTAGAGATAGATTTTGGAGGTGCCGCCTGGTAGAGGGATACCTTGTATCTGCTGGGAGTTTCGTATGGTGGCTGATAGGGGTTCCATTGCTAGCAGGAACAGGAGTGGTGATAAGGGACAACCCTGTCTCGTGCCTCTTCCAATGGGGAATGGATCCGATAGGAAACCCCCACAGTTACCTTGCGCCGTAGGGTGGTCATACAGTAAGCAAACTTTGGAGATAAATTTATCTCCGAGATCGAAGTGTTATATAGTAGCGAATAGGTAGGGCCATTCGATGCAGTCTAACGCCTTCTCCGCATCGAGGGACAGGGCCAAGGCTTCCTCCGGCATGTTTAGTGATTCATATAGGGTGTGACAGAGAGTGAACAAATGGTTTCTGGAGGTACGGCCCGGTACGAACCTCACCTGGGTGTTATGGATCAGGGACGGTATCACTTTGTGTAAGCGAGCCGCCAAGACACTGGCCAAGAGTTTGACATCTCCGTTCAGGAGGGAGATGGGGTGATAGCTGCCGCAGACTAGGGGGTCTCGACCCTTTGGCGTGTTATCCTATCCTTATTAGCCAGTGCTGAGTCGGGCATCATATTACCTCTCAAAGTTGCCTTCGCCGCCGCCAAGAGAACTCGCTTGGAGGCCACAGTGCCAGTGTTGTCGGCCATGTATGTGGATACAAGGGTCCTTGTTGTTCAGGTATCTATGCACCGCAAAGCACCATGGTTTGCGACCAGGGGAGGCAATGCCTGTTTGTACCTGGAGCAAAATAGGGGGGTGGTCTGAAAGTCTGCTTTCAAGTATACTAGTTTCTTGGAGTTGGGGAACTACGGTGTGCAACACAAAAAAATAGTCCAGGCGAGATTGGGTGCCGTGGACAGGCGACAAGAATGTATATTCCTTGTCCTTTGGGAGTTTCAGTCTCCAGTAATCAACCAAGCCTGCATCGGTAGTTAAGTCTGTCAGAAGTGCCCTGTTGTGGTTGTTGCCCGTATCGATAGGGCCCGTCCTGTCTAATATGGCGTCCCGGGTGAGGTTCCAGTCTCCCCCCTATGATGTAGCGGGTGGTCCCTATTTCAGCCAGTGGGCGGTTTAATTGTAGAAAGAAAGATCGCTTAGTGCCGGTCGGCGCATAGGAGAAAAGTGTCTCCTATTTTCAGTTTTGCGAATATATAACTCCCCTCCGGGTCGTTCCATGTTTTGATGATTAGAACCGGGATAGATTTACGTAACAGTATTGCTACCCCGCATTTGCAGGGGGTACCTCCTCTGGGCCCCTAGGTTACAGGGCAGCAACTAAACGAAACCCTTCCTACCCAGTCTCGAGGGATCGTGCTCATCTCCGCCCTGTCCAGGTGAGTCTCCTGAATCAGAGCTATATCCGCTCTTTTAGATTGGAGATAGGACAGCACCTTTTTTCATTTGATGTAATTCGTCATGCCATGTACATTCCAGGAGATGATTCGTAGTGGGTGTGTCGCACAAAGAGCCACTCTCTCCATGCTGGAAATCAGGGTAGGGTCTCAGCAATTCGGAGGATAGTGTAGAGGGCTACCTCTATCGTTGGGGCAGGGAGTGTATCTTTGGCAGCGGAGCGGTTGGGGGGGATAGCTGGTGGACGTCGAATGGTCCTTCATGAGGGAGGGAAGAAGAGGATAGATAAGATTGAGAGAGGAAGGGGAGGTAGGGATAGGAGAGAAGGTGGGGAAAGGAAGGAGGAGGTGGTTTGTGTAGATATGTATAGAGTAGAAGGTGAGGGGGGATATGCAGTCAGGAAAAGAGAGGGAGAAGGGGGGAGGAAGGAAGGAGGGGAGGGGAGGGGTAAGGATAGAGGAGCTAGGCTGGGAAAGCTAGGAGAACAATATCCCCTGGGGGGGTAGATCTGTAGACTGCGGGTTCTTTTCCTATAGGAGCTCTCAGGGCCGCCGATCAGGTCCTGGTCGGGAGGGGGAGAAAGGAGCGGCCACTGTCGCCGTTTGTTAAGGGTCTTTCTGTCTCCGGAGGGAGGAGGAGTGTCATAGGTTTGTCGTGTAGGGGCTTAAGGGAGAGTGGCATTGGAGGGGTTGATTATCCTATATGAGGGGGGGAAGGGTGGGCCAGATATAAATATAAAGGGGAGGCCATTCTCTTAACGAATGAAAGCTGATATTGTTTGTGTACCCCTAGCGATGGGGTAGGGAACCGCTGTATCTGGTTATCACTGCCTTGTAGGACCCTATATTATAGGGACGGTTTGAAGGGAGGGGGCAGGGGTGGAATGGGAGGGGGGGGAGCGGAGCGGGGAGAGTAGATCAGCAGTAGTGGGCTGGGGAATGCTTTAAAGTATACAGACATGTATGTGCATACATCTTACCCTCTACAGATATCATCTCTGTGACTTAGTATCATAATATTGCATGCAGGACATTGAATTGTAAGGCATATCCGTGGCCTATGTATAAACGTATCCGTGGCCTATGTATAAACGGTGGGGGTAAACAAATTCTTAATCTAAATATAGGCAATATAAATTCGGCAATGGGCTAGAGATAACTTCTATTGCAATATTGCGTCTTACTATTTTATATTAAAGGGGTAGGAACACATAAACTACACATTCCCAACATCAGAATGGGGCATAAACCTGTCCTATGCGTAAACAGTGGGTATCAACAAAGGTCTGGCCTGTATGCAGGTGATGTGTGCACGGGATTGAGCTAGAGAAAACCTGCATTGCATCATTACATTGTATGATCTTGCATTGTGGGGATCTATTTAGTGATGAAATTATCAGCAACAGTAAAGAAAATAGAAATGCAAAGTCCGGACGAATACTCATCCGCCCGTCGGGTTAACGATAATTGTACTCCGAGGCTCTCGGCGTTGTTTCATATAGTCCCATATAGTCCCTGTGTAAGATCATTATCTCAGGGGGGTATAGAAGCCGGTTTTAGGGGTGAGCGGGATTTGTCTCTTTCCGAGAGCTGAGTGTGGAGTACCACGGCGTGTAGGACCTGGCCCCTGTCGTCATGTTCCCTGGTTAGTTTCTCCAGGTCCCTGCCTCTGGGACAGTTGTCAGGGTCATGCCGTTCTGTGCCTCCCCTCTCCCGTCCAAAGGGAGGAATGTAGCTGCCGTCTCCTGCAGTATCTTGTGGCCGGGTCGGAGTGGTGGAGTCCATTGGTTGATGCTGGAAGGAATCCAAAAAGAGTCTCAGGTCCTCGGGGTTGTAGAAGTCTTTAGATACCCCATTTTTGGTGACCCACATTCTCGCTGGGTCGAAGAGGCCATATTTCATCTCCAGCTGACGGATTCGGGGTCTTAGAGCCAAAAAGGCTTTTCTGCGTTTGTTGGTGTCTTTGGAATAGTCGCCCGTTATGCGGATTTCATATTTGTCTATCCGGAAGGGTCCGTGGTTTCGTGCTACTTGGATGAGTTGGCGGGTCTGGGTATGGCGTAGCAGGCATGCAATGATCGGGCGAGGTCTTGAGGCCCCATCTGGATGTTTCAGGCCCACTCTGTGTGCTCTCTGGAATTCCAGTGGCGGGTCAAAGGTCAGCGAGGTCAGCTTGGGGAGAACAGAGCTAAGGAAGGCCTGTACATCTGGTCCCTCTTCATTTTCGGGGATTCCGAAAAGGCGAATATTATCTCTTCGGCTTCTATCTTCCAGGTCTGTTATTTTTCTCCGGAAATAGAGAAGATCCTGATCTCTGTCCTGGATTGTGGCCACATGGGTTTCTAGGGTCCCCATGCGATGTTCCAATCCTGTCACCCGGGATTGAAAACTTGCAATGTCTGATCGCAGAGATTTGGTCTCCAGAGTCAGAGAGGATATAGAGGCGTCCATCCCCTCTATCTGGCGGCTGACGGCGGTGAGCTCCTGTAGTACCCGTTCCATGGTTGTAGGTTGTTGCTTGTCAGCCATCGTGGAAGACTGGGTTGGGGTTAAGGCTGTGTGAGGTCCCACTATTGGGGAAATAGGACGCTTATGTTGTAGCGCCTCTGAAAATAGCAGTTGGCGTGCCGGTTTGCCTGTGGATTTCTGTCCTGATTTGCCTCCGGGCATCTCAGTGCCAGTCTGTGGGAGAGGCCCTATTGGGCCCGAGGCCCTTTTACCCTCCCTTCTTCCTTTTCTTGGGGACTGGTAAGGGTGATATTGCGCAGGTCAGTCAGTACTCTGCCCCCCAGAGATGGCGACACGAGCATAGATTCGGCAGGGTTATGTGGCCCAGGTAATGAGGTAATATTATTATTGCCAGGCAATTATGATGTCCCTTTGCGGACCATGAGGTGATAATGGAGTAGGGCCCGTTCGTTAGTGTTGAGTGACTGTGGTGGGGGAGCCCAGGGGAGGGATATCTTAAAAAGATAAAAGATGGGAAATCAACGGCCTCTTCTTACTTGTATCATTGAACTGGGCTTATCGCCGTGGAGCTGCTCGCCTTCTGGGGCACAAAAGGTTGTTAGGAAGAGGACGTGAGATCGCGTCCCAGCGTTGCCCTCCTCCATGTTACAACCGGGTCGCTGCATCCAGAGGTGTGTTTTCCTGGGGGTCCCCTTCCTATATCTGATCCGAGGGGCTGCTTGAGATCTGTCCTGATAGGGCTAGTGTTCCACTGCAGGGTTTTATTTCAGAAAGGACAGTGTGCCTGATCAACAGCCTGTTTTTCCTATCCAGCTGGTCAGTGTAGGATCATTAGCTCCCGTTTCAGAGTGCCTTGTCTTTGCTGGACCGTGGCTTCAGCACTGCCTCTGCTCGGTCCTACATAACTGCAAGCAGAGAAGGTTGAGGGCTGGTCGATGCTCTACTATTCCCAGTGCTGCGGGGGTCCAGCTGGCAGGCGCTTCGCCCTAATCACAGGGGGCTGCGAAGATGGTGACTTATCCACTTTGTGGTGGCAAGGGGCTCTACCAGTGTCAGGGCCCTTGCAGTTGCTCTGATGAGTAAGTAGCCGGGAGGGGCAGGCAATGCTGGCCTATGCCAGTGCCTCGTAGCCCCGTTTTCCCCTGGGAGGTCGGACACCTTCCCCTCTCCGAACGCCGGTGTCTATTCTCTGAAGATGGGCAGGGGCCTAAGGGGGAGGGCACGCCGTCCTAATGAGTAGCTCAGCACTACTAGCCGAAGGCGATGGGGCGCGCAAGTCGTTGTCTCTGTTCTTGACGGGCCGATCTGCTCCGGCCTCAAGAAAGGCGATTCAGCCCCCGAACAAGGCCTTACCTGCCGAGGTGCGCTGCAGTCTTCAAGGCTGTTTTCTCTGGACCTCCTCCACAGGTATCAGGGCTCCATGTGTTTAGAGAGCCTCCGGAGGTGTTGTGATCCCGTTCGCGGCTGCTACGGGGCCCCCGCTGTCCCCCCGAATCCGGCGCCAGCTTCTGTTCTCTGGGGATGGGGAGGGGGTCAAGGGGGTGGGCATTACGTCCTGAAGAGTAGTACAGCGTTACTATCCAGAGGCAAGCAGTGGGGCACGTGAGTCGTTGTCTTCTTCCCTGATGGGCCGATCAGCTCCGGCCTCAAGAGACGCGACTCCGCCCCCGGACAAGGCCTTTCCTGCCAAGTTGCGCGGCGGTCTTCCCCGCTGTTTTTTCTGGGTCTCCTCCACAGGGATCAGGGCTCTATATGTTTAGAAAGCCTCCGGAGGTATTGTGATCCTGTTTACGGTGGCCGCAAGGCCCCTGCCGCCCCCGAGTCCGACGCGGCGTGGAGCTCTCGGGTTAGGCGGCCATCTTCCTTCGTGGCCCGACCACGCCCCCTTTTAATAGGTTTTTAAGTCGAAAGTAAAACATTTGTCAAACACAAGCCATCTACTTTTATCTAGCTATAGTCAATATGAGCCAGCAGCAACGAGTGTCCTAACCTACTGGACATACCTATTTACATTGTAACCATTGTTAATTTACATCTATAATTAACCCTATCAGTGCATGTGTCGGCCAATGGGCGACACACACACCCTCCCTGGTGCGGGCCACGATCACTGGCTGATGCAAAGGAGGGATTTTTTTTACTTAATCCCCTTGGGAGACAAGGAAGAGCTTCCACATCTCCCCTGCCCCCCTCCCACCTATCTGTGACATTAGTGCGCCACAAGCCATGCTGACGTCACACTTTCCCCACCGGAGCAGCAGGGTGGACGAGCTAGCCCCGAGGGAGGGTGCGCATGTGTCATTCTCTCTGGTGGGGAAAAAAGGCCAAAACGTCATCCCCAGATGTCAGGGAGGCATGGATGGAAAGGGTAGAGTCTCCCCTTTCCATCCATGCCTTCCTGCCACCATTTCCTGACCAAGGATAGCAGCGTGACTGCGATCGACGACCAGGAAACAGCCCCAGACACCAGGGATCTTCTTCGGGGTGGGGTCAGCCCTCGTGTAAATAGGCTGCCCCTCACCCCGCGGGGCATTATTAAAAAAAAAACACTGGTTTTCCCCTGGGTGGCGATTGCACCCCACCCCCAGGGAATAAAAATACATTAAAAAAACAATAAAAATGGCGGGGTCGGCCCTCCTGACACAGGCCAATTCTCTAGGGGGACCTAAGTTTATTTTAAAAAAGGAATGGATTCCCCTGGGGGGGCAATCGAGCCCCTGAGGGTATATTTAAAAAACACAATAATAATTGAAAATGTTGGGGTAGGCCCTCCTGACGTGTGTGTGTATACAAAATATATTTACATATAAATGTGTAAACAGAGAAATCTCTCTCTCGCTCTCTCTCTCTCTCTATATATATATATATATATATATTTTTACATATATATATATATATATATATATATATATATATATATTTATCACTTTTTCACTGAATTTTGTCTAGATGCGATTTTGATGCCATAAAGTAGCGCAGATGGTTTACATGCCTGCTGCAAAGGATAGATATGTATTTACCTGAGGGGATTAGTAAAGCCAGGCGTTACCTGCGCTTTAAAACACATGAAATGTATGTGCGAGGGTGGATCTGGAGAGATGAAGGACACTTTTGCTGGGTGATAGTGTGGGAATTTGAGGAGGAGGTCATGGGAGGGGGAGCACCAAAAATGACTGTCGCACTGGATGCCACCAGAGTTAAAGGCTGTGATGATGGGTAAGTGGTAAGGTGAAGTAATAGTGTGCCTTTTTTGTTTTTCTTAGCGTCTTCAGAGAATCTGCTGATTCAGAGAAGAAGCTAAGGTAGGTTGACTGACATTTACTGTTGTACCACATCACACACCCATGAGCAAATTTGTGACCCTATCTGCCTTCTACGTAGGCTAGTGTGTTTGAGGGACAGCTTAGCCAGTAGTAGAGATGGTGCCTTGTTGCATGACTGCTGCTGAAGCCGCAACTCAGGTTATGGCGGACAGCTCTGAGGCAGGATGAGAGACTGAGACAGCAGATACTGAGACAGCATCTGAGTAAGAGGACAGTGGAGCAGAATCTCGGAGTGATTTTTCAGTTGGCGGAGTCCCATTCAACAACACCTCTTCCAGTGATTCTGAGGGAGACGATGAAGACAGTTGTGCTGCCCCTTCGCCAGCACAGACTGTGCAGTGGGACAGCAGAGGGTTATCCCAGCCCAGAGAGCTGGTGCCTGCGGCGACAAGCACAGAGAGAGTGCTCTCTTGGAGGCCACCTGATTTAGTTCAGCCCCAAATTTCACCTTTTACTGGTGATGCTGGATGTAAAGTTGATACAGACAACTTTTTGCCACTCGACTACGTCCATCTCTTTTTGGATGTTGACTTACTTCAGCAAATTGTGCCGCAATCAAATTTGCCTGCAGAACAATTTCTGAGGGAGCATGGAGGCACTCTAGGGCCCCGTTCTTTGGAATGCCAGTGGACTCCCACTCTGCTTGCGGAGCTGAAGATATTTTTGGACCCTATGCTCAAAATGGGGTTAGTGCAGAAACCCACCTTGCAGTCCTACTGGACAACTCACACGGTTTGGGTAAACCCCATCTTTCCACCATACTTGAGCTGGGATCTTTTTTAGCTATTGCAGGGCATGCTGCATTTCAATGACAATGCTGCTGCATTGCCCCAGGACCAGCCAGACCATGACAGGTTGGTAAAAATCCGCCTGTTTTGAAACATTTGGCTTCCAGGTTTCAAGAGATCTGCACTCCTGGAAAGAATATAGCAGTAGATGAGTCTTTGATCCTGTACAAAGGGCGGCTGGTGTTCAGACAGTACATTGTGAGCAAAAAAGCTCACTGTGGCTTCAAGCTGTACATGCTGAGTGAGAGCTCTTCTGACATTGTGGACAGCTTGAGAGTTTATACAGGTAAGGAGTCCACCCTAAACCCTGTAGGTTGCCCTCTCATGTTAGGGGTCACAGGGAAGATTGAACTCACAAAGGTTATAACCTTTATGTAGACAATTCTTGTGCAGGAGTAGAGCTGTTCAGTAAGCTCTACAAAGCTGGCACTGTAACAAGAGGTTGTTTGCCAGAAGCTCCAGAAATCCCAGAATACTGTATTGCGTTCCAACGAACTGCTCACAGTCAAGATCTCGAACAGGAATGATGTATACATGCTCACTACAATTCATGATGAGAGCACTTCCTTCATCACAGTTTGGGGTCAGATAGCTGAAGTCCACATGCCCACCTCTATACTTGATTACAGTAAATGCATGGGAGGAGTGGGCAAGAATGACCAGGGGCCAGATGCAGGAAACTATTTGCGAGTCGCAAACGGCAAAAAATGCCGTTTGCGAGTCGCAAATTCCAGTTTCCAATGCAGAAATGCATTTTGCGAGTCGGGACCGACTCGCAAAATGCATTTCAAAATCGCAAATAGGAAGGTGTGTTCCCTTCCTATTTGCGATTCGGAGTGGTATGCAATACCATTTGCGAGCACATATGCGGTCGCAAATGGTGTCGCAGTTACCATCCACTTCAAGTGGATGGTAACCCACTCGCAAATTGGAATGGACCACAAATTATTTTTTCAGGGTAGGTAGTGGTCCAATGGACCACTACCTGCCCTGAAAAAATACCAAAACTAAAGGTTTCGTTTTTTTTTTAAGTGCAGCTCGTTTTCCTTTAAGGAAAACGGGCTACACTTAAAAAAAAAAAACTGCTTTATTTAAAAGCAGTCACGAACATGGAGGTCTGCTGACTACAGCAGGCCTCCATGTTTGCGAGTGCCCATAGTCGGTATGGGGCCGCAATTTGCGACCCACCTCATTAATATTAATGAGGTGGGTCTTTGCGACCCCAAACCGACTCGCAGACGGTGTCTGAGACACCGTTCTGCATTGGAAATTGCGACTTGCAATTTGCGAGTTGCTCCGACTCGCAAATTGCAAGTCGCAATTTCCAAGTTTGCTACATCTGGCCCCAGGTTCTTCAACCATACAATGCAAGTCGTAAAACGTACACTTGGTACTAGAAACTGTTTACCCACCTGATCCAGATGGCAACATATAATGCATATGTGGTTATCATCAGACAACGACAGGAATACTCATGACTTTCCTTGACTTCCAGTTGTCTGCAATTGAATCCCTCACTGATGTTACAAAAGCAGCAGCCTCCACTTCATATGTTCTGGAGGAAGTGGCAAGGCTGCAGGAGTGAAACTTTGCTGATCGCATTCCTAAAACACCCAAAAAGGATTGTCCATGTTGTCGCTCTAAAGTGTACTTGAGTTGTTATTAATGTACCCAGTGCCCATCACAGCCAAGCCTCTGTATTTCTCCATGCTTTACATTCTAATATACTAAAGCAAAGTTCTTGGAAATCGACTGAGGTGGAGCTGCCGTTGGCTAAACCTTTCAGTGGCTGGGCCACTGCTTCATTAGGCAAGCAACCACAGAATTTTACTTCATCTTCTTCAGGAAATCATGGACATCCTTATGGCCCGCATAACACCTTTATCCACGGTCCAAATGTGGTAGGTGTTCTGTTTGATTAACATGCAATATAGTCCCCACACTGCACATACTAGTGGACAGAACATATGCCACATTGTCACGGAGTACTCTGTGTGGCAAAACGCTAAAGGCGTGACTGACTTTTGAAGTGCTTGTTAGGGAACTTATGTATGCTACACAAGGACCACCATGATTGCCAACGAGAACCAGAGTATGTGTAATAAGTCAAACGGATATCCTGTGGGACATATTCACCAACATTTCTACTTGTTTGAAAGCGTTCAAACTCAATTTGTAGCTTCACTTTCAAAGCAAAAGGAGAACTGTTGGTGAATGAGTTCCACAGGATATTTGTTTGAATTTTTACTTTAGAGACCTTTCATAGTGCTCACCATCATGTCTGCCTTAGTTTCAACGGTAGATATGCTCACTCACTGTGAGGAACAGGCCTCACAAGGCATACTTGGACACCCCTAAGTTGCATCCACAAACTGGAAGGAGTTAGATTTAGCACAGTGAGTGCACTGATGGCTCACAAAAGACAGTTTTCTTGAGCCTCAAGTAGCTAATGGAAGGCATTAGTATAGGTTCACTTGGCAATTAAACAGGATTAGTCAGGACTCTGATGAGGATAGAGGCATGAAAAGGTAAGAAAAGCTTTTGGTTGGTATGCTTTCCCAGGCATATTGCACAGGTAGAAGGCAGATAGTAAAGGTAGCACAGCTGTACATCATCTACACTTGTGGATTCCAACCTATTGGTGCCACGCTGGCACTGAAGGACAATGACACGTATGGGTCAGTGTTTGACCTGATTTTAATAATCTGTCAGAACTTAGTAGATGTTCAATTTGCTGTATGATAAGTGCATTAAAATCACACAGCTGCATATACTGGTGGCTGGGACATATGCTACTTTCTCATGGACTACCTTGTGTGCCATACACTACCCATCTTCATAGTTTGCCTTAGTTTAAATGGTAGATATGCTCACTCAGTTCAATGAATCGGGCTCACAAGGCATTTTTCAGACACTCCCAGCTTGCATCCACAAACTGAAAAGAGCTGGAATTAGCATAGTGAGTGCTCTAAAGGCACATGAAAAACATGTCTTCCTGAGCCTCAGGTGGCTGTCATGGGAATCGTTAGTAAAGGTTCCTTATACATACCTTTGTTACTGTTCAGGAAGAAGGAGGCGGCTACTTGACAGGTGGTAAAATGTAGTCAAACTTATTCGGTCCTGTTGCTTATGAATGTGATGGACCCTTGTCTGGCAGCGGTTAGTTTATGTGAGTGCAGTGATTGGTTGGATTGGGCCCATGGCCGGCAGTATGGAAGTGTTGTTCGTGAATAGCATGTGAATGGACCATAAAGTGGTTGGTGCCATGAAGTGACTTTACGTCTCACCTTCAGAAGGCTTAGTCTCAATATTCAGATACTTTGATAAGTATTCATTCTTTGAAACCATAATTTCTGGAGGTGTAAAAAGAACCAGTGTGAGTGGTGGATTTACTTTAACATACTGGTACCAGGGGAGTTCAAGGGTGTAGGACTTGTGTGACTCTCACTAGTTTCCACCCAGAGTCCCCTTGAACTCACAGACTTTGCTGAAAACACACATTTTCTTTGCATTTCTGTGAGGGAAAGTCCTAGAATCTGCAGGCAGCTACAATTTTTCTACCACCCAGTATTCCCCTAATTCTCCAGAGAAAAACTTTGCCTCACTTGTGTGGGTGGGCAAGTGACCGCGCCAGGAAAGTGCCCAAAACGTATTGTGGAGACATCAAAATTACCTATTACAAAACAGCCTGGTGTTGTAAGACGGTCACCTGTGTCTTTGGTCCTGGGCTCTGAGGCCATTTAGGTAAAGCTACGAAACCCAGACATTTCTGGAAACTAGACACCCGGGGCAGTCCATCAAGCTGTGACTTGTATGGATTCCACAAAGTTTTGTTACCCAGAATACCCTGTAAAGTGAAAAGTTGATTAAAAACACTATTTTTCCTTGATTTATTGTCACATAAACTACAGGAACGAGCAGGGATTCACAATATTCCTACCACTCAATGTTTACCCACTTGTCCTGATAAAAACACAACCCCACACAACCCCACTTGCGTGCCTGTGCCTCGTGCACACGTCAGGAATGGATCACTCCAGGATCAACAGTAGCCCTAATGCAAGGACGACCCTTGTGTGATTCCTGTCACGGGTACTAGGTTCAGGCACACCAATGTGTAGGAGGCTGGCCTGGCTTATAGTGGGTACCTGATGGTACTTACACCTTGTGCCAGGTCCAGTTATCCCTTGTTAGTAGATTAGTAGTGTTTTAGCAGCTTAGGCTGATAGAGGTAGCTATAGCAGGGCAGCTTAGGCTGAACTAGGAGACATGCAAATCTCCTACTATAGCACTTATATCATGTAGCACTATATCATAAGAATCACAATACTCAGAGTTACTAAAAATAAAGGTACTTTATTTTAGTGACAATGTGCCAAATATATCTCAGAGGATATACTCTCTTAAGTAAAATACACAAAATATACACACCAACCAAAATCAGGTAAGTAAACAGTTAGAAAAGTAGTGCGAACACTGTGGAATACAATAGGATGCAATAGGCCTAGGAGCCACACAAACCATATACTCTAAAAGTGGAATGCGGACCACAAATGGACCCCAGGCCTAGTGTAGTGTGTAGAAGGTCGCTGGGAGTGTAAGAAAACACTAAGGGTGTCCAAGATACCCCACCCCAAGACCCTGAAAAGTAGGAGTAAAGTTACCCTACTTCCCCAGAAACACACTAAAGTCGTGATAGGAGATTCTGCAAAGGCAACAACTGACTGCAAAGCACTGAAGATGGATTCCTAGGCATGAGGACCTGTAAAGGAAGGGGACCAAGTCCAAGAGTCATGCAAGTGTCCAGGGGGGGCAGGAGCCCACTAAACCCCAGATGAAGGTGCAAAAGGGCTGCCTCAGGGTGGAAGAAGCTGAAAATTCTGCAACCACGTAAGATGCCAGGAACTTCTCCTTTGCACCGAAGATGTCCCACGGTGTGCTGGAGGATGCAGAGTTATTTCCACACAGAAAGACCGCAAACAAGCCTTGACTAGCTGCAAGGCTCGCAGTTGAAAAGAATGGGTGCTGTCTGGGCCCAGGAAGGACCAGGAGGTTGCCCCTTGGAGGAGGAGACAGAGGGGGCACTTAGCAACACAGAGAGCCCATGCAGAAGCAGGCAGCACCTGCAGACGCACTTGAACAGGCATTCAAGAAATCTGAGCAAGGCAGTCATCTCAACACTACAAAGGAGGGTCTCACGAAGTCGGTGGTCAACTTAGCGAGTTGAGCAATGCAGGACAGAGTGCTGGGGACCTGGCTATGCTGTGCATGAAGGATTCCTTTTGAAAAGTGCACAGAAGCCCTAGCAGCTGCATATCATGCAGTACACAGCATTACTGTCTGGCGTGGGGAGGCAAGGACTTACCTCCACCGAATTTGGACAGAAGAGCCACTGGACTGTCACGGTCACTTGAATCCAGGTCCTGTATTCCAGGGACTATGCTCGCCAAGATGAGAGGGCACCCAGAGGACCAGTGATGCAGAGGTTTGGTGCCTGAATTAGCAGGGGGAAGATTCCGTCGACCCACTGGAGATTTCTTCTTGGCTTCCAGTGCAGGGGGAAGGCAGACAGCCCTCACAGCATGTACGACCAGGAAACAGTCGAGAAAGCCGGCAGGATTAGGCACTACAATGTTGCTGGTAGTCGTCTTGCTACTTTGTTGCGGTTTTGCAGGCGTCCTGGAGCAGTCAGCGGTCGATCCGTGGCAGAAGTTGAAGAAAGAGATGCAGAGGAACTCTGGTGAGCTCTTGCATTCGTTATCTGATGAGAAACCCACAGGAGAGACCCTAAATAGCCCTCAGAGGAGTTTTGGCCACCTAACCAGGTAAGCACCTATCAGGAGGGTTCTCTGACGTCAACTGCTGGCACTGGCCACTCAGAGGCCTCCATTGTACCCTCACACCTCTGGATTCAAGATGGCAGAGGTCTGGGACAAACTGGAGGAGCTCTGGGCACCACCCCTGGGGTGGTGATGGACAGGGGAGTGGTCACTCCCCTTTGCTTTGTCCAGTTTCGCGCCAGAACAGGGGCTTTGGGGATCCCTGAACCAGTGTAGACTGGCTTATGCAAGGAGGGCACCATCTGTGCCCTTCAAAGCATTTCCAGAGGCTGGGGGAGGCTACTCCTCCCCAGACCTTATCACCTATTTCCAAAGGGAGAGGGTGTAACACTCTCTCTCAGAGGAAATCCTTTGTTCTGCCTTCCTGGGACTGGGCTGCCCAGACCCCAGGAGGGCAGAAGCCTGTCTGTGGGTTGGCAGCAGCAGTAGCTGCAGTGAAAACCCCAGAGAGCTAGTTTAGCAGTACCCGGGGGCCATGCTGGAGCCCCAGGGATGCATGGGATTGGCACCCCAATACCCGATTTGGCATGGGGGGACAGTTTCATGATCTTAGACATGTTACATGGCCATATTCAGAGTTACCATTGTGAAGCTACATATAGGTATTGACCTATATGTAGTGCACGCGTGTTATGGTGTCCCTGCACTCACAAAGTCCAGGGAAATTGCCCTGAACAATGTGGGGGCACCTTGGCTAGTGCCAGGGTGCCCTCACACTTAGTAACTTTGCACCTAACCTTCACTAAGTGAGGGTTAGACATATAGGTGACTTATAAATTAATTTAGTGCGGTGTAAAATGGCGGTGAAATAACTTGGATGTTATTTCACTCAGGCTGCAGTGGCAGTCCTATGTAAGAATTGTCTGAGCTCCCTATGGGTGGCAAAAGAAATGCTTCAGCTCACAGGGATCTCCTGGAACCCCAACACCCTGGGTACCTATGTACCATATACTAGGGAATTATAAGGGTATTCCAGTGTGCCAATTAGAATTGGTAAAAATGGTCACTAGCCTGCAGTGACAATTTTAAAAGCAGAGAGAGCATAAGCACTGAGATTCTGGTTAGCAGTGTCTCAGTGACACAGATAGGCACCACACAGGGAACATATTTAGGCCACAAACTATGAGCACTGGGGTCCTGGCTAGCAGGGTCCCAGTGACACAGGCAAAAACAAACTGACACACAAGTAAAAATGGGAGACACATGCCAGGAAAGATGGTACTTTCCTACACAACCCCACCCCCCCAAACGAGGGACAATCAGGCTAACCTTGACCAGATGAGTCTTCATTATCTGAGTGGAAGTATCTGGAGAGTCCATCTACACTGGAGTGGGTACTCCCAGGTCTATGTTCCACTGTATAGTCCATTCCCTGTAGGGAGATGGACCACCTCAACCATTCAGGGTTTTCACCTTTCATTTGTTTTAGCAATAATAGAGGTCTGTGGTCTGTCTGAACAATAAAGTGAGTACCAAACAGTTATGGTCTTAACTTTTTCAGTGCCCAGACCACAGCAAAGGACTCCCTCTCTATGGCAGACCAACGCTTTTCTCCAGGGGTCAACCTCCTGCTGATGAAAGCAACAGGTTGATTCTGGCCCTCAGTATTAAGCTGTGATAGCACTGCCCCAACCCCCTATTCAGAAGCATCAGTCTGGACTATGAACTTTTTGGAGTAGCAAGGGCTTCTTAGGACAGGTGCAGAGCACATGGCCTGTTTGAACTCATCAAAAGCTTTTTGACAGCTAGCTGTGCATAATACCTTTTTAGGCATCTTCTTACTAGTGAGGTCATTAAGAGGAGATGCAATGGAGCCATAATTCTTGATGGACCTCCAATAGTACCCTGTGAGGCCTAGAAAGGTTCTCACCTTGGTTTGAGTTGTAGGGGGAGCCCATTCCATAATGGTCTGGATCTTCCCCTGCAGTGGTGCAATCTGTTCCCCACCTACCAGGTGGCCCATATAAACCACTTTCCCCTGTCCTATGTGGCACTTTGAATCGTTGATAGTGAGGCCTGCCTTTTGCAGGGCCTCAAAAACTTTCCACAGGTGGACCAGGTGCTCTTCCCAGGTGGAGCTAAAGACAGCTATATCATCTACATATGCTGCACTAAAAGCTTCCAAACCTTGCAGGACTGTGTTCACCAACCTCTGAAAAGTGGCAGGTACATTCTTCAAACCAAAGGGCATCACAGTGAACTGATAGTGCCCTCCAATGGTGGAAAATGCAGTTTTAGGTTTAGCATCTTCTGATAATTTAATCTGCCAATACCCTGCAGGTAAATCAAAAGTGCATAGATACTTGGCAGAAGCCAGTGTATCTATTAGCTCATCTGCCCTAGGCATAGGGTGAGCATCTGTCTTGGTTACTTGATTGAGACCTCTATAGTCAACACAAGACCTCATTTCTCTTTTACCATCCTCACTGTGAGGTTTTGGGATAAGCACCACTGGGCTAGCCCATGGGCTTTCTGAAGACTCAATCACTCCTAAGTCCAACATCTTCTGTACCTCTTGTTTAATGCAATCCCTGACATGGTCAGACTGTCTATAAATCTTACTTTTGGCAGGTAAAATGTCTCCAGTATTGATTGTGTGCTCACACCAGGTAGTTGTACCTGGTATCAGTGAGAAGAGGTCAGAAAATATTCCTAGGAGATTAATGCAGTTGTCCTTCTGCTCAGCAGTTAGGCAATCTTCTAGAACCACTCCCTCCACTATGCCATCAGCTTCAGTGGTGGAGAAGAGATCAGGGAGAGGGTCACTCTCTTCTTCCTGTCCCTCATCAGTTGCCATGAGCAGGGTTAGATCAGCCCTGTCATTGTAGGGTTTTAGGCAGTTGACATGGAGCACCCTAAGGGGACTCCTGGCAGTGCCCAGGTCTACCAAGTAGGTAACCGCTCCCTTTTTCTCAACAATGAGATGGGGTCCACTCCATGTGTCCTGGAGTGCTCTTGGGACCATGGACTCCAATACCCATACCTTCTATCCTGGGTGGTACTGGGTCAGGACAGCCTTCTGGTCATTCCATTGCTTTTGCAGGTCCTGGCTGGCCTGAAGGTTTTTACTGGCCTTTTTCATGTACTCAGCCATTCTGGATCTTAGGCCAAGTACATAGTCCACAATGTCTTGTTTAGGAGCTTTTAAAGTTTTTTCTCAACCCTCCTTAACAAGTGCAAGGGGACCTCTTACAGGGTGCCCAAAGAGGAGTTCAAAGGGGCTAAAGCCCACTCCTTTTTGGGGTACCTCCCTGTAAGCAAAAAGGAGGCATGGTAACAGGACATCCCATCTCCTGCTGAGTTTTTCAGGGAGTCCCATAATCATACCATTGAGAGTTTTAGTAAACCTCTCAACCAGACCATTTGTGGATGATAAGGAGTAGTGATCTTGTAAGTTACACCACATTCCTTCCACATAGCTGTGAGGTATGCAGACATGAACTTACTACCTCTGTCTGACACTACTTTCTTAGGGAAGCCCACCCTGGAAAAGATTCCCCCGTACACCTTATGGCTATCACTGACATCCGCATTCTACTGTTTGGCAGCTTGCTGTCTTAAACCCTCTAGTGTGGGACAGGTCTGCTGTGCCACACTCGGCTCTTCCCTAGCAGGCCACCCTGCACCCAAAAGCTCAGCAGTGTCTGCTGCCAGCTTCTCTGGTGTAGGTTCTGCATAGGGAGAGGATTCCTCTTCCTCAAAAGGGGAATCTTCTGGAGAGGGAGGGATAGTGGGCAAGGATTTACCCTTACTACCCCTAGCTTTTGGGAGCACTTGGTCCATTGTTCCAGGATCCAAGTTTCCATGTCCTTTTTGCTTTTTGGCCTGAGCCCTTGTCAAAGCAAAAATATTCCCAGGAATACCCAGCATTGCTGCATGAGCCTCCAACTCCACTTCAGCCTAAGCTGATGTCTCCAAATCATTGTCTAGTAAGCAATCTACAGGTAATTCAGTGGCTACCACAACTTTCTTTGGACCAGTAATCCCCCTCTCCCCCCAGTTGAGATTCACAACAGCCATGGGGTGGCTAAGTGTGTTATGGTGAGCATCAGTCACTTGGTACTGCTGACCAAGTAGGTGTTGATCAGGGTGGACCAGCCTCTCTAGCACCATAGTTACACTGGCTCCTGTATCCTTGTAGGCCTTAACGTCAACACCATTTATTAGGGGAAGTTGCTTGTACTTACCCATTTTAAGGGGACAAGCAACCAAGGTGGCAATGTCAATGCCACCATCAGAGAATAAAACAGCCTCTGTGGTCTGACTAACAAGACTAACCCCAACTACACTACCAACTGTATGCCCAGCTACATCCTTAGATTGGCTATGTATAGTAGGCTTCCCACCACCATTGCTATTACTAAGGGCACTAGAGGTTGCAGTTGGGGTTGTGGTAGTGGGAGCCTTGGTGTTTTTCTTTGGACAAGTGGAATCACTTGCCCATGGCCTTTTACTTTACATAAATAACACCATGGCTTCTTTTGATTGTGGGAAGATGATTTGGACCCACCACCCCCAGAGGATTTTTGTGGGCCTGATGAAGACTCAGGATGTTTTTTATCTTTGTACCGACCCTTGTCAGAAGACTTACCATCCTTCTTCTTGCCATCCTTGTAACCCCCTGTATGAACTTTTCTGTTCACTCTTGTTCTGACCCATTTGTCTGCCTTCTTTCCCAATTCTTGAGGAGAGGTCAGATCTGAGTCTACCAAGTACTGGTGCAACACATCAGACACACAATTGTTCAAAATATGTTCTCTCGGGATTAGATTATACAGGCTTTCATAGTCAGTCACCTTACTGCCATGTACCCAACCCTCCAAGGTCTTCACTGAACAGTCTACAAAGTCTGTCCAGTCTTGAGAGGGCTCTTTTCTGGTGCCTCTAAACTTAATCCTGTAGTGTTCAGTGGTTAAGCCAAATCCATCCAAGAGTGCATCTTTCAAAACTTTGTAATTATTAGCATCACTTTCTCTGACAGTAAGGAGCCTCTCCCTACCCTTTCCAGTGAAAGATAGCCACAAGATAGCAGCCTGCTGCCTTTGAGGGACCAACTGTACCATACAGGCCCTCTGAAGTGCAGCAAACCACTTGTTAATGTCATCCCCCTCCTTGTAAGGGGGGGACTATCTAATGCAGGTTTCTGGAATCTTGTTCTCTCACAGGATTGCTATCAAAAACACTGCTGCTACCACCATGGGGAACTAACCCCAACCTCTGTCTTTCCCTCTCTACATCCAGAGATTCCGTGTCTAACGCCAGCTGCTGCTGTTTTAGCTTTATCCTGGCCTCTTCCAACCCGAGCTTTCTGAGTTCCCTTTCCATCAGTTTATCCTCAGGGTGGGAGGCTTGGGAATTGTGAGACACAGAAGAAATGTGGGAATTGTCAGAGTGTGACCTGTCCCTAACTGGCTGGAATCTAGTAACCTGGCCTTTAGAAGTGAAAGGTGCCCTACTAGTGTGTGACCCCCTCCTACTACCAGTGTCACCAGATGGCCTGTTAGCTGGCAGGTTTTTCAAAGAACCCTCCCCAGCATCTTCAGGGGCATCCTCTGAGTCTTGCTGGGTACCCCCCTCCTTTACCTCCTGATCCTGGGATGGACCAGACGGGTTCTGATCACTTTCTGGGAGAAGGCGAAGGAGAAGATCTTTTGTAGGATTCTTACCAATACTTAAACCTCTTTCAATGCAGAGACTCCTCAAACTTTTAAAGTTTAAACTACCATAGGTTGCCTGGACAGCTGTGGGAATAAGTTCTACTGCAGACATGATTGTTAGAAAGGGTTTAGGACTGTGAGAAAAAAGTTTAGAAACTTTTAAAGAAAAGAGAAAAACTTTTGAAAACTTTTCAGAAACTTTTTAGAAAGTTTAAAGAAAGAAAGTTAAACTATTTAGGTTAACTGTGTATATTCTGAAGTATTTGGTATATGTTTTTCTTATGAAAAGCACCAATGACAAAGTGGTAAAGCAGTAACAAGTACTTATCCCACCGCTGCCACCAATGTAGGAGGCTGGCCTGGCTTATAGTGGGTACCTGATGGTACTTACACCTTGTGCCAGGTCCAGTTATCCCTTATTAGTAGATTAGTAGTGTTCTAGTAGCTTAGGCTGATAGAGGTAGCTATAGAAGAGCAGCTTAGGCTGAACTAGGAGACATGCAAAGCTCCTACTATACCACTTATATCATATAGCACTATTTCGTAAGAATCACAATACTCAGAGTTGGTAAAAATAAAGGTACTTTATTTTAGTGATAATGTGTCAAAAATATCTCAGAGGATATACTCCCTTAGGAGGTAAGTGATATACACAAAATATACACACCAACCAAAATCAGGTAAGTAAACAGTTAGAAAAGTAGTGCAAACACTGTAGAATACAATAGGATGCAATAGGCCTAGAGGCAACACAAACCATATACTCTAAAAGTGGAATACAAACCACAAATGGACCCCAGGCCTAGTGTAGTGTGTAGAGGGTCGCTGGGAGTGCAAGAAAACACTAAGGGTGTCCAAGATACCCCAAACCAAGACCCTGAAAAGTAGGCGTAATGTTACCCTACCTTCCCCATAAACACACTAAAGTCGTGATAGGAGATTCTGCAAAGGCAACAACTGACTGCAAAGCACTGAAGATGGATTCCTGGACCTGAGGACCTATAAAGGAAGGGGACCAAGTGCAAGAGTTATGCAAGTGTCCAGGGGGGCAGGAGCCCACTAAACCCCGGATGAAGGTGCAAAAGGGCTGCCTCTGGGTGGAAGAAGTTGAAGATTCTGCAACCACGGAACATGCCAGGAACTTCTCCTTTGCACAGAAGATGTCCCACGGCGTGCTGGTGGATGCAGAGTTGTTTCTATGCAGAAAGACCGCAAGCAAGCCTTGCTAGCTGCAAGAGTCGCAGTTGAAGAAAATGGCTGTTGTCCGGGCCCAGGAAGGACCAGGAGGTCGCCCCTTGGAGGAGGAGACAGAGGGGGCACTCAGCAACACAGAAAGCCCATGCAGAAGCAGGTGGCACCCACAGACGCACTTGAACAGGCATTCAAGAAATCTGAGCACAGCAGTCATCTCAACACTACAAAGAAGGGTCCCACGAAGTCGGTGGTCAACTCAGCAAGTTGAGCAATGCAGGACAGAGTTCTGGGGACCTGGACTATGCTGTGCACAAAGGATTCCTTGCAAAAGTACACAGAAGCCCTAGCAGCTGCAGATCACGCAGTACACAGGATTCCTGTCTGGCGTGGGGAGGCAAGGACTTACCTCCACCAAATTTGGACAGAAGGACCACTGGACTGTCGTGGTCACTTGGATCCAGCTCCTGTGTTCCAGGGTCTATGCTCGTCAAGATGAGAGGGGACCCAGAGGACCGGTGATGCAGAAGTTTGGTGCCTGCGTTAGCAGGGGGAAGATTCAGTCGACCCACAGGAGATTTCTTCTTGGCTTCCAGTGCAGGGTGAAGGCAGACAGCCCGCAGAGCATGCACCACCAGGAAACAGTTGAGAAAGCCGGCAGGATTAGGCCCTACAATGTTGCTGGTAGTCGTCTTGCTACTTTGTTGCAGTTTTGCAGGCGTCCTGGAGCAGTCAGCGGTCGATCCTTGGCAGAAGTTGAAGAGAGAGATGCAGAGGAACTCTGGTGAGCTCTTGCATTCGTTATCTGACGAAAAACCCACAGGAGAGACCCTAAATAGCCCTCAAAGGAGGATTGGCCGCCTAACCAGCTAAGCATCTATTAGGAGGGGTCTCTAACGTCACCTGCTGCCACTGGCCACTCAGAGGCCTCCATTGTGCCATCACACCTCTTCATTCAAGATGGCAGAGGTCAGGGACACACTGGACGAGCTCTGGGCACCACCCCTGGGGTGGTGATGGACAGGGAAGTGGTCACTCCCCTTTCCTTTGTCCAGTTTTGCGCAAGAACAGGGACTGGGGGATCCCTGAACCAGTGTAGACTGGCTTATGCAAGGAGGGCACCATCTGTGCCCTTCAAAGCATTTCCAGAGGCTGGTGGAGGCTACTCCTCCCCAGCCCTTAACACCTATTTCCAAAGGGAGAGGGTGTAACACCCTCTCTCAGAGGAACTCTTTTGTTCTGCCTTCCTGGGACTGGGCTGCCAAGACTCCAGGAGGACAGAAGCCTGTCTGTGGGTTGGCAGCAGCAGTAGCTGCAGTGAAAACCCCAGAGAGCTAGTTTGGCAGTACCCGGGGTTCATGCTGGAGCCCCGGGTATGCATGGGATTGGCACCCCAATACCATATTTGGCATGGGGGGACAATTCCATGTTCTTAGACATGTTACATGGCCATATTCGGAGTTACCATTGTGAAGCTACATATAGGTATTGACCTACATCTAGTGTATGCGTGTAATGGTGTCTCCGCACTCACAAAGTCCAGGGGAATTGCCCTGAACAATGTGGGGGCACCTTGGCTAGTGCCAGGGTGCCCTCACACTTAGTAACTTTGCACCTAACCTTCACTAAGTGAGGGTTAGAAATATAGGTGACTTATAGGTTACTCAAGTGCAGTGTAAAATGCTGTGAAATAACGTGGACGTTATTTCACTCAGGCTGCAGTGGCAGTCCTGTGGCAGAATTGTATGAGCTCCCTATGGGTGGCAAAAGAAATGCTGCAGCCCATAGGGATCTCCTGGAACCCCAATACCCTAGGTACCTAGGTACCACATACTAGGGAATTATAAGGGTGTTCCAGTGTGCCAATTAGAATTGGTAAACATGGTCACTAGCCTGCAGTGACAATTTTAAAAGCAAAGAGAGCATAAGTACTGAGATTCTGGTTAGCAAAGTCTCAGTGACACAGTTAGGCACCACACAGGGAACACATTTAGGCCACAAACTATGAGCACTGGGGCCCTGGCTAGCAGGATCCCAGTGACACAGGCAAAAACAAACTGACACACAAGTAAAAATGGGATAACATGCCAGGCAAGATGGTACTTTCCTACACAATGGGGTAGCCTTTTTATCAGGACAAGTTGCGGAAAGCTAGGTGGTGAGGTATTTGTGGATCTATGCATATTCCTGTAGTTTACTTTACAGAAATGCTGGGAAAAATACTGTTTTTATTCAATGTTTCACCTTTGCAGGGTATTCTGGGTAAAAAAACGTTGGGTAATTCACAAAAAACACACCTCCCTGGACTCCCCTGGATGTTTATTTTTTAGAAATGTCTGGTTTTGGAAGCTTTCCCTAAAGGGTTCCTGATCCCTGGACTAATTAGCACACTCACCTCAGTTATTATTATCACCAAAGAACGTTTTGGACCTTTCCTGTCACGGGCACCAGCAGTATCCACACAAGTGAGGTTCTATTTTAATGAGAGACTTGGGGGAATGCTGGATTCTTCTTAGATTCCAAAACTTTGCAGCACCGAAATGTGAGGAAAAAGTGTTTTATAGCCCAATTTTGAGGTTCACAAAGGATTCTGGGTAACAGAACCTGGTGAGAGCCCCTCAAGTCACCCCATCATGGATTCTCCTAGGTCTCTAGTTTTCATATATGCACAGCTTTGGTAGGTTTCCCTAGGTGCCGGCTGAGCTAGAGGCGAAAATCCACAGGTAGGAACTTTGCAAAAAACACCTCTGTTTTCTGTGTAAAAATGTGATGTGTCCATGTTGTGTTTTGGGGCATTTCCTTTCACGGGCACTAGGCCTACCCGCACAAGTGAGGTACTGTTTTTATTGCGAGACTTGGAGGAATGCTGGGTGGAAGGAATTTTGATTCCAGATTCCAGAACTTTGCAGCACCGAAATGTGAGGAAAAAGTTTTTGTTTGATAAATTTTGAGGTTTGTAAAGGATTCTGGGCCACAAAGCTCAGTGAGTGACCCACAAGTCACCCCATCCTGGATTCCCCTAGGTATCTACTTTCCAAAAATGTAAAGGTTTGGTAGGTTTCTGTAGGTGCCGGCTGAGCTGGAGGCTAAATCCACAGATAGGCACTTTGCAAAAAACACATCTGTTTTCATTGGAAAAAAGTGATGTGTCCACATTGTGTTTTGGGGCATTTCCTTTTTCCTACCCACACAAGTGAGGTAAAATTTTTATCAGAAGACTTGGGGGACAGCTGGGTGGAAGGATGTTTGTGGCTCCCCTCAGATTCCAGAACTTTGCAGCACCAACATTTGAGGAAAGAATGTTTTTTAGCCCAATTTTGAGGTTTGCGAAGAATTCTGGGTAGAACTCAGTGAGAGCCCCACAAGTCACCACATCCTCGATTCCCCTAGGTATTTATTTTCCAAAAATGTACAAGTTTGCTAGGTTTCCCTAGGTGCAGGCTGAGCTAGAGGCCAAAATCAAAAGCTAGGCACTTTTAAAAAAACACATCCGTTTTCATTGGAAAAATGTGATGTGTCCATGTTGTATTTTGGGGCATTTCTTGTTATGGGCAGTAGGCCTATCCACATAAGTGAGGTACCATTTTTATTGAGAAACTTGGGGGAGTGCTGGGTGGAGTGCTGGGGGAAGTTTGTGACACCCCTCAGATTCCAGAACTTTGCAGCACAGAATGGTGAGTGTTTTTTTTAGCCAAATTTTGAGGTTTGCAAAGGATTCTGCATGATAGAACCCAGTGAGAGCCCCACAAGTCACCCCATCCTCCATTCCCCTAAATGTCTAGTTTTAAAAAATGTACAGGTTTGGTAGGTTTCCATAGGTGCTGGTTGACCTAGACGCCAAAATCCACAGCTAGGCACTTTGCAAAAAAAACACATCCGTTTTCATTGGAAAAATGTGATATGTCCATGTTGTGTTTTGGGACGTTTCCTGTTGTGGGCACTAGGCCTACCCACACAAGTGAGGTACCATTTTTACTGAGAGACTTGGGGGAATGCTGAGTGGAAGGAAGTGTGTGGCTGCCCTCAGATCCCAGAACTTTGCAGCACCAAAATGTGAGGAAAAAGTGTTTTTTAGCCAACTTTTTCGAGGTTGGCATAGGATTCTGGGTGACAGAACCCAGTGAGAACCCCACAAGTCACCCCATCCTGGATTCCACTAGAATGTTACTTGCTAGGTTTCCCTAGGTGCCGGATGAGCTATAGGTCAAAATCCACAGCTAGGCACCTTTCAAAAAACACATCCGTTTTCATTGGAAAAATATGAAGTGCCCATTATGCCATATGGGGCATTTCCTTTCACGGGCAATAGGGCTAACCACACAAATGAGGTACCATTTTTATTGGGAGACTGGAGGTAACACAGAATAGAAGAACAAGTGTTATTGCCATTGTCTTTCTCTACATGTATGCCTTCCAAATGTAAGATGGTGTGTAAGAAAGAAGTCATTTTGGGAAATCCCCTGTAATTCACATGCTAGTATGGGGACCCCCGAATTCAGAGATGTGCAAATAACCACTGCTTCTAAACTCCTTATCTTGTGCCCTTTTTGGAAGTACATAGGTTTCCTTGATACCTATTTTTCACTCTTCATATTTTACCAAATGAATTGCTGTCTATGGGGTATACAATGAAAACCCATTACAAGGTGCAGATCATTTATTGGCTTTGGGTACCTTGGGTTTTTGATAAACTTACAAGACCTTTATATCCCCGCAGCCAAAAGGCTCCAGCAGACGTAACGGTATATTGCTTTAAAAAATCTACCATTGGTGGAAAAAGTTACAGAAGAAACTGTAGACAGAAATGGCTGTTTTTTTAAACTCAATTTCAATAGTTTTAAATTTCGACTGTTACTTTCTGCGGAAAAATCGTTAAGGATGTACACAAATGACCCTTAGTTGAATTCTTCAGATATGTTTAGCTGTCTGGGATCATTGGTTTCACACTCACTTCCGTCACTAACTGGAAGGAGGCTGAAAACACAAAAAATAGTAAAAGTGGGGTATGTCCAAGTAAAATGCCAAGACCTTGTTGAAAAATCTAGTTTTCTGATTCAAGTCTGCCTGTTCCTGAAAGCTGGCAAGATGATGATTTTGGCACCGCAAACCCTTTGTTGATGCAGGGAAAAAAATATATGCTTTCTTCCGCATCACTTTTTTTCATTTTTTTCCAAAAAAACACAAAACTTTTTGCTGTATTTTTGCTAATTTTATAGTCTCCTCCATGGGAACCCACATACTCTGGGTACCTTTACAATCACCAGATTGTTGGGAAAACAGGATGCAAATGTGGCATGTATAGCTTATGTGGTCAAAAAGTTATGGGGCCTAAGCGCGAACTTCCCCAAATAGCTAAAAAAAGGGCTTAGCACTAGGGCGGGTGAGGGAGGCCCAGCAGCTAAGGGGTTAATAAACACAAATATAAAAATGGCTGCTATCTAGTATTGCTCCAAGTGTAAACCAGCTCAAGCCTGTAACTACAGGTTAGTTAATTAGCCAGTGGTAGCAGTGTTACAAAAAATGGTTTATGCATCTACCCCCTCACACTGAATGGTGACAAGAGGCATTTGCAAGCAAACATTACTAGGAGGTGTGTGGTATTACCGCTTTGTGCAGCAAACTTAGGGGGTCATTCTGACCCTGGCGGTAAAAGGCAGTTACCGCCGGTCAGAAGACCGCCATACCACCGCCGCGGCCGCGGTAACCCGCCAGGGTCATTCTGACCCACAACTGCCAAACTGCCAAAAACTCGACCTCCACTGAAGGCCGCCACATCAGCGGTCAGCGATAAACTGGAGATGACAAAACCTCCACTGTCACGCCAACAGAAATACGCCCATGCCATTACGACCCACCAATCCACGCGGCGGTCTTTCAACCGCGATATCCCATTGGCGGTACACACCGCCGCGGTCAAAATACACACACCTTTACAAAACACAGCCACATTGGATAATTCAAAATACACACACCTGATACACATACAAACACCACTCCCACACAATCAATACGATATAAAACACACACCCGCATCACCCACAAACCCCCACAAATCGAAATTCAGAGACAAGGCGCAATACACAGAGAGAGAGCACAGGGAACGCAAACCACAACACACACAGGAACCCAACATCATCCCCCACACTACATCTACGCACAAAACACCACACACCACTACACTCATCACCACAAACACCACCCCACACCTCATCCACACCACCCCACGGCACCCCAAAGACACCCCAGGTTCTCGGACCAAGAACTCAGGGTAATGGTGGAGGAAATAATTTGGGTAGAGCCCCAGCTCTTCGCCACACAGGTGCAGCACACCACAATAGCCAGGAAGGCGGAGCTATTGCAAAGGATTGTCGACAGGGTCAACACTGTGGGACAGCATCCCAGAAATCGGGAAGACATTCGAAAGCGCTGGAACGACCTACGGGGGAAGGTGCGGGCGATGGTGTCAAGACACAACATCGCTGTGCAGAAGACTGGCAGCGGACCCCCACCCACTCCACCCGAATTCACAGCATGGGAGCAAGAGGTCTTGAACATCCTGCATCCTGAGGGCCTCGCTGGAGTAGGCAGAGGAATGGACTCTGGTAAGTCTAATCTCAACTACTTCCCCCCCCCCCAACCACCAGCATGCCAACCCCCACCCCCACCCTCACCCCCAACCCCCCAGCACATATCCTCCCTGCTAATGTCTCACCAGCACAACCCACCCAAACCAACACCAACCCCTGAATGCCAACACAAACCATGGACACCCATCACCTAAGCATGACCACTGCACATACCCATCCCTCCCCCAAACCACCCTCACAACTCCTCCCACAAGGGAATGCCAGCACTGGGGGACAAGGGCACCCACAATTCGCACGCCATGGCACACACAGAAGCAATCACCATACTCTTTTACCCCTGCAGGGCCCGAGCACCAAGACACCGGCCCGGAGGGTCCAGAAATGTCCATCCCACCCCCAGAACAGGCCCCCAGTGATGACAGCAGCTCTGTCGACCTAGAACCTGATGACCAGCCCGGACCATTGGGTACCTCTAGACAGTCGGTTCCCCTCAGGCAGCCACAGGCCACAGCAGACCTACCCCCCTCTGGAAACCCCAGCACAGCACCCAAATGTGAGGAAAAAGTTTTTGTTTGATCAATTTTGAGCGGGCCCATGCCTCTGTCTCCAGGACAGGTCAAGCAGCGGTGTGTCTACCACTACAGGGCACCCAGGGCAACCCACCACCCCAACAACAACAGGGACCTGGGGGCAGTGGTAGTGGGCACACCGCCCAGGGGACAGAGGCCCAGGAACAAAGGGGAACTGAGAGGGCTGCTGTGCGACAGAGGGAGGACAGGCCTAGGGAACCCACTGTCCAAGAGGCCCTCTCCACCATCATGGGAGCGTACCACCACTCCCAAGAGATGATGGCGACGGTCCTGGCCAGGTTCCAGGAGATCCAGGCCATGCAGGAGAGCCAGTACATGGGGTTCTGGGAAGAACTGCGCAGCATCAGTTCCGCAATGGGTACAATCGTGGTGGCACTCAACCAGATTGTCACCACATTGCGGGACCATGTGGCCCCCCAAAGGGCCCCTGCCACTAGCATGGAGGAAGAACAGCCCACCACCTCCGCCGGCGATAGTGGTCAGGAGGCCCCGACACAACAGCAACGGCCCACCCGGACCCCACCCCCTGCAGAACATGAACCACCCCGCAAGAATGGCCTGAGATCGAGGAAGAAGACAGAGTAGGATGTCAAGACCCCCGCCATGCACGGATACCCCCGGATGTCATCCCACTGTCCCACTTGTTCACCCTGTCCAACCTTGAACTGCCCCTGCTCCACCTTCCACAGGCATATGGACAATGCACCTGTGCGAACGTGAGTCTGGACTCTGCCATGGACATGCCTCCACCATCACACATCACCCTTTTTGAACTATACACCAATTTTTGCACTTCAATAAACACAATTATTGCACAAAAACCATCAGGAGTCTGCTATTTATTTTTCTAAACCAAATGTATTCGATATAACCAACCAAAAATGTCCAAATACATTGTGATGACAACATACCAGTGTCACACAGCCGTAGTCCATGGGGAAATAAACCAGAGGGCACTCCGTGGGGACTACATCACTGAAATAGGAAGGCAAATTCACAACTAAGTTACCATACATTGGGGTGAAAGGTCAGACAGTAGAGAGCCAGTACTGTTACAGATATAATAAAATGCAGGAGTAGATTCTTACCTGTGTGTTACTGGAAATACTGCAGTATCACTCTGTCCCTGTTGTCTGTGTCGTCCTCTTCGTCTTCCTCCTCTTCACTCTCCGCAGGCTCCACAGCGGCCACAACACCACCATCTGGACCATCCTCCTGCAGGAAAGGCACCTGGCGTTGCAAAGCCAGGTTGTGAAGCATGCAGCAGGCCACGATGATATGACACACCTTCTTTGGTGAGTACATTAGGGATCCACCTGTCATATGCAGGCACCTAAACCTGGCCTTCAGGAAGCCGAAGGTCCGGTCGATCACCCTTCTAGTACGCCCATGGGCCTCATTGTACCGTTCCTCTGCCCTTGTCCTGGGATTCCTCACTGGGGTCAATAGCCAAGGCAGGTTGGGGTAACCAGAGTCACCAATTAGCCACACACGCTGTCTCTGTAGCTGTTCCATCACATAAGGGGTGCTGCTATTTCGCATGACGTACGCGTCATGCACTGACCCTGGGAACTTGGCATTTACATGGGAGATGTACTGGTCAGCCAAACAGACCACCTGGACATTCATCGAATGATAACTTTTTCGGTTCCTGTACACCTGTTCATTGTCTTTTGGGGGGACCAAAGCCACATGGGTACCATCAATGGCACCAATGATATTGGGAATGTGTCCAAGGGCATAGAAATCACCCTTCACTGTAGGCAAGTCACCCACCTCAGGGAAAATGATGTAGCTCCGCATGTATTTCATCAGGGCAGACAACACTCTGGACAACACCTTAGAAAACATAGGCTGAGACATCCCAGATGAAATGGCCACTGTAGTTTGAAATGATCCACTAGCCAAAAAATGGAGTACTGACAGCACCTGCACTAGAGGCGGAATCCCTGTGGGTTGGCGGATGGGTGACATCAGGTCTGGCTCCAGCTGGGCACACAGTTCCTGTATAGTGGCACTGTTGAGTCTGTAGGTGAGTATGACTTGTCGTTCTTCCATTGTCGACAGGTCCACCAGCGGTCTGTACACGGGAACATTCCTCCGTCTCCTCGCAAGTCCCAGCGGACGGTGCCTAGGAAGGACAACATGGAGCACAGAGTCAATCAACCCACAGGTAAGTTCCCACAGCCTGCACAGTACACAAATCTCTCTGGATTGAATAGCTTGTATGAGTGTCGATGCAAGGCCTAGCCATGTGTGACGCAGTAGGAATTAGGCCATGTGGGCCCTTGAAATGGCGGCTGCCTGACCTGTGAAGTGTGACAATGTGAAGTGAGGTCATTGCGCTGGCGTGGCACGCCGTGGCGGTAGGCGGACGAAGACCGCGGCGCAAAGCAGCATTGGTTAACATTGAACCCTATGGGTTTCAGGAGCCAATGACGATGTGCGCCGGCGGTCGCGGTACGCACCGCCGCGGTACGCACCGCCACGGGCGTGACCGCCATTTTCTCTCTGCTTAATCACACGAGACCTGACCATCCACAGGAGAGGACCTATACTGCAAGTGCTGCTGTGACCTCGGTCTGGAAGTGACAATGGCTGCTGCGACTGGGGAAAGGGCCCCCGCCTTCAGTTCCGAAGAGTTGGAGAAGCTCGTGGACGGGGTCCTTCCCCAGTATGCCCTACTCTACGGTCCTCCAGACCAACAGGTGAGTACACGGGGCCAATGCATAGTGGGCAATGCCTGTGATGAGTGGGGTGGATGTACGATGGAGGGGAGGGGAGGGGAGCGAATTACGAATGCATGGCACGACAGATGAGAGCATGTGCCACCTGGCAAGTTTGGGGAGGGGGGAGCCACTCACATCGAGCATGCAGAAAAGTGATGATGTTTCTTTTCCCCCCTGTACATGTCACATAGGTCAGCGCCCATCAAAAGATCGATATTTGGCGTGCCATCGCCAAGGACGTCCGGGCCCTGGGGGTCCACAACAGACGGGGCACCCACTGCCGCAAGAGGTGGGAGGACATCCGCCGCAGGAGCAGGAAGACTGCCGAGGCTCTGCTGGGGATGGCCTCCCAACCTAGGAGGGGTGCCAGTCGTACCTTGACCCCCCTGATGTCCCGGATCCTGGCGGTGGACTACCCCGATTTAGATGGGCGCTTGAGGACATCACAGCAGACACAAGGGGGTGAGTACCAGCACATTCAGCTAAATTTGCGCGCAGTGGAGGTGCCTGGGTGGGGGAGGAGGGCTGTGGGTATCCCTAGGCCAGGGCGATTTCTGTAGGCTAGGCCACTCCGTGAGGTATGGTCCTGTACCCCCGCCCCCCACCTCTGTAGGGTGCCTAGTAACGCTATTCATGGACCTGTGTATTCTGTGTGGGCAGTTGTCACCCATAGGCTTGTAGGGCATGTCCCAGGGAATGAGTAGTGTACCCCAAGTGCGCAGCGTAGTGCAGGGGGCTTCTGTGTCTGTCCTCTCCGCCAACGGTGTCCCCAATGCATGCACTCAACTTGTCTTTATTTCTCCATCCCCCCCCCCATTTTCTTTGTTTTTCGGTGAATGTGTGCATTAGCATCATCAGGCGGAGGAGAAGTGGCATCGGCGCAAGAGGGAGCTGCATCTCACATGGCCCCGGAGGGCCATGCAACGGACTCCGACATGACCAGTGAGACGGAGGGCGAGGGGGGCTCCACCACGGGGACCCGTGCAGACGTCAGTGACACCGACACGTCCTCGGATGGGAGCTCCCTTGCGGTGGCGGCAACATCCGTGCCCACCGATACTACAGGTACAGCCGCCACCCAGCGCACCAGCTCCACCCTCCCAGCAGCCCCTCGGCCTTCGGCCCGTGCCCGCACGGCCAGGAAGGCGGCCATCTCCTTCGCCCCAGGCACCTCAGGCCCTGCCCCAGTCACCCCTGCTGCCCTCAGTGAGGAGGTCATTGACCTCCTGAGGACCATCATTGTTGGGCAGTCTACCCTTTTGAATGCCATCCAGGGTGTGGAGAGGGAGGTGCATCAAAGCAATGCATACCTGGAGGGCCTTCATTCGGGTCAGGCTGCCCATCAGCGATCGTTCAACGCTCTGGCCTCAGCACTGACGGCAGCGATTGTCCCTGTCTCCAGCCTCCCTCTTCTAACTCCCTCCACCCAGTCCCACTCCCCTGTTCCTCTGCCTATCCCATCCACACCTACAGACCAGCCTGCACACACCTCAACACCCAAGGGAAGCTCATCCAGACATAAGCACCACAGAACACACAAGCATTCATACAAGCAACATACAGATGCAGACATGCCAACAGCCACTACCTCCTCTGTGTCCCCCACCTCCTCGTCTCCCTCCTCCCTCCCTGTGACGTCTACACTCACACCTGCATGCACACCACCATCAGCCAGTACACCCATCACCAGCACACCCTCCACACCAGTCCGCACACGTGCAGTCACCACCCCCACTGCCATGTACACGTCCCCTGTGTCCTCTCTCAGTGTGTCTGTCACCCCTGCTTCCAAACCACACAAACGCAGGCAGGCACCCAACCAACAGGCATCCACCTCACGTCAGCCTCCAGCCCAAGCACCTGCACCCAAAGACACCAGACTTGACTCTCCTACAACCACATCCTCTTCCTCCACTCCCATACCCACTCCAGCTACCCTTCCCATGGCTCCTAAAAAACTAATCCTCTATAAACTGGACCTTTTTTCCTCACCTGACCCACCCCCTCCATCTCGTAAGAGTTCCAAAAACACCTCAGCCACCACCAGCCCAGCAACTCCCAAGAACGTCGTGGCTGGTTTTTGGAGTCCGCCCTTTCCTTGTGCAGGGACATCGGCCAGCAGCAAAGGCACAGCCAGCCCCCCCCCCTGGGAAGAGGAGCAAAATACTGAAGGGCAGGCGCGACAGGCCTGATACGCCTGCCCCCAAGGAGGGTAGCCTTGCACCGTCACCTGCCACATCGGGTAAGGGAGCCAAGGGCCACGGAGAGTCTGCCAAGGAGGGCAAGGGCAGCAAAGCGCAAAAGGCAGGGAGCAGCCGACCTGGCCATGAGGGCCCCACCAGCCCCATTCCGGGGGTATCGGAGGAGACCCAGGGCCCCAGGACTCCATCACAGGAGGGCCCCGCAACGGAAAGGTCCGATGCTGACTGAGCAGGAAGTATTGGCCAGGTGTGGTTCACTCGAAACACAAGACAGGCACCGCTGAACAGGGCCCCACCGTGAGGAGCACAGCTGAACAGGGCCCCGCCGTGAGGAGCACCGCTGAACAGGGCCCCGCCGTGAGAAGCACCGCTGAACAGGGCCCCGCCGTGAAGGGCACCGTTGAACAGGGCCCCGCCGTGAGGAGCACCGCTGAACAGGGCCCCGCCGTGAGAAGCACCGCTGAACAGGGCCCCGCCGTGAGGAGCACCGCTGAACAGGGCCCGCCGTGAGAAGCACCGCTGAACAGGACCCCGCCACGACAGGCATCGCTGAACTGGGCCCTCCTGTCAAGCACCGCTCCGCTGGGCCCTCATCTCAAGCACCGCTCCGCTGGGCCCTCATCTCAAGCACCGCTCCGCTGGGCCCTCCTGTCAAGCACCGCTCCGCTGGGCCCTCCTGTCAAGCACCGCTCCGCTGGGCCCTCATCTCAAGCACCGCTCCGCTGGACCCTCATCTCAAGCACCGCTCCGCTGCACCCTCCTGTCAAGCACCGCTCCGCTGGGCCCTCCTGTCAAGCACCGCTCCGCTGGGCCCTCCTGTCAAGCACCGCTGGCCCATTGGCAGGCCCGGTTCTGTGTCGGGCAGGGCTTCACGAGGCACTCTCCCCACCATGCCTCCTCCATGACCAGTGGACTCTGTAATCCACCTGATGGATTGTGGCTTTGCACCCCCCAGGATGGCACAGTGGGCAATCCACCCACTGTAGAGACTTGAGAGACTGTGGCTTTGCACTCCCCAGGATGGCACAGTGGGCATGGAGGCCCTTCGTGGATCTGGCGTCGTGGACTCATGTGGCTGAGGTGCCCCCCCTTCCCTTCCCCCTGAGGTGCCAGTATTTTATTTTTGTGATGCCCCAGCAGTGTTCTCTCCAATGGACTCGAACTTGTGTGTGGGCTTTGCCCATGTGTTGCTGCACATTGGCCCATGGACATTTGGACTTTGCAAAACTGTGCCGGACTTTTGCTACTTGTATATATATAGTTCTAGATGTGTATTAATTCTTTATATATTGGTAAGTTCGCTATACTTAATTATTGATATAATATAGTTCTATTTTTACAATCATTGCCTTTTGTCTTTGCATTTTTGTTTTGGGGGTTTGGGGGTGTCACTCTGACTTTTCAATCTGCATTGGTGTGTAGGTATTTCGGTGGGGGTGAGGGTGGGGGTGGGGGTGTGGCGTATGTGTGTGCCCGTAACCTTTCCTCCTCCCCCCTCCCCTGTGTCGTAGGTGCAGTACTCACCGTTGTCGTCTGCGGTGACGTTCGTGATCCTGGAAGAAGAGCAGGAAGGCAATGGCTGGGAGGATGTGGAGTTCCGTTTCCATGCTGTCCCGATTCTGCGTGGAGTGTGTCGAGGTGAGCGTTTTCCATTGGAAATGTCTGTTTCCGCCGTGTTTTTATCGGCGGGGCTCCCGCCCCGGAAAAGGTGGCGGATTGGTGAGTTGTGATAGGGTGGGTGGTACATTGTCTGCCGCCTGGCTGTTGGCGGTGACCGCCGCGCTGTTTGTTTGTGCCGCCGGGGCGGTCGGAGTGTTAAAGCGGCGGCCTGTGTTGGCGGTTCCCGCCAGGGTCAGAATTCCATTTTTTGGACCGCCAGCCTGTTGGCGGGTTGGCCGCCACTTTAACACTGACCGCCAGGGTCAGAAGGACCCCCTTAGTCTTGTTCTAGTCAGAATAGTGACTGTAACCCCCAGTAGTACCCTGTAATTAGCCAACAAGCAGGCTGGATCAACAGCTGCCCCCAAGAGAATAGTGAAGTGCCTGCAAAAGAAGAAAATAAAGGATCCTGCAGAAATTGGATGCCCATGGCACACCATTCATCCACAGTCACTATTAATTGACATGCAATGACATTTCTTAATGCATGAAGGAATATCATGGGAGCCAAAGAAGATATTTTCACTGCTAAAGTTAAATCTTCATCAACATCTATCTTGTATTGAAATGAACTTGGGATGCTCTCTTGTTTGTTTGTGCTGTTATTGCCTGACTTCTAGTTGCTACATGCAACATATGAACATAGGTTAGTAGCCATGATACTACAGCATGGCACATGATCTACTTGCCTATAAGAACATCTTCTGTTTATGTGTAGTTCTGATCTGTTTAATCACAGTTCGCCTTTGTAACCTGTACCCTTACTTATTGTTCTCAGGTATAGTGAAGTGTAAAACAGACTGACAACTGTTTATTGCTTTTTTGACTGTAAATGTGTTGATGTTTATTTACAAAACCAATACACTTTTGATAATGCCAGTATCTTACATTTGAAACTTCCCTAAAAACAGCAAAGGTTAAAGTGATAGTTTCAGTTAAAAATTCAAAAAAACTCTACAGAGTCACTGAAAAAAATAAAGGTTAAACAGACATAGGGCCTCATTCTGACTTTGGCGGGCGGCGGAGGCCGCCCGCCAAAGTACCGCCGTCAGAATACCGCTGCGCGGTCAAAAGACCGCCGCGGTAATTCTGAGTTTCCCGCTGGGCTGGCGGGCGACTGCCAGAAGGCCGCCCGCCAGCCCAGCGGGAAACCCCCTTCCACGAGGATGCCGGCTCCGAATGGAGCCGGCGGAGTGGAAAGGGTGCGACGGGTGCAGTTGCACCCGTCACGATTTTCAGTGTCTGCTATGCAGACACTGAAAATCTTGGTGGGGCCCTGTTAGGGGGCCCCTGCAGTGCCCATGCCATTGGCATGGGCACTGCAGGGGCCCCCAGGGGCCCCACGACACCCGTTACCGCCAACCAGGTTCAACCAGGCTGGCGGTAAGGGGGTCGGAATCCCCCTGGCGGCGCTGCCTGCAGCGCCGCCATGGAGGATTCCTCAGGCCAGTGGAAAACCGGCGGGAAACCGCCGGTTTCCCTTTTCTGACCGCGGCTTTACCGCCGCGGTCAGAATAGGCCTGGATGCACCGCCAGCCTGTTGGCGGTGCATCCGCGGTCCCCGGCCCTGGCGGTCCATGACCGCCAGGGTCGTAATGACCCCCATAGTTAGGAATTCAAAACAAACGTAGAAATTCACTGAAAAAGGAAAGGTTAAAGTGGCATACATAGTAAGACCTTCAAAATAAATGTACCTTATAGTTAGCTGTATGATTTTAATCTAACAAAACCACTGAAATTCACCCTTTATAGTTATTTCAAGTAAGGGCAACTCATGCCCTAATGCAACTATACTTTGTTCCCTTGCTATACACTGCTCATTACTTCACAAATTACATAACTCATGACATGTTCTAAGACGACATTGATATCATCACTGACATTATTGTTAACAACTGTGTGCATGATGGTGGCGCAGGTGGTGGCCCAAGTTATAGGTACTTTAGGGCTCAAGTTACAGTTACTTGAGATAACTCTAACTTGTGAATTTTGTGGTTTTGTTTGTTTAAAATGGTACAACTAACTATAATGCCTCTTTCACTTTTGGTTGTTTTTTATGTTTTAACAAGGTCCCTCTGCTACAAAGACTTATTTTTCATTTTTGGAATTACTCTTCTAACATGGCCATTTGCTGTATTAGTAATGTAAAATAAAAATTGCCCCATACATCAAGATGAATGCGTACATACATGTATGTCAAAAAATAAATGCTGCATATTAAATGTGAATTTTCTTTTCTAAAGCCTGCACAACATGCACTTGCCAGAAAGTTCTGATGCAGCAAATTCCCAAACTGCTATAGCTCAGCTGAAATGTTTCTTAACTTTTATCCTGACCATTTGCATAACTTTTTATGGTGCAAACTTCCTATGATAACAAATAAGTAATATTCTTTCTTTCTTTTAAATGCTTGACCTCCACTCGAATTGCTATTTTGCCTAATGTTAGAAATGGGGTCGCTAGTTGGCAGTGGTTTTCACCCTTTTCAAGTAAGGACCCTCACTCCAGTCAGGGGAAGGTAGTCACACAGCTAAACTAAGCTCTGCTCACCACCTTAGTAGCTTGGCACGAGCAGTTGGCTTATCTCAGAGGCAATGTGTAAAGTATTTGCACACACACAGTAACACAGTGAAAACACCAAAAAGTACTCCACATCAGTTTAGAAAAACAGCCAATATGTATCTGAGTAAAACAAGATCAAAAGGACAAAACTCCAACATACACAAGTAAAAATATTACTTTTTAAATGAGTCTTAACCCATAGGATTCACAGGATTCAATGGTTGTATGTTAGTATCACAAAGTACCTGGGATACGTCCAAAACAAAGACTATGTGGTCCACAGGGAAGATGAGGCACTGGAAAAGCAAAGCCATGCATTGGATCCTCACTGAACAGGGGAGGTGATGCATCAGTTCTTTCTGTGCAGAAGAAGTGACGTGTTTTTCCTTACTGGCAGGGGAGGTGACGAGTCAATTCTTTCCTCGTGGGAAAGGCAATACCTCAATTTCTGGACACGCAGCCTCAGTTCCTTATTGCTGTGTGGGTCAATGAAAAATTGACACCAAAGGACAATGGTGCTCATTACAACCTCGGCGGTCTTTTTGAAAACCCCTGAGGGACCGCCGTGCGGAAGACCGCCAGTCGTGGCGGTTTGCCGCTCGGCCTATTATGACCGTTGGCAGCTCTCCATCCTTTTACGGACGGAGACCCGCCAACAGCCATAATGGCGGGAGGCAGGGAAGTGGAGGTTGCTCCACCTCCACGCCAACAGAACACCGCCTAGCGAATCACGTCCTGTGAGTCGCCGTGGCGGTGTTCTGTTGGCGGTGTGGTGTCGGCGGAGCTGCCCCCATGGCTCCCGTCCCCTCCCGGAGGACCGACAGAACAGGTAAGTCGATCGTCCGTTAGGGGAGGGGGTGGGGGGTGTTGTGTGTTGTGTGGGTGCATGGGGGTGTGCATCTGTGTATGTAGAGGGGGTGTGTGAGTGCGTGTATGCTTGCGGGGTGTTGCATGTTTTGGGAATGAGTGCGTGTATGTCTGTATGGATGTGTGCGTGTATGTTTGTATGTGGGTGTGCGTGTCTGACTGTGTGTGTGGATGTCGGCATGTATGTCGGCGTGTGTGCGTGTATCTGTGTACGTGGTGCCTGCATGCGTGTTGTGTGGGTATGGGTGATGTGATGTTGGGGGTCGGGGTGGTGAGGGGGACCCTGGTGGGGGGTGTAGGGGAGGGAGTCGGGGTGGTGGTGGGGGGTGTTGGAGACCCCTATCAGTGCCTGGGAAGGAATTCCCTGGCACTGATAGTGCTTACCGACATGGATTTCATCGCGGTTCAACCCGCAGGAAATCCACGGTGGTAAGCCGGGTCAAAATACCGCCGGCGGTATAGTGACGGCCGCCGGGCTGGAGACCCAGGTCTCCAGCCCGCCAGTCGTCTCCGACCTGGCTGGTGGAACGGAGAACCAGCGGATGACCATGGCAGTAACCTCCCTGGTCATAATACAAATAAAAAGACCGCCAGCCTGTTGGCGGTCTTACCGACGCTTCTCCACCTTCCGCCAGGGTCATAATGACCCCCAATGTGTGGAAAATCCAGATGCGCTGTGTTGATGGAACTGCGCTGAAACAGGTGCAGCGTCCATTCTGCAGCTGTGATACCGACGCTGCAGGAAAGGCACAGCATTGTTTTTTCAGCCGTGATGTGTTGGTGCATGATTCTCTCCTTCATGTCAGCAGCCTACACTTCCAAGGGCCCAGAGACTGGAGTTGGTACCACCTGGCAAGTCAGGACTCTTGGCAGATGATGTCTTTGATGTCCCTGGGACTTATTAATAGGAGGCAAGCTCAGTTCAAGCCCTTGGACATACATGCAAAGCAGGATGTAGAAAGCAAAGCCTAATCCTTTCACTCCCAGGACAGAAGCAGCAAGCAGCAGGCCAGCACAACAAAGCAACAGGCAGAGTGGGAATCCCTCCTACAGCATCTAGCTGTTCTTCCCTTTAGAATGTCCTCAGGCAAGAAGTGTTTTAACTATGTGATGTCAAAGGTCCAGTACTTATACCCATTTCTGTCTTTGAAGTAGACAAACTTCAAAGAGAGTCTTTGTAGGGCCCAACACACTGCCTTCCCTGACCTGGCCTCAGACACACCTCAGGGGTTTGAAGACTGCTTTGTGTGAGGACAGGGACAGCCCTATTCAGGTGCACCTGTCAGCTCTTCCCACCACTCTAGCTCAGGAAGACCCATCAGTCTGGTGATGGTCCATCAGGATATGGAGGGCACACCTCAGCTCCCTTTTGTGACTGTCTAAAGTGAATGTACAAATGGCCCACTTAAAGTGGCATTTTGAAACCTACAATTCAAAAATCATCCTAATCAAAATATGTATTTTTAAATTGTGAGTTCAGAGACCCCAAACTCCATATTTTATCTGCTCTCAATGGGAAATTACACTTAAGAGGTATTTCAAGGCAATCCCCATGTTACCCTCTGGGAGAGATAGACGTTGCAATAGTGAAAATCATATTTAGCAGTATTTCACGATCAGGACATGTAAAACACATTACTGCACCCTGCCATTGGGGTTGCCTTGGGCCTAACATAGGGGTGACATACATGTAGTGAAAGGGAAGGTTGAGGTCTGGCAAGTAGGTGCACTGGCCAGATCAAATTGACAGTTTAAAACTGCACACAAAGACACTGCAGTGTCAGGTCTGGGACATGTGACACTATATCAGGGGCCTACTAGTCAATCAAATATGCCAATCATGGAGAACCCCATCACCAGTACAATTTAGACAGCGAGTACTAGCTAGCACTTTAGCACTGGTCAGCAGTGGTAAAGTGCCCTAAGCCCTAAATCCAGGAAAAACTAAATTTAGTGCAGGATCAAAACCAGGAGGTCAGAAGCAAAGAGACGTGAAACCACACCAAGAACTGACAAGTTCTAACACTTAACTAACTTTAATACTTATTTCTTTATGAATAGGCTTCTTGTGTAAAGACATGAATGTTCTATCTTTCAGAAACCAATGCGGATGAGAACTTTAGTCAATGTTTCAAAGATGTTGAAAGTTTAGTTGATGTATCATGTGTTTAGAATGCTGCTAGCTAGAAATCACCATGTTGACGGAAACTGTCCTTGTCCTACAGAACCTTTGCTTTCTGATTGGACAAAAGAAGAATTTCATTTGTGAAATTGTTAAATGTTTTATGTCTTGTATAAAGATAAGTCTCAGGGAAAGAAAAGGGGCTTGCTTGCTCGCTCGTTCACTCACTCTCATTCATGTCTTTGCCTGGCTTGGAGAGACTCGTCGATTGACAGGCTTTGTGGCTAGACAGACTCTTGGATGCTTGTTCCTTTTTGCTATTTCACATTCTATTTCTGTTAGTATCTGACCAGGGACATTTTAAGGATTTCGGGGACCCTGGGCCAAACCTATTTGGGGACCCCTGTTTGTAACAGTTTTGAATTTAATTTCAGCTCTTTCATGCTCTCTCTGACCAGGCCACTGAGTGCACAGGGACACTTGTCTAAACATGTTTACATATATTATTCCGAGATAGTGATGTGTTTTTCAGTATTGTAACACAGCAACTGCTCGCTAATACCGTTAAAAATATTCTATGTTACACTCTCCCGTTTCTCATATTCGAAGTCCTATTATGATCTAAAAGAAACTTTTAATGGATGTTTCATGAAACATAAACACAACATTTCTCTGCAAACTATCTGTAAAAGACTCTCAGACGTCATCCATATTAAATATAAATTGAAGGAAAACGGTAATTAAAACAATCCTTCTAAGAATTTTTGAAGGCCATGGGTCAAGAGATAGCTCTATCAGAGGGCCCCCTGAAAGTTTATGACCCTGGGCCAAAGCCCACTTTGCCCATGCCTTAAAAAGTCTGTCTCTGATTCAAATTATTCTTTGCTATTGCGCTTTCTATGTACACTGGGTGAGAAAACTCTTCATGAGTTTTTCAGCTAACTCGTTATTATTTTAGAAACTATATTAGGGATTAGATTTATGGGACTTGCTTTATGCTACGTAATTTGTATTTGATATGGTAAACTAAACAATTTATGAAGTAATGATTAATAAACCCTTATAAATTAATCCAAACTTTCATTATTGACTCCAAGATCTAAAAGTAAATGAAAATGAAAATGATTTGGCTGTCTTGAGTGTGCAGCTTCTTACCTTCACACTTCACAAAGATCCATAGCCAAATGGCCCAGGAGTTGCAGAGATTATTAGTTGAAAATGTATAGGTTACTCCGAGCTCCCATGTGTAAATCAGCACCTATCTTGGAAAGTGTTTTTTAAACTCGAAATCCCATTGCAAGATTGCTGGCCATGAGTTCACACCCGCATTGGTGCATTCACATAAATATGACTGACAACAAGCATTGGCAAGGCCAATATCTCAGGAATAGAACCAAACCCTATTGTCTTTGTCAATGTTTGTTTGAATGTAGCTATAAAATACTATAACAAGCTATTGATAGAACTGTTAGTTTTATTCAACTGTTGTACTTTTGTCTCTTTTTGTGAATTCCTGAATTTTATTTTATGTACTTTAAGCAGGCACAGAGACACTTTATATTGATAGTTCACATTACTATCATTACAAGTTCACTGAAGGTTTTAAACAAATTTAGTTAATTTTCCTTTATGTAACGATTTTACATTGTACTTTATTATGTTTTGATATCATTTTTTTAACCTATTTTCAATAATATTTAAAGTTAATAAGTAGCAAACAACCATGTATATCCACAGTGTTAGGCTAACTATTGATTACAGTGTGCAGACTCACCTAAGTAGGGAGTTGTTTAGGATCATTCAACATCACATACTTGGCCAGATACACATCATTTTAATTCTGGTGATCAACAACAAGCATGGTGTGACATAATGACACATCTCCTTTTATTATCTGTAAATATTTGCAATGCTGGAGGACAGATATTGATTTGCTCCACAATATTATTGGTGGGAATAAATAACCACAAAGGGCCTTTTCCCAGTTAGGTTCAACCACTGTCTCCTTTCTGTTTATTGTGGAAATCCAGCTTGCTAAACTATGTGAGAGAGAGGCCTTAGTCTTGAGCTACCACAAAGTGGTTGTTCTACCACAAAGTGAAAATAATTCAGTTCCTATTAAGTAAACTTTTTCCATAATTAATCTTGAGCTTTCCTTCAGTAGCAAGGCCTTCCTCAAAGAAAACTGCATGTTGTAAATGGACAGCCGCACAAAAACAACATTCCTTTTAAGAAAAAGGTTGGTTTTTCTAATTATTATGCAATTGTGTTACAAAAATTAAATGAAAAGATTAAAATGAAACTAAAACGAATAAATAAATAAAATGCAGGTTTCAGAAGTTATTAAATTGATACAAAACTGCCCACAGTAGTCAATAAGAAAAGTAATATCTAGTGTAGGCCAATGACATTCAATTGACTGTGTCCTACTCCTACAAGGCTGATTAGCAATGGAATAAGGTCAGGTAGATTCTTGCTGGTTTTTCAAAGTTAAAACTTATATAGGCTTGAGGCTTAGACACTCTTCACTGCCAATCATTGATACTATGAGGTCCAGAAAGGGAGTCAAGGCCCAAACCTGCTGTATTTTTCTCTGCTTAATCGCAGAAGCTGCATAGTCTTTATAGCCCTCCATGATCATTCAACTACCACCCGTTTTAGGGAAGCTATGGTAAGCCTAATGACCACAATGAAACGTGATAACTAACAGAAAAAGAGAAAGGCTGCATAACTATGGTTCCCAGCCTTACCATGGATCGTAGGACAATGCCACAGTGTACACCTACTATTATTTACATTGTGTAGTCTACTAGATAGTTGGAGCAAATTCTCTCTGGATTGAATACTTGGTTTTCACGTCTTGAAACACAATATGCACTTATGGGTAACAGAACGTTACTTCTGGTGTAGCAAGACCCCCAACCCAGTAAACATTGAGTTATGTAGAGTTTTCAAGTGACTCGTGCACACCAAGAATTAAAAAGGATGCTCAGTGGCCTTACTCGTATATTCCATTCTGGTATTCATAATAAGGCCTTTATCAGTGTTAAAATAAAACAAACTACAACAGTTCAAGACCTGTAATGGAATGTAAATAAAATTCAAATGAATGCAACAGCAATATGGTCTATTTTCAAAGGGACCATAAGTTAATTTTCAGTTTGACTACATTTAGTTTCAGTGATTTTCACATAGACCTGTTGGACCACATAGGCCGATACCCAGAGATATACACAGGTTCAATCCAAAGGAGGCATACGCAGAGTCAAGCACCAATATTTGTAGGGATTTAAAATATAATTTTACTACCCATCAGATCCTTTGATAGCTCTGTCTCAAGTGGGCCACAAGAAAGTTGGGTTCAGCAAGAGCTTGACTGAGCTTGAGGAGATCCTCAAGGCAAAGCACTGTGGCACAATTTAAAAATGTGTGCTGGGCACAGGCCAGGACAGTCACCCTATCACACAAAAGTGCCATTTCATGTGAAGGCATGAATCTGCACCTGTATGCACTCAGTTAAAGCATTTGGTTATGCAGGAAGTAAATCTGATATAAAGTGGAAATATTATTCAATTAATGGTATGCTGTAAGGGAGAGAATACTTTATCACCAGATACTTTTCTCACAAGATCTTGAGCATGCGCAGAGGCTATGGCATCTACAATAAACTATCAGCAAGAGGCCCAGTAAAGATGATGCCAGATGTCTGATGCTTATTTAATCCCTGAGACACATGGGGCCTGATTACAACTTTGGAGGAGGTGTTAATCCGTCCCAAATGTGACGGATATACCACCAGCCGTAATACGAGTTCCATAGGATATAATGGACTGGTAATACGGCTGCTGGTATATCCATCACTTTACCGTCACTTTTGGGACGGATTAACACCTCCTCCAAATTTGTAATCAGGCCCATGATCTTTTTTCTTCATGGACAAACCAATACAAAAGCAGCAGTGAAACATGCCCAGAAAATTCACAATTTATTTGAATGCAAAATTCAGAATTTGTTTGGTACTGAAACATATCTGCCAGGCACCAACGGACATGTGTTGAATACTTTGGATCTCCCTAGATTCTCCATTAAACATGGTAGTAGGGGCCAGATGTAGGTACAAAAAAGTTAGCGACTCGCAATTTGCGAGCATGTGCGACTCGCAATTTGCGAGCATGTGCGACTCGCAATTTGCGTGTCGCTAACAGGAATGCAGGTACAATTTGCGGGGACAAATTGCGACTCGAACCCGGAGTTGCACCGCAGATAGCGAGTCCGCTGTCTGCGAGGTCGCTTTTTGCGACCGCACAAAAAACAGACTTGCAATTTGCGAGTGGGTGTCGCAAATTGCGATTTTCATGAAAATTGATTGCAGGTGCTGCAGAACACTCCAGAAACCACTCCAGAACACTCTGGAAACACTTCCTGGCACGTGATGATGACATCACAGCCAGGAAGTTTACAAATACACCTGGGAGGAGGGAGGACCACACCCTTTTTAACTGCTGCACAGCTAACAGAGCAACAGCAACCATGGCTGACACTCCCAGAAAGAGGAAATTGAAATTTGCTGAGAAGGAGCTGGAGGTGCTCACAGAGGAATGCTGTCAGCACCATGATGAGCTATTTGGGAAGGCAGCCCTCAATGTGCCAGACTCTACCAAAAAAAGAATTTGGCAGGAAATACAGGAAAAGGTGAACTCCCTGGGGGTCAGCCACAGGAGTGTCGATGAGATAAAGAAGAGGTGGTATGACCTCCGCTCCCGGACCAAGGAGAGAGTGGCAGAAAGGCTCCGGGAGATGAGAGGCACAGGAGGGGGACCATCTTCTATACCACCACCCACACCCCTGGAGGAAAGGGTGGAGGAGACCCTGGAGCAGGAGGCTATAAGAGGATTCGGAGATCTGGACACCTCTGAGCCCAGAACATCAACCAGTGATTACCATGTGATATGCCTGTACCCCCATCAATGCCATACCCCCACCCACCATGTACACAGGGGCACAACCAAGATAGCTCCATTTCAGAGTAGTAGATACCAGCATGATGCATTATGGGCAATGTAGTCAAGTAGGCAGTTAATAGGCACATTTTTATTGGGAAGTGTGCAACAGATAGTAGACACTGACAGTCTTTTCCCCATGTCCCACAGGTCTCCCACAGGACCCCACCACCAGCCACAGCAGCCAGGTGCCAACGGTCAGCCAGCCCCATGAGGAAACTACAGGAGCAGCCAAGACTCCCACCTGCACCACCAACACCATCCCCTCTATGACAACACCCACTGCAACAGTGGTTTTGGAGGCTGCACCAGCAACAGCCAGGAGTGCCACAGCACATATCACAGGGCATCCACCGCTGCGCAGGCGACGCAGGATGAGGAGAGCAGGGCTGCAGGCAGAGTCAGGGCGTCCGTCCACCACACTGACAGAGGCACAACTGCTACGTGGTCAGCGCCTGCAAAATCAAATGTTAGGGCGGATTAGTGGGGTTCTGCACCGCTTTGTAAGGAGCAATGAAAACAGCATGCAGCAGCTCCATGCACAACTGGACGTAATAGGCAACAACACTGGTGACCTAGCCCTGTCCATGCGTGAACTGGTGGCTGGACTGCTTACACAGAGCGAGGGTGCGCGGCGCAGGGACTGCCAGCTGCTCCAAATGCTGGACAGGATGGCCTCCTCAATTTGCAGACTGGCAGTGAACACTACTGGCTGTCAAGAAGAACAGTCGGCCTCCAGGTAGAAATGGGCCACTTTGCAGGTGATGTGGCAAGGGGCCTGGGCCGGATCACCCATGTGATCGACCTCATGGAGGCACAGCATGTGTCCAGGGGTACAGGGGACACCCCACAAGACAGCGAGGAGGGCTCCACTGTGAGCAGTGTCTCTGCTGGTGACACCAGGGTGATCCGGAGTGGGAGTACGAGGCAGAGCACTGCTGAACAACCTGGGACCAGCCAGGCTGGCAGAGGCCGTCGTAGGGAATAAACTAAACACTGTCCCTGATGTTGGGGCACATGATGGCAATGTGCCCCATGCCAGGTTGGCTTTCTGAAGTCCCTAAACAGTTTTTCATTGTAAATAGTTCAATTTCTGCACATATTAAATAATTTTTTTGTTCCACTTAACAAATGGAGTATTTGGTCAATAGGTGAGTATGTTAGAAGTTGGCACGTACCTTCCAAAGTATTGTGTTGCGATGTGTTCCCGTCTCAGTCTGCCTTGATTTGCGATGCTCCTATCCCCATGATGGCGATGTGGTTGCTCTTCATCCTCCGAATCCGGGTCTGCAGGGGTGAGAGGTAGCCCACGTCGGGTGGCAATGTTGTGCAGGATAGCGCATGCGACAACTATTTTGAATGCCATTATGGGGGTATACTGGAGGGCACCTCCACTTCGGTGGAGGCATCTGAACCGTGCTTTCAGCAATCCAAAGGTGCGTTCAATCAGGTTCCTGGTCCTCTTATGTGCACTGTTGTATCGCCTCTCACATTCATTGCTGGGTGTTAAGTACGGAGTCATTATCCATGGCCGTAGTGCATATGCACTGTCACCTGTTGGGCACAAACAGTACACTGTTAGAAAGTCACGGTTGGAGTGCACATTGATCTGTGTGCATGTCTACAAGGTGTATGCAGCTCTACCTAGGAGGTATCCGTCTCCAAACTCCCCACGTTCCAGGCGTTGGTTGGTGTATCCCACTGTGCCTAAAAATGTAGGAGTCATGAGTACTGCCTGGAAATTTCGCTACAATGTCAGTGATGACATAATGGGCGTCACACACAACCTGAATATTGAGTGAGTGGGTACACTTTCTGTTGCGGAACAGATATTCCAGGTTTGCAGGAGGGCATATTTGAATATGTGTCCCATCTACACACCCTATGACATGGGGAAAGTTGGCAATCCGGTAAAAGTCCAGCTTGGTACTGTTAACTTCTGCCTCATTCCTGGGTAGGTATATGTAGTGGGACATGTGTTTGAGTAAGGCATCTAGGAATGCCCTGAGGAACCTTGATAGTGCACTTTGGGATACCCCACCTGCCACAGCAATGACCCCCTGATAGCTCCCCGAGGCCAAGAGGTGCAGTGAGCATAGCACTTGCACATGCGTAGGGATGGCGCAGCCGCGCAGCGTCTGGCGTTCTAGCTGTGGTTTGAGTAATTCAATTAATTCTAGTATAGCTGCGCTGCTAAGTCTGTATTTATCATAGATTTCTTCCTCAGTTTGCTGGAAAAGAGTCTGCCTTGTTCTGTAAATCTTCTCCTGTCTGTGGCTCCTCCTCCTCCTCTGCTGGGCTGCGTGGGCTCTCCTCCTCACTGCTATCAGGTATATCTCCGCCATCTTGAGTAACCCAGGTGCCTTCTGGGTCTCCTTTTATACTTTGGTAATGATTACCACCTGCTCTGAGTTAGTGGTAAATGGGACATGCAAAATGGGCTTTTTGCGACTAGTCGCAATTTGTGAGTTGCAATTGCATATGGTTTGCGACTCGCAAATTGCGACTTCCTATTTGCGGGTCGCAGGGGGTCGCACATTTTGCGAGTCGGTAACGGTTTGCATCGCTTTTTGCGAGTCGGAAATGGGATTTTTGCATCCCATTTCCGATTTTGCGGAGTCGCAAATAGCGATTCGGGCCATTTGCGACTCGCAAAAGTTTGCTACATCTGGCCCTAGGTCTCAAAAATGGGAGGTAGAGGAAGTGTATACAGTCATACATAATGCTTATCTTACCACAGATAAAAACAGTGCCCTCTATGTACCTTTTGTGAGCTAGAATCCATAACAATATTGTGAGTCATTTGACCTAGGAAACGTTGCCATGTGTTTTTGTTTACTGCCCCCTGAGCATGATGTACATTTGCTTGCTACCATACTGATTCAACTCAGGTTTACTTTATTTGGTAATCAGCAAGGGATTGTGTTGGGATTTTTTCATTTTATTATTCATCAAGAATATCTTGAGTTGTGTGGAGTACAGTAAACCAAAGTCTCAGCCTGGAAGAATTCCATTAAGTGACTAATGGCTGCAGTCACCCCAGTGTAGTAATTTGGATCTTATTGGCATTGAGGACTTGCCCTTAGTTTGGTGAGAGCAGCAGGTTCTTGCTTTTCAATTTAGCCTCCAACTGCTCCCATCACCTCAGTCAAACGAACTCTAATAGTGTGCCTTTAACTAAACAGAATGTAGAGTACTTTGATTAAGGACTAATGTTTTCCTAAACTGACATTCTCTGAACAGTCTTGGGTAGGGAATGTTTGTTGCTAATGTAGAAACCTTCTAGAAATGCATAGGATGCGATAAGCACTGGCAGTGCAGGCAACATGGTGCCCAACGTTTGGCAGCTCTACATTGTCACCTTCTATACAGAAAGTATAATTCAACACAATGGGGGTCATTATGACCCTGGCGGAAGGCGGAGAACCGGCGGTAAGACAACCAACAGGCTGGTGGTCTTTCTTTGTCGAATTATGACCGTGGCGGTTACCGCCATGGTCATCCTCCGGTTCTCCGTTCCGCCTGCCAGGACGGAGACGACCGCTGGGCTGGAGACCTGGGTCTCCAGCCCGGCGGCCGTCACTAGACCGCCGGCGGTATTTGGACCCAGCTTACCGCTGTGGATTTCCAGCGGTTTGAACCGCCATGAAATCCATGGCGGTAAGCACTATCAGTGTCAGGGAATTTCTTCCCTGGCACTGATAGGGGTCTCCCCCATCCCCTGCCCCCCCCCCGACTCCCTCCCCTACACCCCCCACACCAAAGGTAGCAGGGCCCCCCTCCCCACCCCGACCCCCAACATCACATCACCCATACCCACACGACACGCACGCAGGCACCACCTACACACTTACACGCACACACGCCGACATACATGCCTACATCCACACACAAAGTCAGACACACACACCCACATTCAAACATACACGCACACATCCATACAGACATACCCACAGACATACACGCACTCATTCCCATACACACAACACCCCGCAAGCTTACACGCACTCACACACCCCTCTACATACACACATGCACACCCCCATGCACCCACACACCACACAACACCCCCCCACCCCCCTCCCCTCACGGACGATCGACTTACCTGGTCCGACGATCCTCCGGGAGGGGAAGGGAGCCATGGGGTAGCTCCGCCAACACTACACCGCCAACAGAACACTGCCACGGCGAATCACAGGACTTGATTCGCTGGGCGGTGTTCTGTTCGCGTGGCTGTGGAGGTGGAGCAACCTCCACTTCCCCACCTCCCACCAGTATGGCTGTTGGCGGCTCTCCATCCATAAAAGGACGGAGAGCTGCCAACGGTCTTAATAGGCTGAGCGGCAAACTGCCACCACTGGCGGTCTTCCGCACAGCGGTCCCTCGGCGGTCTTTAAAAAAGACCCCCAATATGTCTCAGAATCAATAGATGCCTGTACTAAAGGACTAACAAGAAACCTTGAATTTAATCTATTTGATCAGTACAATCAGATAATGTCAGCATGAATCTGTAGAGCTTGGAATTCTCAATTTTGGCATTTTGGAACACTCTCAGGGTTTGGTGCAATCACCTTTAGAGACAATGGGGGTTATTCCAACTTTGGAGGAGTGTTAATCCGTCCCAAAAGTGACGGTAAAGTGACGGATATACCACCAGCCGTATTACGAGTTCCATAGGATATAATGGAGTCGTAATACGGCTGGTGGTAAATCCGTCACTTTTCCGTCACTTTTGGGACGGAATAACACCTCCTCCAAAGTTGGAATAACCCCCAATATATATATATATATGTGTGTGTGTGTGTATATTTAGTGTTACACTCAAATTCTATATCTGTCAACATCTGTATGTTGGCCTGTTGCACCCAGTGCAGATGTAAGTCACAGGCATTAGGAATGCTTGCTTTATTTCCTGTGTCTAAAGTAGACTCCGGTAAGGTCAGGAAGTCAAAGGAATAGTAATACAAATTGATAGTGGAAAAGAATTACATTTTGTGGACAAAATATTACCTTCACATCTTTACATTGTAAAGAACAAAAATATTGACTACAAAAATATTATGAGACTGATGAACATTAGATAGTGTGGGCAGGCATAAGTAGATGAGGAAACGTGTCCTAAGGATAAGATTCAAAACAGTATTTCAGAAATGCAGTCAATACATAAGAAAGAAAATAGGGTGTGCCCTTGTCCACTGTTATGGGGATGGTGATCACACAACTTAATTAGCAGGACAGTGGCAGCAACAGCAATGGACCGCAGAGGCACAGCAGCACGGTCAGACAACAGGTTTCAGAGCAGGAAGGGGTGCACAAGGACCCGGGGGCAAAGGCTTATACATCAATTAAATTGGACAGGTTGGAATTTTGACTATCACACTATGATCATAAAGAAGACTCCAGGCTATTGATGGAAGGATTCACATGGGGATTCAGACTGTGATGCGCAGGTTGGAGGTGCATTGGGGGTGGGGGGTGAACATTTTGAAATTGATCAATGCACACAGACACGTGGTGAGAGAACAAGTTGAAGAAAGAGATACAAGAGGGCAGGATGGCAGACCCTTTCGATTATAGGCTTTTTGAACACCTAATTGTGTCCCCTATTGGTGTGGTTCTGAAAAACAAGAGAAAGGGCAATGCAGGTTGATTCAGCACTTATCATGGCCTGAAGGAAATTCAGTTAATAACTCCATCCCAGAGGAGCAGGTATCTGTGTCCTGTTCATCAGTAAATGTGGCTCTGTCCTTAGGGGAAAGAGCGGGCCAGGTGGCACTCATGGCGAAGAGTGGCATTAAGTCCACTTTCCGTTTGTTGCCATTACACCATGATGATTTTCAGCTTCTGGGAATCCAGTTTGAAGGCCAATGGTATGTTCAAAAGGTGCCCCCCATGGGATTGTTCGATATCTTGTGTTCTCTTTTCAGAATTTTAGTACATTTCTACAGTGGCTGTTCTCTTGGCATAAAGGACATGAACATGTCACACACTATTTGGATGACTTTGTGGGTAAACCCAGTTCCACAGACTGCAAGAAACTCCTGGTAAGTTTTGAGGAGCTCATGGGGGACCTTGGGGTTCCACTGGCACCAGAAAAGACAGTTGGACCCAGTACAATGCTGTCATTCTTAGGTATTGAAATCAATTCAGGGGCTATGAAAGCCTGCATGTCAGAGGATAAAAAATGTACAGTGCAGCTACTGTTGAATACTATGAAGGCTAAAGCCAAAGTCACGGTAAAAGAGGGTTGTTAGAGTGGGGAGGATGTTCCGTAGGAGACTGAGATTGTCCCTGTCTGGCCTGCTATTGCCACATCATCATGTTAGGTTAATTTCACCTTAGAAAGCAATGAAAATGCAATGTCAGCATTGGGTGAGGAACTGTATCATGTGGTTATAAATCACAATTCTGCGTGATAAATAGTCACATAATCCCACCATGCTAGCATCCTCCCCTAATATAAATATGTTAATCTCTTTCTTACCTTCTTGAAAGTAGCAAAAGGCTTACTCTGGAGTTCCTTGAGAACAGCATATTACTAGAAAACAAAACATTGTGTAGTATTAAATGAAAACTATAAGCTCTTGGTAAATATTATGAAATTACCAGCCATGCTTTAGGGAAATGGAGTTGAGGCCTAATTGAGGCTATGTTCAGCAAAGGCCAGAGAACGCACTCATACACATCCCAGCATTTTCGATAGAATATATAATATATACATAAATTATCATAGATACTTAGTGTTTTTTTTTCTTTTCTACTTAAACAATGTTTTAAAACATAGCTCCGGTTACTTTTATTGGATTTTTGTCTTTTGGTTTCATTTTGTTAATTAAATTTTACTAAATTTTTCTAGTTTGGTTTGGGATTTTTTTTTTTTTTGCTTTCATAATGTTTTGGTACTGCATAAATACTTTACACATTGCCCTAAATTAAGCATGTCTGCTGAGACTTAGATAGGCCCTACTTACTTAGTTGAGGAGGATTTTCCACAGTCACAGTCCACAGACCACAGCCATCTCTGTACAGGGGAATTAGGGTACCTGTGGCATATGAGGAAGAGTTGCTCAGGAGATCCATTACAATTTTGGCCTGACCAATGTTGCTAGTGCCATGTTGTGCGGTTCCTGTTATGTGGTCAGTCCGACACCGCCTGGAAGCTGGAGGCCTGGTTCTGGGCTAGCCCAGAATGCCTCACCTAAACCTTAAAACTAAAGGTAATTGTGGCAACCTAAACATGACACTCTGGCCCTCATTACAACCCTGGTGGGCGGTGATATAGTAGCGGTAATACTGCCAACAGGCCGGTGGTAATAAATATGAAATAATGACCACGGCGGAAACCGCTCAGACAGACAGCCACTTTAACACACTGACCGCCAGGGTGAAATCAACAGGCACCACGACGGTAACCGCCTACAGCCACGCAAAAGACAAAGTTCAGCACACTGTATAATGACACACCAATCCGCCACCTTTTCCGGGGCGGTACCAATGACATCAAAGCCTGGCTGAAACACTGCACAGAAGGGAAATTACTCACTTCTGGAGACTCAAGGAATAGGCACACCGCCATAGAGCTCGAGTTGCATGTGTTTCCCATACTCTTCTACGTTCTGCTACACTACAAACACCAACGCCGGCGAAGACGACCACAGTGAGTACTGCTGTCTAGCACACAGGGGAGGGGAGAGGAAAAAGAGAGTGACATACACACGCAACACGGAACACCCCCACCCCCAACACCATACACACAAGCAGATGCAGCAACATTACAAATTCACCCCGTACCCCCCCCGGAATAATGCAAGGACAACTAAAATAGAGTAAAAAGAGTGTAATACGATACATATAGTAGTAATAAGTGCATCCAAATAAAAAAGTATACACATATTCACAAATCGAGGGACACTGCCCAGTCCCCAATGTTCGTGGGCCACAGGGCCACATCACAAAGTCCAAGATCCCACATCACTCCTGCAACAACACGGAGAGAACACTGCAGGGGCATCAGGTCAAAAATAGCCAGGCACCTCAGGGAGACGGGGAGCACCTCAGCCAGAAGATGGTACAACGCCACTGGTCCTGGAGGTGGCAACATGCCCATCACTCTGTCCTGCCCAGTGAGCTTCATCCTGGGGAGGATGGAGTGAGTGGATGGCTTCTCCACTGGTTCTGGAGAGGGCATCGTGCCCTGTGAGCTTCATCCTGGAGAGGATGGGGTGAGTAGATGGCTTCTCTGCAGGTTCCGGAGGGGGCATCGTGCCCTGTGAGCTTCATCATGGGGAGGATGGGGTGGGTGGATGGCTTCTCCACTGGTTCCGGGGGGGGCATTGTGCCCAGTGAACTTCATCCTGGGGAAGATGCGGTGAGTGGATGGCTTCTCCACTGATTCCGGAGGGGGCATTGTGCCATGTGAGCTTCATCATGGGTAAGATGGGATGAGTGGATGGCTTCTCCACTGGTTCTGGGGGGGGCATTGTGCCCAGTGAGCTTCATCCTGGGGAAGATGGGGTGAGTGGTTGGCTTCTCCACTGGTTCTGGAGGGGGCATTGTGCCCTTTGAGCTTCATCCAGGGGAAGGTGGGGTGAGTGGATGGCTTCTCCTCTGGTTCTGGAGGGGGCAGGGTGCCCTGTGATGCAGATCTTGGGGGGTGCAAGGTCACAGTCTCTCACCTGGGTGTCGTACCCACAGAATTTGCAAGGGCCAGCCCGCACAACAGCCCATGGACGCAGGACTACACACTGTCCACTGGCAGGAATGGCTGCTCAGTGGTGGCAGTGGTAGTGCTGCTGGTGGAGCTGGCAGTGCTGGGGGGAGGCTCCAGCCCATCACCTGCAGCCTCGGATGGCTGCCCACTGGGGCTGCTGCTGCTGGTGGTGGTGCTAGTGGCGGTTCTGGCAGTGGTGGAGGGAGGCTCCAGTCCATCCCCTGCAGGCTCGTACACCTGCCTACTGTGGCTGCTGCTGCTGGTGGTGGTGCTGGCTGTGGTGGGGGGAGGCTCCAGCCCATCCCCTGCAGCCTCAGATGGATGCACCACCATGGTTGGTGATGGAGGCTCCAAATGACTCCCAGTGCCCGGCCCCTTGCCTCTACTGCCTGCTGTTGCAGGCCTCTTGCCCTTCATTCCTTCAGCTGTGGCTGCCTCCTCGCCCTTCCTTCCTGCAGTTGGGGCTGCCTCCTTGCCCTTCCTTCCTGCAGCTGGGGCTGACTCCTTGCCCTTCCTTGCACTTGGAGCAGGCACCCTTTCCGTCTGGCTGGCTTGTGGCCGGGATCCTTTCCCACCTGGAGTAGCTGGGGACACTACTGTGCCTGTGGACTGGGTGGCTGAGGTGCTTGCCTGGGTTTTGACCACCCTGGCCTGACGTGAGGGACGGGGACATAGGGCTAGGGAAGAGGTCAATATTGGTGAGGAAAAGCTTCTTAGGGACATTGGGGTGGGAAGAGGGAGATGGTTTGGGAGTGGAGGGAGTGGTGGTAGGAGGTGTCAGTCTGTTGTGTTTGGGTGCAGGTGCATGGGCTGGATGCTGTTGTGAGGTGGATGGCTGTTGGGTGTCTGAGTGCTTGCGTTTGTGTACTTTGGGAGGAGGGGGCACAGATAGTGGGAGAAGATACAGGGAACGTGTGCATGGATGTGGGGGTGGTGACTGCTAGTGAGGGGTGTGTACTGATAGGTGTCCTGGTGATGGTGGCAATGGATGAGGATGTGGTGCATGCAGGTGTGAGTGTAGACGCAACTGGGAGGGAGATGGAGGACGAGGAGGAGGGGGCCACAGTGGAGGCAGTGGATGTTGTTATGTCTGCTTCTGGATGGTGTTTGTGTGAGTGCCTGTGGGATGATGTGTGGTGCTTGTGTTTGCCATGTCCACTATTGTGTGTTGTCCTGCGTGTCTGCTCATCTGCCTGTGTGCTTGGGATAGGTTGGGGTTAAGGGAAATGGGATTGGGAAGAGGAAGTTGGAGGGGGGAGGGTGGAAACAGGGACAATGGCTGACATCAGGGAGGAGGCCAGAGCCTTGATTGATCTCTGTTGGGCTGCCAAGCCAGTGTGAATGCCCTAAAAAAATGCATTGGACTGTTGCATTTGGACTACCAGCCCCTGGATGGCATTCACAATGGTTGACTGCCCAACAGAGATGGATCGCAGGAGGTCAATAGCCTCCTCAGTCAGGGCAGCAGGGCTAACTGGGCAGGGCCTGAGGTGCCTCGGGCGAAGGAGATGCCCACCCTCCTGGGTGAGCAGGCACGGGAAACTCGCTGAGGGCTGCTGGGAGGGTGGTGCTGGTACAGGAGTGGTGGCTGTACCTGTAGCTGGGGTGGTCATAGAGGTGTCCGCCACCACTAGGGAACTTCCATCGGAGGAGGAATCCATGTCCGAACTGTCCCCTTCAGTCTCCACCGTGGTGCTCCCCTCACCCTCTGTCCCACTGGTGCCCACACCGTCGGTGGAATCAGCTTCCTGGGTCCTGTGGGATGCAGCTCCCTCCGTCACCTGTGCCTCTGCTCCTACACCAGATGATGCTAATGCACATAAGGACAAGGAGAGAAAACAAATAAGGGGGGAAGAGACAAAGGATACACTTGGTCAATGGCGGCACCAACACCACCGTTGGCGTACACAACACACTCACACACATTAGGCAATGCACTATTAGTCACAATGCTAGTCACCAGCCCATGGATAGGGACATCTAACGCAAATTACAGCACACCTGAGTCCCACAGAACCCTGCCCAGTAGTGGATGCCTATCAGCTTGGTTGGAGGACATTCACATCAGAATCCTCACAACATGGGACCTGCTCTGCAATGCCAGGCCTGCCCATGGGCACCCACAGGGCCCCCACCCGGATACCACCCCACCAGGCGTAAGTTGTAAATTAGGCCACCGTACTCACCCCCTTGTGGCTTCAGTGATGCTCCCAAGCCCATCTAGCTCTGGATTGGCCACCACCAGTATGCGGGCCATCGGGGGGTCAGGGTTTGACGGGCACCTCTTCCTCGGCGGGAGGTCATCCCCAGCTGGGCCTCCGCCGTCTTCCGTGCCCAGTGTCTCAGGTCCTCCCACTGTTTACGACAGTGGGTGCTCCGTCTGCCATGGACTCCCAGGGTCTGCACGTCCTTGGCGATGGCACGCCATATACCCTACTTTTGATGGGCGCTGACCTGCAGGGAAATAGACACAGGGAAACGTATTAGTCTGACCGGCCTGCCTGTTACACTCATGGCCAACCATGCCCCTTCCCATCCCAATTAGCACAGACATGGCCCACCATACATGCTCTCCGCTGCCTAGGGCCCATCCACCAACCCCCACATGAGGCCTTTACACACAGCACTCCATGCATTCACGCCCCATGCATTGTACTCATGGTGTACTCACCTGTTGGTCTGGGGGCCCATACAGCAGTCATTACTGGGTAGGACCCCATCCACCAGTCACTCCAACTCTGCCAAGGTGAAGGCAGGGGCACTTTCCCCAGTAACACGAGCCATGGTCGGTTCCAGACACAGGTCACAGCAGCACTTGCAGTGTAGGTCCTCTCCTGTTGAAGGTCAGGTAGCAAGTGAGTGCACAAATAGAAAATGGTGGTCACGTCCGCTGTGGTGCGTACTGTCACCACTGGCGTACATCACCATTGGCCACTGTGTCCCATAGGGCCCAATGATAACCAATGAGGAGTTGCACAGCGGTTCTTGACCGCCTCCCGCAACAGCGCACAATGTCAGCGGATTTTCCTGATTTCCACCTGTCCCTCCATACAGGAGAGGCGGACGCCATTTCAGGGGGGTTGCAGGCCATGGATCCTAACTGCGTCTCAGAACACAAATGCACTATTTTGGACATCTCCAAAAAATTAATGTTACAATCACAATATGCATTGAATTGTAGTGGTTGGAATGTAGAGATAATGACCAGCTGCTCACTGTTTTGCCCCATAGAGTGCAACCGCTGTGGATGAATAGGAGATGGAGACATCCCCGCGTGTACAGACCCCTGGTGGACTTGGCAACAATGGAGGACAGGTACATTATCCTTACCTACAGACTTGACAGGGCCACAATCACAGAGCTGTGTGCCCAATTGGAGCCTGACCTAATATCTGATATCCGTCACCCCACCGTGATCCCCCCTCTTGTGCAAGTCCTATCAGTGCTCCATTTCCTGGCAAGTGGCTCTTTCCAAGTGACAGTGGGCTTGGCAGTAGGAATGTCACAGCCAATGTTCTCAATAGTGCTGACCAGAGTGTTGTCTGCCCTGATTAACCCCTTCGCTGCCAGGCCTTTTCCCCCTCCTGTGCCAGGCCTTTTTTTGCCTATTTGGGGCAGTTCGCGCTTAGGCCCTCATAACTTTTTGTCCACATAAGCTAACCAAGCCAAATTTGCGTCCTTTTTTTCCAACATCCTAGGGATTCTAGAGGTACCCAGACTTTGTGGGTTCCCTTGAAGGAGGCCAAGAAATTGGCCAAAATACAGTGAAAATTTCGTGTTTTTTAAAAAAAATGGAAAAAGTGGCTGCAGAAGAAGGCTTGTGAATTTCCCCCTGAAAATGGCATCAACAAAGGGTTTGTAGTGCTAAACTCAGCAGCTTCCTAGCTTTCAGGAACAGGCAGACTTGAATCAGAAAACCCAATTTTTCAACACAATTTTGGCATTTTACTGGGGCATACCCCATTTTTGCAATTTTTTGTGCTTTCAGCCTCCTTCCAGTCAGTGACAGGAATGGGCATGAAACCAATGCTGGATCCCAGAAACCTAACCATTTCTGAAAAGTAGACAAAATTCTGAATTCAGCAAGGGGTCATTTGTGTAGATCCTACAAGGGTTTCCTACAGAAAATAACAGCTGAAAAAGAAACATATTGAAATTGAGGTGAAAAAAACATAAATTTTTCTCTATGTTTTACTCTGTAACTTTTCCCTGCAATGTCAGATTATGGAAAGCAATATACCGTTACGTCTGCTGGACTCCTCTGGTTGCGGGGATATATAGGGCTTGTAGGTTCATCAAGAACCCGAGGAACCCAGAGCCAATAAATGAGCTGCACCCTGCAGTGCGTTTTTATTCTATACCGGGTATACAGCAATTCATTTGCTGAAATATAAAGAGTAAAAAATTGCTATCAAGAAAACCTTTGCATTTCCAAAAAGGGCACAAGATAAGGTGCTGAGGAGCAGTGGTTATTTGCACATCTCTGAATTCCGGGGTGACCATACAAGCATGTGAATTATAGGGAATTTCTCAAATAGATGTCTTTTTTACACACTCTCCTATATTTGGAAGGAAAAAATGTAGAGAAAGACAAGGGGCAATAGCACTTGTTTTGCTAATCTATGTTCCCCAAAGTCTCCCGATAAAAATGATACCTCACTTGCGTGGGTAGGCCTAGCGCCCACGACAGGAAACGCCCCAAAGCGCAACGTGGACACATCCAAAATTTTGGGAGAAAACAGAGGTGTTTTTTGCGAAGTGCCTACCTGTAGATTTTGGCCTCTAGCTCAGCCGGCACCTAGGGAAACCTACCAAACCTGTGCATTTCTGAAAACTAGAGACCTAGGGGAATCCAAGGAGGGGTGACTTGCGGGGCTCGGACCAGGTTCTGTTACCCAGAATCCTTTGCAAACCTCAAAATTTGGCTAAAAAAACACATGTCCCTCACATTTCTGTGGCAGAAAGTTCTGGAATCTGAGAGGAGCTACAAATTTCCTTCCACCCAGCGTTCCCCCAAGTCTCCCGATAAAAATGATACCTCACTTGCGTGGGTAGGCCTAGCGCCGGCGACAGGAAACACCCCAAAGCGCAACGTGGACACATCCTAAATTTTGGAAAAAAACAGAGGTGTTTTTTGCGAAGTGCCTACCTGTAGATTTTGGCCTGTAGCTCAGCCAGCACCTAGGGAAACCTACCAAACCTGTGCATTTCTGAAAACTAGAGACCTAGGGGAATCCAAGGAGGGGTGACTTGCGGGGCTCGGACCAGGTTCTGTTACCCAGAATCCTTTGCAAACCTCAAAATTTGGCTAAAAAAACACATGTCCCTCACATTTCTGTGGCAGAAAGTTCTGGAATCTGAGAGGAGCTACAAATTTCCTTCCACCCAGCGTTCCCTCAAGTCTCCCGATAAAAATGATACCTCACTTGCGTGGGTAGGCCTAGCGCCGGCGACAGGAAACACCCCAAAGCGCAACGTGGACACATCCTAAATTTTGGAAAAAAACAGAGGTGTTTTTTGCGAAGTGCCTACCTGTAGATTTTGGCCTCTAGCTCAGCCGGCACCTAGGGAAACCTACCAAACCTGTGCATTTCTGAAAACTAGAGACCTAGGGGAATCCAAGGAGGGGTGACTTGCGGGGCTCGGACCAGGTTCTGTTACCCAGAATCCTTTGCAAACCTCAAAATTTGGCTAAAAAAACACATGTCCCTCACATTTCTGTGGCAGAAAGTTCTGGAATCTGAGAGGAGCTACAAATTTCCTTCCACCCAGCGTTCCCCCAAGTCTCCCGATAAAAATGATACCTCACTTGCGTGGGTAGGCCTAGCGCCGGCGACAGGAAATACCCCAAAGCGCAACGTGGACACATCCTAAATTTTGGAAAAAAACAGAGGTGTTTTTTACGAAGTGCCAACCTGTAGATTTTGGCCTCTAGCTCAGCCGGCACCTAGGGAAACCTACCAAACCTGTGCATTTCTGAAAACTAGAGACCTAGGGGAATCCAAGGAGGGGTGACTTGCGGGGCTCGGACCAGGTTCTGTTACCCAGAATCCTTTGCAAACCTCAAAATTTGGCTAAAAAAACACATGTCCCTCACATTTCTGTGGCAGAAAGTTCTGGAATCTGAGAGGAGCTACAAATTTCCTTCCACCCAGCGTTCCCCCAAGTCTCCCGATAAAAATGATACCTCACTTGCGTGGGTAGGCCTAGGGCCGGCGACAGGAAACACCCCAAAGCGCAACGTGGACACATCCTAAATTTTGGAAAAAAACAGAGGTGTTTTTTGCGAAGTGCCTACCTGTAGATTTTGGCCTGTAGCTCAGCCGGCACCTAGGGAAACCTACCAAACCTGTGCATTTCTGAAAACTAGAGACCTAGGGGAATCCAAGGAGGGGTGACTAGCGGGGCTCGGACCAGGTTCTGTTACCCAGAATCCTTTGCAAACCTCAAAATTTGGCTAAAAAAACACATGTCCCTCACATTTCTGTGGCAGAAAGTTCTGGAATCTGAGAGGAGCTACAAATTTCCTTCCACCCAGCGTTCCCCCAAGTCTCCCGATAAAAATGATACCTCACTTGCGTGGGTAGGCCTAGCGCCGGCGACAGGAAACACCCCAAAGCGCAACGTGGACACATCCTAAATTTTGGAAAAAAACAGAGGTGTTTTTTGCGAAGTGCCTACCTGTAGATTTTGGCCTCTAGCTCAGCCGGCACCTAGGGAAACCTACCAAACCTGTGCATTTCTGAAAACTAGAGACCTAGGGGAATCCAAGGAGGGGTGACTTGCGGGGCTCGGACCAGGTTCTGTTACCCAGAATCCTTTGCAAACCTCAAAATTTGGCTAAAAAAACACATGTCCCTCAAATTTCTGTGGCACAAAGTTCTGGAATCTGAGAGGAGCTACAAATTTCCTTCCACCCAGCGTTCCCCCAAGTCTCCCGATAAAAATGATACCTCACTTGTGTGGGTAGGCCTAGCGCCGGCGACAGGAAACACCCCAAAGCGCAACGTGGACACATCCTAAATTTTGGAAAAAAACAGAGGTGTTTTTTGCGAAGTGCCTACCTGTAGATTTTGGCCTGTAGCTCAGCCGGCACCTAGGGAAACCTACCAAACCTGTGCATTTCTGAAAACTAGAGACCTAGGGGAATCCAAGGAGGGGTGACTTGCGGGGCTCGGACCAGGTTCTGTTACCCAGAATCCTTTGCAAACCTCAAAATTTGGCTAAAAAAACACATGTCCCTCACATTTCTGTGGCAGAAAGTTCTGGAATCTGAGAGGAGCTACAAATTTCCTTCCACCCAGCGTTCCCCCAAGTCTCCCGATAAAAATGATACCTCACTTGCGTGGGTAGGCCTAGCGCCGGCGACAGGTAACACCCCAAAGCGCAACGTGGACACATCCTAAATTTTGGAAAAAAACAGAGGTGTTTTTTGCGAAGTGCCTACCTGTAGATTTTGGCCTGTAGCTCAGCCGGCACCTAGGGAAACCTACCAAACCTGTGCATTTCTGAAAACTAGAGACCTAGGGGAATCCAAGGAGGGGTGACTTGCGGGGCTCGGACCAGGTTCTGTTACCCAGAATCCTTTGCAAACCTCAAAATTTGGCTAAAAAAACACATGTCCCTCACATTTCTGTGGCAGAAAGTTCTGGAATCTGAGAGGAGCTACAAATTTCCTTCCACCCAGCGTTCCCTCAAGTCTCCCGATAAAAATGATACCTCACTTGCGTGGGTAGGCCTAGCGCCGGCGACAGGAAACACCCCAAAGCGCAACGTGGACACATCCTAAATTTTGGAAAAAAACAGAGGTGTTTTTTGCGAAGTGCCTACCTGTAGATTTTGGCCTCTAGCTCAGCCGGCACCTAGGGAAAGCTACCAAACCTGTGCATTTCTGGAAACTAGAGACCTAGGGGAATCCAAGGAGGGGTGACTTGCGGGGCTCGGACCAGGTTCTGTTACCCAGAATCCTTTGCAAACCTCAAAATTTGGCTAAAAAAACACATGTCCCTCACATTTCTGTGGCAGAAAGTTCTGGAATCTGAGAGGAGCTACAAATTTCCTTCCACCCAGCGTTCCCCCAAGTCTCCCGATAAAAATGATACCTCACTTGCGTGGGTAGGCCTAGCGCCGGCGACAGGAAATACCCCAAAGCGCAACGTGGACACATCCTAAATTTTGGAAAAAAACAGAGGTGTTTTTTACGAAGTGCCAACCTGTAGATTTTGGCCTCTAGCTCAGCCGGCACCTAGGGAAACCTACCAAACCTGTGCATTTCTGAAAACTAGAGACCTAGGGGAATCCAAGGAGGGGTGACTTGCGGGGCTCGGACCAGGTTCTGTTACCCAGAATCCTTTGCAAACCTCAAAATTTGGCTAAAAAAACACATGTCCCTCACATTTCTGTGGCAGAAAGTTCTGGAATCTGAGAGGAGCTACAAATTTCCTTCCACCCAGCGTTCCCCCAAGTCTCCCGATAAAAATGATACCTCACTTGCGTGGGTAGGCCTAGCACCGGCGACAGGAAACACCCCAAAGCGCAACGTGGACACATCCTAAATTTTGGAAAAAAACAGAGGTGTTTTTTGCGAAGTGCCTACCTGTAGATTTTGGCCTGTAGCTCAGCCGGAACCTAGGGAAACCTACCAAACCTGTGCATTTCTGAAAACTAGAGACCTAGGGGAATCCAAGGAGGGGTGACTTGCGGGGCTCGGACCAGGTTCTGTTACCCAGAATCCTTTGCAAACCTCAAAATTTGGCTAAAAAAACACATGTCCCTCACATTTCTGTGGCAGAAAGTTCTGGAATCTGAGAGGAGCTACAAATTTCCTTCCACCCAGCGTTCCCCCAAGTCTCCCGATAAAAATGATACCTCACTTGCGTGGGTAGGCCTAGCGCCGGCGACAGGAAACACCCCAAAGCGCAACGTGGACACATCCTAAATTTTGGAAAAAAACAGAGGTGTTTTTTGCGAAGTGCCTACCTGTAGATTTTGGCCTGTAGCTCAGCCGGCACCTAGGGAAACCTACCAAACCTGTGCATTTCTGAAAACTAGAGACCTATGGGAATCCAAGGAGGGGTGACTTGCGGGGCTCGGACCAGGTTCTGTTACCCAGAATCCTTTGCAAACCTCAAAATTTGGCTAAAAAAACACATGTCCCTCACATTTCTGTGGCACAAAGTTCTGGAATCTGAGAGGAGCTACAAATTTCCTTCCACCCAGCGTTCCCCCAAGTCTCCCGATAAAAATGATACCTCACTTGTGTGGGTAGGCCTAGCGCCGGCGACAGGAAACACCCCAAAGCGCAACGTGGACACATCCTAAATTTTGGAAAAAAACAGAGGTGTTTTTTGCGAAGTGCCTACCTGTAGATTTTGGCCTCTAGCTCAGTCGGCACCTAGGGAAACCTACCAAACCTGTGCATTTCTGAAAACTAGAGACCTAGGGGAATCCAAGGAGGGGTGACTTGCGGGGCTCGGACCAGGTTCTGTTACCCAGAATCCTTTGCAAACCTCAAAATTTGGCTAAAAAAACACATGTCCCTCACATTTCTGTGGCAGAAAGTTCTGGAATCTGAGAGGAGCTACAAATTTCCTTCCACCCAGCGTTCCCCCAAGTCTCCCGATAAAAATGATTCCTCACTTGCGTGGGTAGGCCTAGCGCCGGCGACAGGAAACACCCCAAAGCGCAACGTGGACACATCCTAAATTTTGGAAAAAAACAAAGGTGTTTTTTGCGAAGTGCCTACCTGTAGATTTTGGCCTCTAGCTCAGCCGGCACCTAGGGAAACCTACCAAACCTGTGTATTTCTGAAAACTAGAGACCTAGGGGAATCCAAGGAGGGGTGACTTGCGGGGCTCGGACCAGGTTCTGTTACCCAGAATCCTTTGCAAACCTCAAAATTTGGCTAAAAAAACACATGTCCCTCAAATTTCTGTGGCACAAAGTTCTGGAATCTGAGAGGAGCTACAAATTTCCTTCCACCCAGCGTTCCCCCAAGTCTCCCGATAAAAATGATACCTCACTTGTGTGGGTAGGCCTAGCGCCGGCGACAGGAAACACCCCAAAGCGCAACGTGGACACATCCTAAATTTTGGAAAAAAACAGAGGTGTTTTTTGCGAAGTGCCTACCTGTAGATTTTGGCCTCTAGCTCAGCCGGCACCTAGGGAAACCTACCAAACCTGTGCATTTCTGAAAACTAGAGACCTAGGGGAATCCAAGGAGGGGTGACTTGCGGGGCTCGGACCAGGTTCTGTTACCCAGAATCCTTTGCAAACCTCAAAATTTGGCTAAAAAAACACATGTCCCTCACATTTCTGTGGCAGAAAGTTCTGGAATCTGAGAGGAGCTACAAATTTCCTTCCACCCAGCGTTCCCCCAAGTCTCCCGATAAAAATGATACCTCACTTGCGTGGGTAGGCCTAGCGCCGGCGACAGGAAACACCCCAAAGCGCAACGTGGACACATCCTAAATTTTGGAAAAAAACAGAGGTGTTTTTTGCGAAGTGCCTACCTGTAGATTTTGGCCTCTAGCTCAGCCGGCACCTAGGGAAACCTACCAAACCTGTGCATTTCTGAAAACTAGAGACCTAGGGGAATCCAAGGAGGGGTGACTTGCGGGGCTCGGACCAGGTTCTGTTACCCAGAATCCTTTGCAAACCTCAAAATTTGGCTAAAAAAACACATGTCCCTCACATTTCTGTGGCAGAAAGTTCTGGAATCTGAGAGGAGCTACAAATTTCCTTCCACCCAGCGTTCCCTCAAGTCTCCCGATAAAAATGATACCTCACTTGCGTGGGTAGGCCTAGCGCCGGCGACAGGAAACACCCCAAAGCGCAACGTGGACACATCCTAAATTTTGGAAAAAAACAGAGGTGTTTTTTGCGAAGTGCCTACCTGTAGATTTTGGCCTCTAGCTCAGCCGGCACCTAGGGAAAGCTACCAAACCTGTGCATTTCTGAAAACTAGAGACCTAGGGGAATCCAAGGAGGGGTGACTTGCGGGGCTCGGACCAGGTTCTGTTACCCAGAATCCTTTGCAAACCTCAAAATTTGGCTAAAAAAACACATGTCCCTCACATTTCTGTGGCAGAAAGTTCTGGAATCTGAGAGGAGCTACAAATTTCCTTCCACCCAGCGTTCCCCCAAGTCTCCCGATAAAAATGATACCTCACTTGCGTGGGTAGGCCTAGCGCCGGCGACAGGAAATACCCCAAAGCGCAACGTGGACACATCCTAAATTTTGGAAAAAAACAGAGGTGTTTTTTACGAAGTGCCAACCTGTAGATTTTGGCCTCTAGCTCAGCCGGCACCTAGGGAAACCTACCAAACCTGTGCATTTCTGAAAACTAGAGACCTAGGGGAATCCAAGGAGGGGTGACTTGCGGGGCTCGGACCAGGTTCTGTTACCCAGAATCCTTTGCAAACCTCAAAATTTGGCTAAAAAAACACATGTCCCTCACATTTCTGTGGCAGAAAGTTCTGGAATCTGAGAGGAGCTACAAATTTCCTTCCACCCAGCGTTCCCCCAAGTCACCTGATAAAAATGATACCTCACTTGCGTGGGTAGGCCTAGCGCCGGCGACAGGAAACACCCCAAAGCGCAACGTGGACACATCCTAAATTTTGGAAAAAAACAGAGGTGTTTTTTGAGAAGTGCCTACCTGTAGATTTTGGCCTGTAGCTCAGCCGGCACCTAGGGAAACCTACCAAACCTGTGCATTTCTGAAAACTAGAGACCTAGGGGAATCCAAGGAGGGGTGACTTGCGGGGCTCGGACCAGGTTCTGTTACCCAGAATCCTTTGCAAACCTCAAAATTTGGCTAAAAAAACACATGTCCCTCACATTTCTGTGGCAGAAAGTTCTGGAATCTGAGAGGAGCTACAAATTTCCTTCCACCCAGCGTTCCCCCAAGTCTCCCGATAAAAATGATACCTCACTTGCGTGGGTAGGCCTAGCGCCGGCGACAGGAAACACCCCAAAGCGCAACGTGGACACATCCTAAATTTTGGAAAAAAACAGAGGTGTTTTTTGCGAAGTGCCTACCTGTAGATTTTGGCCTGTAGCTCAGCCGGCACCTAGGGAAACCTACCAAACCTGTGCATTTCTGAAAACTAGAGACCTAGGGGAATCCAAGGAGGGGTGACTTGCGGGCCTCGGACCAGGTTCTGTTACCCAGAATCCTTTGCAAACCTCAAAATTTGGCTAAAAAAACACATGTCCCTCACATTTCTGTGGCACAAAGTTCTGGAATCTGAGAGGAGCTACAAATTTCCCTCCACCCAGCGTTCCCTCAAGTCTCCCGATAAAAATGATACCTCACTTGTGTGGGTAGGCCTAGCGCCGGCGACAGGAAACACCCCAAAGCGCAACGTGGACACATCCTAAATTTTGGAAAAAAACAGAGGTGTTTTTTGCGAAGTGCCTACCTGTAGATTTTGGCCTCTAGCTCAGCCGGCACCTAGGGAAACCTACCAAACCTGTGCATTTCTGAAAACTAGAGACCTAGGGGAATCCAAGGAGGGGTGACTTGCGGGGCTCGGACCAGGTTCTGTTACCCAGAATCCTTTGCAAACCTCAAAATTTGGCTAAAAAAACACATGTCCCTCACATTTCTGTGGCAGAAAGTTCTGGAATCTGAGAGGAGCTACAAATTTCCTTCCACCCAGCGTTCCCCCAAGTCTCCCGATAAAAATGATACCTCACTTGCGTGGGTAGGCCTAGCGCCGGCGACAGGAAGCACCCCAAAGCGCAACGTGGACACATCCTAAATTTTGGAAAAAAACAGAGGTGTTTTTTGCGAAGTGCCTACCTGTAGATTTTGGCCTCTAGCTCAGCCGGCACCTAGGGAAACCTACCACACCTGTGCATTTCTGAAAACTAGAGACCTAGGGGAATCCAAGGAGGGGTGACTTGCGGGGCTCGGACCAGGTTCTGTTACCCAGAATCCTTTGCAAACCTCAAAATTTGGCTAAAAAAACACATGTCCCTCACATTTCTGTGGCAGAAAGTTCTGGAATCTGAGAGGAGCTACAAATTTCCTTCCACCCAGCGTTCCCCCAAGTCTCCCGATAAAAATGATACCTCACTTGCGTGGGTAGGCCTAGCGCCGGCGACAGGAAACACCCCAAAGCGCAACGTGGACACATCCTAAATTTTGGAAAAAAACAGAGGTGTTTTTTGCGAAGTGCCTACCTGTAGATTTTGGCCTCTAGCTCAGCCGGCACCTAGGGAAACCTACCAAACCTGTGCATTTCTGAAAACTAGAGACCTAGGGGAATCCAAGGAGGGGTGACTTGCGGGGCTCGGACCAGGTTCTGTTACCCAGAATCCTTTGCAAACCTCAAAATTTGGCTAAAAAAACACATGTCCCTCACATTTCTGTGGCAGAAAGTTCTGGAATCTGAGAGGAGCTACAAATTTCATTCCACCCAGCGTTCCCCCAAGTCTCCCGATAAAAATGATACCTCACTTGCGTGGGTAGGCCTAGCGCCGGCGACAGGAAACACCCCAAAGCGCAACGTGGACACATCCTAAATTTTGGAAAAAAACAGAGGTGTTTTTTGCGAAGTGCCTACCTGTAGATTTTGGCCTGTAGCTCAGCCGGCACCTAGGGAAAGCTACCAAACCTGTGCATTTCTGAAAACTAGAGACCTAGGGGAATCCAAGGAGGGGTGACTTGCGGGGCTCGGACCAGGTTCTGTTACCCAGAATCCTTTGCAAACCTCAAAATTTGGCTAAAAAAACACATGTCCCTCACATTTCTGTGGCAGAAAGTTCTGGAATCTGAGAGGAGCTACAAATTTCCTTCCACCCAGCGTTCCCCCAAGTCTCCCGATAAAAATGATACCTCTTTTGCGTGGGTAGGCCTAGCACCGGCGACAGGAAACACCCCAAAGCGCAACGTGGACACATCCTAAATTTTGGAAAAAAACAGAGGTGTTTTTTGCGAAGTGCCTACCTGTAGATTTTGGCCTGTAGCTCAGCCGGCACCTAGGGAAACCTTCCAAACCTGTGCATTTCTGACAACTAGAGACCTAGGGGAATCCAAGGAGGGGTGACTTGCGGGGCTCGGACCAGGTTCTGTTACCCAGAATCCTTTGCAAACCTCAAAATTTGGCTAAAAAAACACATGTCCCTCACATTTCTGTGGCAGAAAGTTCTGGAATTTGAGAGGAGCTACAAATTTCCTTCCACCCAGCGTTCCCCCAAGTCTCCCGATAAAAATGATACCTCACTTGCGTGGGTAGGCCTAGCACCGGCGACAGGAAACACCCCAAAGCGCAACGTGGACACATCCTAAATTTTGGAAAAAAACAGAGGTGTTTTTTGCGAAGTGCCTACCTGTAGATTTTGGCCTGTAGCTCAGCCGGCACCTAGGGAAACCTACCAAACCTGTGCATTTCTGACAACTAGAGACCTAGGGGAATCCAAGGAGGGGTGACTTGCGGGGCTCGGACCAGGTTCTGTTACCCAGAATCCTTTGCAAACCTCAAAATTTGGCTAAAAAAACACATGTCCCTCACATTTCTGTGGCAGAAAGTTCTGGAATCTGAGAGGAGCTACAAATTTCCTTCCACCCAGCGTTCCCCCAAGTCTCCCGATAAAAATGATACCTCACTTGCGTGGGTAGGCCTAGCGCCGGCGACAGGAAACACCCCAAAGCGCAACGTGGACACATCCTAAATTTTGGAAAAAAACAGAGGTGTTTTTTGCGAAGTGCCTACCTGTAGATTTTGGCCTGTAGCTCAGCCGGCACCTAGGGAAACCTACCAAACCTGTGCATTTCTGAAAACTAGAGACCTAGGGGAATCCAGGAAGGGGTGACTTGCGGGGCTCGGACCAGGTTCTGTTACCCAGAATCCTTTGCAAACCTCAAAATTTGGCTAAAAAAACACATGTCCCTCACATTTCTGTGGCAGAAAGTTCTGGAATCTGAGAGGAGCTACAAATTTCCTTCCACCCAGCGTTCCCCCAAGTCTCCCGATAAAAATGATACCTCACTTGCGTGGGTAGGCCTAGCGCCGGCGACAGGAAACACCCCAAAGCGCAACGTGGACACATCCTAAATTTTGGAAAAAAACAGAGGTGTTTTTTGCGAAGTGCCTACCTGTAGATTTTGGCCTGTAGCTCAGCCGGCACCTAGGGAAACCTACCAAACCTGTGCATTTCTGAAAACTAGAGACCTAGGGGAATCCAAGGAGGGGTGACTTGCGGGGCTCGGACCAGGTTCTGTTACCCAGAATCCTTTGCAAACCTCAAAATTTGGCTAAAAAAACACATGTCCCTCACATTTCTGTGGCAGAAAGTTCTGGAATCTGAGAGGAGCTACAAATTTCCTTCCACCCAGCGTTCCCCCAAGTCTCCCGATAAAAATGATACCTCACTTGCGTGGGTAGGCCTAGCGCCGGCGACAGGAAACACCCCAAAGCGCAACGTGGACACATCCTAAATTTTGGAAAAAAACAGAGGTGTTTTTTGCGAAGTGCCTACCTGTAGATTTTGGCCTCTAGCTCAGCCGGCACCTAGGGAAACCTACCAAACCTGTGCATTTCTGAAAACTAGAGACGTAGGGGAATCCAAGGAGGGGTGACTTGCGGGGCTCGGACCAGGTTCTGTTACCCAGAATCCTTTGCAAACCTCAAAATTTGGCTAAAAAAACACATGTCCCTCACATTTCTGTGGCAGAAAGTTCTGGAATCTGAGAGGAGCTACAAATTTCCTTCCACCCAGCGTTCCCTCAAGTCTCCCGATAAAAATGATACCTCACTTGCGTGGGTAGGCCTAGCGCCGGCGACAGGAAACACCCCAAAGCGCAACGTGGACACATCCTAAATTTTGGGAAAAAACAGAGGTGTTTTTTGCGAAGTGCCTACCTGTAGATTTTGGCCTCTAGCTCAGCCGGCACCTAGGGAAAGCTACCAAACCTGTGCATTTCTGAAAACTAGAGACCTAGGGGAATCCAAGGAGGGGTGACTTGCGGGGCTCGGACCAGGTTCTGTTACCCAGAATCCTTTGCAAACCTCAAAATATGGCTAAAAAAACACATGTCCCTCACATTTCTGTGGCAGAAAGTTCTGGAATCTGAGAGGAGCTACAAATTTCCTTCCCCCCAGCGTTCCCCCAAGTATCCCGATAAAAATGATACCTCACTTGCGTGGGTAGGCCTAGAGCCGGCGACAGGAAATACCCCAAAGCGCAACGTGGACACATCCTAAATTTTGGAAAAAAACAGAGGTGTTTTTTACGAAGTGCCAACCTGTAGATTTTGGCCTCTAGCTCAGCCGGCACCTAGGGAAACCTACCAAACCTGTGCATTTCTGAAAACTAGAGACCTAGGGGAATCCAAGGAGGGGTGACTTGCGGGGCTCGGACCAGGTTCTGTTACCCAGAATCCTTTGCAAACCTCAAAATTTGGCTAAAAAAACACATGTCCCTCACATTTCTGTGGCAGAAAGTTCTGGAATCTGAGAGGAGCTACAAATTTCCTTCCACCCAGCGTTCCGCCAAGTCTCCCGATAAAAATGATACCTCACTTGCGTGGGTAGGCCTAGCACCGGCGACAGGAAACACCCCAAAGCGCAACGTGGACACATCCTAAATTTTGGAAAAAAACAGAGGTGTTTTTTGCGAAGTGCCTACCTGTAGATTTTGGCCTGTAGCTCAGCCGGCACCTAGGGAAACCTACCAAACCTGTGCATTTCTGACAACTAGAGACCTAGGGGAATCCAAGGAGGGGTGACTTGCGGGGCTCGGACCAGGTTCTGTTACCCAGAATCCTTTGCAAACCTCAAAATTTGGCTAAAAAAACACATGTCCCTCACATTTCTGTGGCAGAAAGTTCTGGAATTTGAGAGGAGCTACAAATTTCCTTCCACCCAGCGTTCCCCCAAGTCTCCCGATAAAAATGATACCTCACTTGCGTGGGTAGGCCTAGAGCCGGCGACAGGAAATACCCCAAAGCGCAACGTGGACACATCCTAAATTTTGGAAAAAAACAGAGGTGTTTTTTACGAAGTGCCAACCTGTAGATTTTGGCCTCTAGCTCAGCCGGCACCTAGGGAAACCTACCAAACCTGTGCATTTCTGAAAACTAGAGACCTAGGGGAATCCAAGGAGGGGTGACTTGCGGGGCTCGGACCAGGTTCTGTTACCCAGAATCCTTTGCAAACCTCAAAATTTGGCTAAAAAAACACATGTCCCTCACATTTCTGTGGCAGAAAGTTCTGGAATCTGAGAGGAGCTACAAATTTCCTTCCACCCAGCGTTCCCCCAAGTCTCCCGATAAAAATGATACCTCACTTGCGTGGGTAGGCCTAGCACCGGCGACAGGAAACACCCCAAAGCGCAACGTGGACACATCCTAAATTTTGGAAAAAAACAGAGGTGTTTTTTGCGAAGTGCCTACCTGTAGATTTTGGCCTGTAGCTCAGCCGGCACCTAGGGAAACCTACCAAACCTGTGCATTTCTGACAACTAGAGACCTAGGGGAATCCAAGGAGGGGTGACTTGCGGGGCTCGGACCAGGTTCTGTTACCCAGAATCCTTTGCAAACCTCAAAATTTGGCTAAAAAAACACATGTCCCTCACATTTCTGTGGCAGAAAGTTCTGGAATCTGAGAGGAGCTACAAATTTCCTTCCACCCAGCGTTCCCCCAAGTCTCCCGATAAAAATGATACCTCACTTGCGTGGGTACGCCTAGCGCCGGCGACAGGAAACACCCCAAAGCGCAACGTGGACACATCCTAAATTTTGGAAAAAAACAGAGGTGTTTTTTGCGAAGTGCCTACCTGTAGATTTTGGCCTGTAGCTCAGCCGGCACCTAGGGAAACCTACCAAACCTGTGCATTTCTGAAAACTAGAGACCTAGGGGAATCCAGGAAGGGGTGACTTGCGGGGCTCGGACCAGGTTCTGTTACCCAGAATCCTTTGCAAACCTCAAAATTTGGCTAAAAAAACACATGTCCCTCACATTTCTGTGGCACAAAGTTCTGGAATCTGAGAGGAGCTACAAATTTCCTTCCACCCAGCGTTCCCCCAAGTCTCCCGATAAAAATGATACCTCACTTGTGTGGGTAGGCCTAGCGCCGGCGACAGGAAACACCCCAAAGCGCAACGTGGACACATCCTAAATTTTGGAAAAAAACAGAGGTGTTTTTTGCGAAGTGCCTACCTGTAGATTTTGGCCTCTAGCTCAGTCGGCACCTAGGGAAACCTACCAAACCTGTGCATTTCTGAAAACTAGAGACCTAGGGGAATCCAAGGAGGGGTGACTTGCGGGGCTCGGACCAGGTTCTGTTACCCAGAATCCTTTGCAAACCTCAAAATTTGGCTAAAAAAACACATGTCCCTCACATTTCTGTGGCAGAAAGTTCTGGAATCTGAGAGGAGCTACAAATTTCCTTCCACCCAGCGTTCCCCCAAGTATCCCGATAAAAATGATACCTCACTTGCGTGGGTAGGCCTAGCGCCGGCGACAGGAAACACCCCAAAGCGCAACGTGGACACATCCTAAATTTTGGAAAAAAACAGAGGTGTTTTTTGCGAAGTGCCTACCTGTAGATTTTGGCCTGTAGCTCAGCCGGCACCTAGGGAAACCTACCAAACCTGTGCATTTCTGAAAACTAGAGACCTAGGGGAATCCAAGGAGGGGTGACTTGCGGGGCTCGCACCAGGTTCTGTTACCCAGAATCCTTTGCAAACCTCAAAATTTGGCTAAAAAAACACATGTCCCTCACATTTCTGTGGCAGAAAGTTCTGGAATCTGAGAGGAGCTACAAATTTCCTTCCACCCAGCGTTCCCCCAAGTCTCCCGATAAAAATGATACCTCACTTGCGTGGGTAGGCCTAGCGCCGGCGACAGGAAACACCCCAAAGCGCAACGTGGACACATCCTAAATTTTGGAAAAAAACAGAGGTGTTTTTTGCGAAGTGCCTACCTGTAGATTTTGGCCTCTAGCTCAGCCGGCACCTAGGGAAACCTACCAAACCTGTGCATTTCTGAAAACTAGAGACCTAGGGGAATCCAAGGAGGGGTGACTTGCGGGGCTCGGACCAGGTTCTGTTACCCAGAATCCTTTGCAAACCTCAAAATTTGGCTAAAAAAACACATGTCCCTCACATTTCTGTGGCAGAAAGTTCTGGAATCTGAGAGGAGCTACAAATTTCCTTCCACCCAGCGTTCCCCCAAGTCTCCCGATAAAAATGATACCTCACTTGCGTGGGTAGGCCTAGCGCCGGCGACAGGAAACACCCCAAAGCGCAACGTGGACACATCCTAAATTTTGGAAAAAAACAGAGGTGTTTTTTGCGAAGTGCCTACCTGTAGATTTTGGCCTCTAGCTCAGCCGGCACCTAGGGAAACCTACCAAACCTGTGCATTTCTGAAAACTAGAGACCTAGGGGAATCCAAGGAGGGGTACCTTGCGGGGCTCGGACCAGGTTCTGTTACCCAGAATCCTTTGCAAACCTCAAAATTTGGCTAAAAAAACACATGTCCCTCACATTTCTGTGGCAGAAAGTTCTGGAATCTGAGAGGAGCTACAAATTTCCTTCTACCCAGCGTTCCCCCAAGTCTCCCGATAAAAATGATACCTCACTTGCGTGGGTAGGCCTAGCGCCGGCGACAGGAAACACCCCAAAGCGCAACGTGGACACATCCTAAATTTTGGAAAAAAACAGAGGTGTTTTTTGCGAAGTGCCTACCTGTAGATTTTGGCCTGTAGCTCAGCCGGCACCTAGGGAAACCTACCAAACCTGTGCATTTCTGAAAACTAGAGACCTAGGGGAATCCAAGGAGGGGTGACTTGCGGGGCTCGGACCAGGTTCTGTTACCCAGAATCCTTTGCAAACCTCAAAATTTGGCTAAAAAAACACATGTCCCTCACATTTCTGTGGCAGAAAGTTCTGGAATCTGAGAGGAGCTACAAATTTCCTTCCACCCAGCGTTCCCCCAAGTCTCCCGATAAAAATGATACCTCACTTGCGTGGGTAGGCCTAGCGCCGGCGACAGGAAACACCCCAAAGCGCAACGTGGACACATCCTAAATTTTGGAAAAAAACAGAGGTGTTTTTTGCGAAGTGCCTACCTGTAGATTTTGGCCTGTAGCTCAGCCGGCACCTAGGGAAACCTACCAAACCTGTGCATTTCTGAAAACTAGAGACCTAGGGGAATCCAAGGAGGGGTGACTTGCGGGCCTCGGACCAGGTTCTGTTACCCAGAATCCTTTGCAAACCTCAAAATTTGGCTAAAAAAACACATGTCCCTCACATTTCTGTGGCACAAAGTTCTGGAATCTGAGAGGAGCTACAAATTTCCCTCCACCCAGCGTTCCCCCAAGTCTCCCGATAAAAATGATACCTCACTTGTGTGGGTAGGCCTAGCGCCGGCGACAGGAAACACCCCAAAGCGCAACGTGGACACATCCTAAATTTTGGAAAAAAACAGAGGTGTTTTTTGCGAAGTGCCTACCTGTAGATTTTGGCCTCTAGCTCAGCCGGCACCTAGGGAAACCTACCAAACCTGTGCATTTCTGAAAACTAGAGACCTAGGGGAATCCAAGGAGGGGTGACTTGCGGGGCTCGGACCAGGTTCTGTTACCCAGAATCCTTTGCAAACCTCAAAATTTGGCTAAAAAAACACATGTCCCTCACATTTCTGTGGCAGAAAGTTCTGGAATCTGAGAGGAGCTACAAATTTCCTTCCACCCAGCGTTCCCCCAAGTCTCCCGATAAAAATGATACCTCACTTGCGTGGGTAGGCCTAGCGCCGGCGACAGGAAGCACCCCAAAGCGCAACGTGGACACATCCTAAATTTTGGAAAAAAACAGAGGTGTTTTTTGCGAAGTGCCTACCTGTAGATTTTGGCCTCTAGCTCAGCCGGCACCTAGGGAAACCTACCAAACCTGTGCATTTCTGAAACCTAGAGACCTAGGGGAATCCAAGGAGGGGTGACTTGCGGGGCTCGGACCAGGTTCTGTTACCCAGAATCCTTTGCAAACCTCAAAATTTGGCTAAAAAAACACATGTCCCTCACATTTCTGTGGCAGAAAGTTCTGGAATCTGAGAGGAGCTACAAATTTCCTTCCACCCAGCGTTCCCCCAAGTCTCCCGATAAAAATGATACCTCACTTGCGTGGGTAGGCCTAGCGCCGGCGACAGGAAACACCCCAAAGCGCAACGTGGACACATCCTAAATTTTGGAAAAAAACAGAGGTGTTTTTTGCGAAGTGCCTACCTGTAGATTTTGGCCTGTAGCTCAGCCGGCACCTAGGGAAACCTACCAAACCTGTGCATTTCTGAAAACTAGAGACCTAGGGGAATCCAAGGAGGGGTGACTTGCGGGGCTCGGACCAGGTTCTGTTACCCAGAATCCTTTGCAAACCTCAAAATTTGGCTAAAAAAACACATGTCCCTCACATTTCTGTGGCAGAAAGTTCTGGAATCTGAGAGGAGCTACAAATTTCATTCCACCCAGCGTTCCCCCAAGTCTCCCGATAAAAATGATACCTCACTTGCGTGGGTAGGCCTAGCGCCGGCGACAGGAAACACCCCAAAGCGCAACGTGGACACATCCTAAATTTTGGAAAAAAACAGAGGTGTTTTTTGCGAAGTGCCTACCTGTAGATTTTGGCCTCTAGCTCAGCCGGCACCTAGGGAAACCTACCAAACCTGTGCATTTCTGAAAACTAGAGACGTAGGGGAATCCAAGGAGGGGTGACTTGCGGGGCTCGGACCAGGTTCTGTTACCCAGAATCCTTTGCAAACCTCAAAATTTGGCTAAAAAAACACATGTCCCTCACATTTCTGTGGCAGAAAGTTCTGGAATCTGAGAGGAGCTACAAATTTCCTTCCACCCAGCGTTCCCTCAAGTCTCCCGATAAAAATGATACCTCACTTGCGTGGGTAGGCCTAGCGCCGGCGACAGGAAACACCCCAAAGCGCAACGTGGACACATCCTAAATTTTGGGAAAAAACAGAGGTGTTTTTTGCGAAGTGCCTACCTGTAGATTTTGGCCTCTAGCTCAGCCGGCACCTAGGGAAAGCTACCAAACCTGTGCATTTCTGAAAACTAGAGACCTAGGGGAATCCAAGGAGGGGTGACTTGCGGGGCTCGGACCAGGTTCTGTTACCCAGAATCCTTTGCAAACCTCAAAATATGGCTAAAAAAACACATGTCCCTCACATTTCTGTGGCAGAAAGTTCTGGAATCTGAGAGGAGCTACAAATTTCCTTCCCCCCAGCGTTCCCCCAAGTCTCCCGATAAAAATGATACCTCACTTGCGTGGGTAGGCCTAGAGCCGGCGACAGGAAATACCCCAAAGCGCAACGTGGACACATCCTAAATTTTGGAAAAAAACAGAGGTGTTTTTTACGAAGTGCCAACCTGTAGATTTTGGCCTCTAGCTCAGCCGGCACCTAGGGAAACCTACCAAACCTGTGCATTTCTGAAAACTAGAGACCTAGGGGAATCCAAGGAGGGGTGACTTGCGGGGCTCGGACCAGGTTCTGTTACCCAGAATCCTTTGCAAACCTCAAAATTTGGCTAAAAAAACACATGTCCCTCACATTTCTGTGGCAGAAAGTTCTGGAATCTGAGAGGAGCTACAAATTTCCTTCCACCCAGCGTTCCGCCAAGTCTCCCGATAAAAATGATACCTCACTTGCGTGGGTAGGCCTAGCACCGGCGACAGGAAACACCCCAAAGCGCAACGTGGACACATCCTAAATTTTGGAAAAAAACAGAGGTGTTTTTTGCGAAGTGCCTACCTGTAGATTTTGGCCTGTAGCTCAGCCGGCACCTAGGGAAACCTACCAAACCTGTGCATTTCTGACAACTAGAGACCTAGGGGAATCCAAGGAGGGGTGACTTGCGGGGCTCGGACCAGGTTCTGTTACCCAGAATCCTTTGCAAACCTCAAAATTTGGCTAAAAAAACACATGTCCCTCACATTTCTGTGGCAGAAAGTTCTGGAATTTGAGAGGAGCTACAAATTTCCTTCCACCCAGCGTTCCCCCAAGTCTCCCGATAAAAATGATACCTCACTTGCGTGGGTAGGCCTAGAGCCGGCGACAGGAAATACCCCAAAGCGCAACGTGGACACATCCTAAATTTTGGAAAAAAACAGAGGTGTTTTTTACGAAGTGCCAACCTGTAGATTTTGGCCTCTAGCTCAGCCGGCACCTAGGGAAACCTACCAAACCTGTGCATTTCTGAAAACTAGAGACCTAGGGGAATCCAAGGAGGGGTGACTTGCGGGGCTCGGACCAGGTTCTGTTACCCAGAATCCTTTGCAAACCTCAAAATTTGGCTAAAAAAACACATGTCCCTCACATTTCTGTGGCAGAAAGTTCTGGAATCTGAGAGGAGCTACAAATTTCCTTCCACCCAGCGTTCCCCCAAGTCTCCCGATAAAAATGATACCTCACTTGCGTGGGTAGGCCTAGCACCGGCGACAGGAAACACCCCAAAGCGCAACGTGGACACATCCTAAATTTTGGAAAAAAACAGAGGTGTTTTTTGCGAAGTGCCTACCTGTAGATTTTGGCCTGTAGCTCAGCCGGCACCTAGGGAAACCTACCAAACCTGTGCATTTCTGACAACTAGAGACCTAGGGGAATCCAAGGAGGGGTGACTTGCGGGGCTCGGACCAGGTTCTGTTACCCAGAATCCTTTGCAAACCTCAAAATTTGGCTAAAAAAACACATGTCCCTCACATTTCTGTGGCAGAAAGTTCTGGAATCTGAGAGGAGCTACAAATTTCCTTCCACCCAGCGTTCCCCCAAGTCTCCCGATAAAAATGATACCTCACTTGCGTGGGTAGGCCTAGCGCCGGCGACAGGAAACACCCCAAAGCGCAACGTGGACACATCCTAAATTTTGGAAAAAAACAGAGGTGTTTTTTGCGAAGTGCCTACCTGTAGATTTTGGCCTGTAGCTCAGCCGGCACCTAGGGAAACCTACCAAACCTGTGCATTTCTGAAAACTAGAGACCTAGGGGAATCCAGGAAGGGGTGACTTGCGGGGCTCGGACCAGGTTCTGTTACCCAGAATCCTTTGCAAACCTCAAAATTTGGCTAAAAAAACACATGTCCCTCACATTTCTGTGGCACAAAGTTCTGGAATCTGAGAGGAGCTACAAATTTCCTTCCACCCAGCGTTCCCCCAAGTCTCCCGATAAAAATGATACCTCACTTGTGTGGGTAGGCCTAGCGCCGGCGACAGGAAACACCCCAAAGCGCAACGTGGACACATCCTAAATTTTGGAAAAAAACAGAGGTGTTTTTTGCGAAGTGCCTACCTGTAGATTTTGGCCTCTAGCTCAGTCGGCACCTAGGGAAACCTACCAAACCTGTGCATTTCTGAAAACTAGAGACCTAGGGGAATCCAAGGAGGGGTGACTTGCGGGGCTCGGACCAGGTTCTGTTACCCAGAATCCTTTGCAAACCTCAAAATTTGGCTAAAAAAACACATGTCCCTCACATTTCTGTGGCAGAAAGTTCTGGAATCTGAGAGGAGCTACAAATTTCCTTCCACCCAGCGTTCCCCCAAGTCTCCCGATAAAAATGATACCTCACTTGCGTGGGTAGGCCTAGCGCCGGCGACAGGAAACACCCCAAAGCGCAACGTGGACACATCCTAAATTTTGGAAAAAAACAGAGGTGTTTTTTGCGAAGTGCCTACCTGTAGATTTTGGCCTGTAGCTCAGCCGGCACCTAGGGAAACCTACCAAACCTGTGCATTTCTGAAAACTAGAGACCTAGGGGAATCCAAGGAGGGGTGACTTGCGGGGCTCGCACCAGGTTCTGTTACCCAGAATCCTTTGCAAACCTCAAAATTTGGCTAAAAAAACACATGTCCCTCACATTTCTGTGGCAGAAAGTTCTGGAATCTGAGAGGAGCTACAAATTTCCTTCCACCCAGCGTTCCCCCAAGTCTCCCGATAAAAATGATACCTCACTTGCGTGGGTAGGCCTAGCGCCGGCGACAGGAAACACCCCAAAGCGCAACGTGGACACATCCTAAATTTTGGAAAAAAACAGAGGTGTTTTTTGCGAAGTGCCTACCTGTAGATTTTGGCCTCTAGCTCAGCCGGCACCTAGGGAAACCTACCAAACCTGTGCATTTCTGAAAACTAGAGACCTAGGGGAATCCAAGGAGGGGTGACTTGCGGGGCTCGGACCAGGTTCTGTTACCCAGAATCCTTTGCAAACCTCAAAATTTGGCTAAAAAAACACATGTCCCTCACATTTCTGTGGCAGAAAGTTCTGGAATCTGAGAGGAGCTACAAATTTCCTTCCACCCAGCGTTCCCCCAAGTCTCCCGATAAAAATGATACCTCACTTGCGTGGGTAGGCCTAGCGCCGGCGACAGGAAACACCCCAAAGCGCAACGTGGACACATCCTAAATTTTGGAAAAAAACAGAGGTGTTTTTTGCGAAGTGCCTACCTGTAGATTTTGGCCTCTAGCTCAGCCGGCACCTAGGGAAACCTACCAAACCTGTGCATTTCTGAAAACTAGAGACCTAGGGGAATCCAAGGAGGGGTACCTTGCGGGGCTCGGACCAGGTTCTGTTACCCAGAATCCTTTGCAAACCTCAAAATTTGGCTAAAAAAACACATGTCCCTCACATTTCTGTGGCAGAAAGTTCTGGAATCTGAGAGGAGCTACAAATTTCCTTCTACCCAGCGTTCCCCCAAGTCTCCCGATAAAAATGATACCTCACTTGCGTGGGTAGGCCTAGCGCCGGCGACAGGAAACACCCCAAAGCGCAACGTGGACACATCCTAAATTTTGGAAAAAAACAGAGGTGTTTTTTGCGAAGTGCCTACCTGTAGATTTTGGCCTGTAGCTCAGCCGGCACCTAGGGAAACCTACCAAACCTGTGCATTTCTGAAAACTAGAGACCTAGGGGAATCCAAGGAGGGGTGACTTGCGGGGCTCGGACCAGGTTCTGTTACCCAGAATCCTTTGCAAACCTCAAAATTTGGCTAAAAAAACACATGTCCCTCACATTTCTGTGGCAGAAAGTTCTGGAATCTGAGAGGAGCTACAAATTTCCTTCCACCCAGCGTTCCCCCAAGTCTCCCGATAAAAATGATACCTCACTTGCGTGGGTAGGCCTAGCGCCGGCGACAGGAAACACCCCAAAGCGCAACGTGGACACATCCTAAATTTTGGAAAAAAACAGAGGTGTTTTTTGCGAAGTGCCTACCTGTAGATTTTGGCCTGTAGCTCAGCCGGCACCTAGGGAAACCTACCAAACCTGTGCATTTCTGAAAACTAGAGACCTAGGGGAATCCAAGGAGGGGTGACTTGCGGGCCTCGGACCAGGTTCTGTTACCCAGAATCCTTTGCAAACCTCAAAATTTGGCTAAAAAAACACATGTCCCTCACATTTCTGTGGCACAAAGTTCTGGAATCTGAGAGGAGCTACAAATTTCCCTCCACCCAGCGTTCCCCCAAGTCTCCCGATAAAAATGATACCTCACTTGTGTGGGTAGGCCTAGCGCCGGCGACAGGAAACACCCCAAAGCGCAACGTGGACACATCCTAAATTTTGGAAAAAAACAGAGGTGTTTTTTGCGAAGTGCCTACCTGTAGATTTTGGCCTCTAGCTCAGCCGGCACCTAGGGAAACCTACCAAACCTGTGCATTTCTGAAAACTAGAGAACTAGGGGAATCCAAGGAGGGGTGACTTGCGGGGCTCGGACCAGGTTCTGTTACCCAGAATCCTTTGCAAACCTCAAAATTTGGCTAAAAAAACACATGTCCCTCACATTTCTGTGGCAGAAAGTTCTGGAATCTGAGAGGAGCTACAAATTTCCTTCCACCCAGCGTTCCCCCAAGTCTCCCGATAAAAATGATACCTCACTTGCGTGGGTAGGCCTAGCGCCGGCGACAGGAAGCACCCCAAAGCGCAACGTGGACACATCCTAAATTTTGGAAAAAAACAGAGGTGTTTTTTGCGAAGTGCCTACCTGTAGATTTTGGCCTCTAGCTCAGCCGGCACCTAGGGAAACCTACCAAACCTGTGCATTTCTGAAACCTAGAGACCTAGGGGAATCCAAGGAGGGGTGACTTGCGGGGCTCGGACCAGGTTCTGTTACCCAGAATCCTTTGCAAACCTCAAAATTTGGCTAAAAAAACACATGTCCCTCACATTTCTGTGGCAGAAAGTTCTGGAATCTGAGAGGAGCTACAAATTTCCTTCCACCCAGCGTTCCCCCAAGTCTCCCGATAAAAATGATACCTCACTTGCGTGGGTAGGCCTAGCGCCGGCGACAGGAAACACCCCAAAGCGCAACGTGGACACATCCTAAATTTTGGAAAAAAACAGAGGTGTTTTTTGCGAAGTGCCTACCTGTAGATTTTGGCCTGTAGCTCAGCCGGCACCTAGGGAAACCTACCAAACCTGTGCATTTCTGAAAACTAGAGACCTAGGGGAATCCAAGGAGGGGTGACTTGCGGGGCTCGGACCAGGTTCTGTTACCCAGAATCCTTTGCAAACCTCAAAATTTGGCTAAAAAAACACATGTCCCTCACATTTCTGTGGCAGAAAGTTCTGGAATCTGAGAGGAGCTACAAATTTCATTCCACCCAGCGTTCCCCCAAGTCTCCCGATAAAAATGATACCTCACTTGCGTGGGTAGGCCTAGCGCCGGCGACAGGAAACACCCCAAAGCGCAACGTGGACACATCCTAAATTTTGGAAAAAAACAGAGGTGTTTTTTGCGAAGTGCCTACCTGTAGATTTTGGCCTGTAGCTCAGCCGGCACCTAGGGAAACCTACCAAACCTGTGCATTTCTGAAAACTAGAGACCTAGGGGAATCCAAGGAGGGGTGACTTGCGGGGCTCGGACCAGGTTCTGTTACCCAGAATCCTTTGCAAACCTCAAAATTTGGCTAAAAAAACACATGTCCCTCACATTTCTGTGGCAGAAAGTTCTGGAATCTGAGAGGAGCTACAAATTTCCTTCCACCCAGCGTTCCCCCAAGTCTCCCGATAAAAATTATACCTCACTTGCGTGGGTAGGCCTAGCGACGGCGACAGGAAACACCCCAAAGCGCAACGTGGACACATCCTAAATTTTGGAAAAAAACAGAGGTGTTTTTTGCGAAGTGCCTACCTGTAGATTTTGGCCTCTAGCTCAGCCGGCACCTAGGGAAACCTACCAAACCTGTGCATTTCTGAAAACTAGAGACGTAGGGGAATCCAAGGAGGGGTGACTTGCGGGGCTCGGACCAGGTTCTGTTACCCAGAATCCTTTGCAAACCTCAAAATTTGGCTAAAAAAACACATGTCCCTCACATTTCTGTGGCAGAAAGTTCTGGAATCTGAGAGGAGCTACAAATTTCCTTCCACCCAGCGTTCCCTCAAGTCTCCCGATAAAAATGATACCTCACTTGCGTGGGTAGGCCTAGCGCCGGCGACAGGAAACACCCCAAAGCGCAACGTGGACACATCCTAAATTTTGGAAAAAAACAGAGGTGTTTTTTGCGAAGTGCCTACCTGTAGATTTTGGCCTCTAGCTCAGCCGGCACCTAGGGAAACCTACCAAACCTGTGCATTTCTGAAAACTAGAGACCTAGGGGAATCCAAGGAGGGGTGACTTGCGGGCCTCGGACCAGGTTCTGTTACCCAGAATCCTTTGCAAACCTCAAAATTTGGCTAAAAAAACACATGTCCCTCACATTTCTGTGGCACAAAGTTCTGGAATCTGAGAGGAGCTACAAATTTCCCTCCACCCAGCGTTCCCCCAAGTCTCCCGATAAAAATGATACCTCACTTGTGTGGGTAGGCCTAGCGCCGGCGACAGGAAACACCCCAAAGCGCAACGTGGACACATCCTAAATTTTGGAAAAAAACAGAGGTGTTTTTTGCGAAGTGCCTACCTGTAGATTTTGGCCTCTAGCTCAGCCGGCACCTAGGGAAACCTACCAAACCTGTGCATTTCTGAAAACTAGAGACCTAGGGGAATCCAAGGAGGGGTGACTTGCGGGGCTCGGACCAGGTTCTGTTACCCAGAATCCTTTGCAAACCTCAAAATTTGGCTAAAAAAACACATGTCCCTCACATTTCTGTGGCAGAAAGTTCTGGAATCTGAGAGGAGCTACAAATTTCCTTCCACCCAGCGTTCCCCCAAGTCTCCCGATAAAAATGATACCTCACTTGCGTGGGTAGGCCTAGCGCCGGCGACAGGAAGCACCCCAAAGCGCAACGTGGACACATCCTAAATTTTGGAAAAAAACAGAGGTGTTTTTTGCGAAGTGCCTACCTGTAGATTTTGGCCTCTAGCTCAGCCGGCACCTAGGGAAACCTACCAAACCTGTGCATTTCTGAAAACTAGAGACCTAGGGGAATCCAAGGAGGGGTGACTTGCGGGGCTCGGACCAGGTTCTGTTACCCAGAATCCTTTGCAAACCTCAAAATTTGGCTAAAAAAACACATGTCCCTCACATTTCTGTGGCAGAAAGTTCTGGAATCTGAGAGGAGCTACAAATTTCCTTCCACCCAGCGTTCCCCCAAGTCTCCCGATAAAAATGATACCTCACTTGCGTGGGTAGGCCTAGCGCCGGCGACAGGAAACACCCCAAAGCGCAACGTGGACACATCCTAAATTTTGGAAAAAAACAGAGGTGTTTTTTGCGAAGTGCCTACCTGTAGATTTTGGCCTCTAGCTCAGCCGGCACCTAGGGAAACCTACCAAACCTGTGCATTTCTGAAAACTAGAGACCTAGGGGAATCCAAGGAGGGGTGACTTGCGGGGCTCGGACCAGGTTCTGTTACCCAGAATCCTTTGCAAACCTCAAAATTTGGCTAAAAAAACACATGTCCCTCACATTTCTGTGGCAGAAAGTTCTGGAATCTGAGAGGAGCTACAAATTTCATTCCACCCAGCGTTCCCCCAAGTCTCCCGATAAAAATGATACCTCACTTGCGTGGGTAGGCCTAGCGCCGGCGACAGGAAACACCCCAAAGCGCAACGTGGACACATCCTAAATTTTGGAAAAAAACAGAGGTGTTTTTTGCGAAGTGCCTACCTGTAGATTTTGGCCTGTAGCTCAGCCGGCACCTAGGGAAACCTACCAAACCTGTGCATTTCTGAAAACTAGAGACCTAGGGGAATCCAAGGAGGGGTGACTTGCGGGGCTCGGACCAGGTTCTGTTACCCAGAATCCTTTGCAAACCTCAAAATTTGGCTAAAAAAACACATGTCCCTCACATTTCTGTGGCAGAAAGTTCTGGAATCTGAGAGGAGCTACAAATTTCCTTCCACCCAGCGTTCCCCCAAGTCTCCCGATAAAAATGATACCTCACTTGCGTGGGTAGGCCTAGCGCCGGCGACAGGAAACACCCCAAAGCGCAACGTGGACACATCCTAAATTTTGGAAAAAAACAGAGGTGTTTTTTGCGAAGTGCCTACCTGTAGATTTTGGCCTGTAGCTCAGCCGGCACCTAGGGAAACCTACCAAACCTGTGCATTTCTGAAAACTAGAGACGTAGGGGAATCCAAGGAGGGGTGACTTGCGGGGCTCGGACCAGGTTCTGTTACCCAGAATCCTTTGCAAACCTCAAAATTTGGCTAAAAAAACACATGTCCCTCACATTTCTGTGGCAGAAAGTTCTGGAATCTGAGAGGAGCTACAAATTTCCTTCCACCCAGCGTTCCCTCAAGTCTCCCGATAAAAATGATACCTCACTTGCGTGGGTAGGCCTAGCGCCGGCGACAGGAAACACCCCAAAGCGCAACGTGGACACATCCTAAATTTTGGAAAAAAACAGGTGTTTTTTGCGAAGTGCCTACCTGTAGATTTTGGCCTCTAGCTCAGCCGGCACCTAGGGAAAGCTACCAAACCTGTGCATTTCTGAAAACTAGAGACCTAGGGGAATCCAAGGAGGGGTGACTTGCGGGGCTCGGACCAGGTTCTGTTACCCAGAATCCTTTGCAAACCTCAAAATTTGGCTAAAAAAACACATGTCCCTCACATTTCTGTGGCAGAAAGTTCTGGAATCTGAGAGGAGCTACAAATTTCCTTCCACCCAGCGTTCCCCCAAGTCTCCCGATAAAAATGATACCTCACTTGCGTGGGTAGGCCTAGAGCCGGCGACAGGAAATACCCCAAAGCGCAACGTGGACACATCCTAAATTTTGGAAAAAAACAGAGGTGTTTTTTACGAAGTGCCAACCTGTAGATTTTGGCCTCTAGCTCAGCCGGCACCTAGGGAAACCTACCAAACCTGTGCATTTCTGAAAACTAGAGACCTAGGGGAATCCAAGGAGGGGTGACTTGCGGGGCTCGGACCAGGTTCTGTTACCCAGAATCTTTTGCAAACCTCAAAATTTGGCTAAAAAAACACATGTCCCTCACATTTCTGTGGCAGAAAGTTCTGGAATCTGAGAGGAGCTACAAATTTCCTTCCACCCAGCGTTCCCCCAAGTCTCCCGATAAAAATGATACCTCACTTGCGTGGGTAGGCCCAGCACTGGCGACAGGAAACACCCCAAAGCGCAACGTGGACACATCCTAAATTTTGGAAAAAAACAGAGGTGTTTTTTGCGAAGTGCCTACCTGTAGATTTTGGCCTGTAGCTCAGCCGGCACCTAGGGAAACCTACCAAACCTGTGCATTTCTGACAACTAGAGACCTAGGGGAATCCAAGGAGGGGTGACTTGCGGGGCTCGGACCAGGTTCTGTTACCCAGAATCCTTTGCAAACCTCAAAATTTGGCTAAAAAAACACATGTCCCTCACATTTCTGTGGCAGAAAGTTCTGGAATCTGAGAGGAGCTACAAATTTCCTTCCACCCAGCGTTCCCCCAAGTCTCCCGATAAAAATTATACCTCACTTGCGTGGGTAGGCCTAGCGACGGCGACAGGAAACACCCCAAAGCGCAACGTGGACACATCCTAAATTTTGGAAAAAAACAGAGGTGTTTTTTGCGAAGTGCCTACCTGTAGATTTTGGCCTCTAGCTCAGCCGGCACCTAGGGAAACCTACCAAACCTGTGCATTTCTGAAAACTAGAGACGTAGGGGAATCCAAGGAGGGGTGACTTGCGGGGCTCGGACCAGGTTCTGTTACCCAGAATCCTTTGCAAACCTCAAAATTTGGCTAAAAAAACACATGTCCCTCACATTTCTGTGGCAGAAAGTTCTGGAATCTGAGAGGAGCTACAAATTTCCTTCCACCCAGCGTTCCCTCAAGTCTCCCGATAAAAATGATACCTCACTTGCGTGGGTAGGCCTAGCGCCGGCGACAGGAAACACCCCAAAGCGCAACGTGGACACATCCTAAATTTTGGAAAAAAACAGAGGTGTTTTTTGCGAAGTGCCTACCTGTAGATTTTGGCCTCTAGCTCAGCCGGCACCTAGGGAAACCTACCAAACCTGTGCATTTCTGAAAACTAGAGACCTAGGGGAATCCAAGGAGGGGTGACTTGCGGGCCTCGGACCAGGTTCTGTTACCCAGAATCCTTTGCAAACCTCAAAATTTGGCTAAAAAAACACATGTCCCTCACATTTCTGTGGCACAAAGTTCTGGAATCTGAGAGGAGCTACAAATTTCCCTCCACCCAGCGTTCCCCCAAGTCTCCCGATAAAAATGATACCTCACTTGTGTGGGTAGGCCTAGCGCCGGCGACAGGAAACACCCCAAAGCGCAACGTGGACACATCCTAAATTTTGGAAAAAAACAGAGGTGTTTTTTGCGAAGTGCCTACCTGTAGATTTTGGCCTCTAGCTCAGCCGGCACCTAGGGAAACCTACCAAACCTGTGCATTTCTGAAAACTAGAGACCTAGGGGAATCCAAGGAGGGGTGACTTGCGGGGCTCGGACCAGGTTCTGTTACCCAGAATCCTTTGCAAACCTCAAAATTTGGCTAAAAAAACACATGTCCCTCACATTTCTGTGGCAGAAAGTTCTGGAATCTGAGAGGAGCTACAAATTTCCTTCCACCCAGCGTTCCCCCAAGTCTCCCGATAAAAATGATACCTCACTTGCGTGGGTAGGCCTAGCGCCGGCGACAGGAAGCACCCCAAAGCGCAACGTGGACACATCCTAAATTTTGGAAAAAAACAGAGGTGTTTTTTGCGAAGTGCCTACCTGTAGATTTTGGCCTCTAGCTCAGCCGGCACCTAGGGAAACCTACAAAACCTGTGCATTTCTGAAAACTAGAGACCTAGGGGAATCCAAGGAGGGGTGACTTGCGGGGCTCGGACCAGGTTCTGTTACCCAGAATCCTTTGCAAACCTCAAAATTTGGCTAAAAAAACACATGTCCCTCACATTTCTGTGGCAGAAAGTTCTGGAATCTGAGAGGAGCTACAAATTTCCTTCCACCCAGCGTTCCCCCAAGTCTCCCGATAAAAATGATACCTCACTTGCGTGGGTAGGCCTAGCGCCGGCGACAGGAAACACCCCAAAGCGCAACGTGGACACATCCTAAATTTTGGAAAAAAACAGAGGTGTTTTTTGCGAAGTGCCTACCTGTAGATTTTGGCCTCTAGCTCAGCCGGCACCTAGGGAAACCTACCAAACCTGTGCATTTCTGAAAACTAGAGACCTAGGGGAATCCAAGGAGGGGTGACTTGCGGGGCTCGGACCAGGTTCTGTTACCCAGAATCCTTTGCAAACCTCAAAATTTGGCTAAAAAAACACATGTCCCTCACATTTCTGTGGCAGAAAGTTCTGGAATCTGAGAGGAGCTACAAATTTCATTCCACCCAGCGTTCCCCCAAGTCTCCCGATAAAAATGATACCTCACTTGCGTGGGTAGGCCTAGCGCCGGCGACAGGAAACACCCCAAAGCGCAACGTGGACACATCCTAAATTTTGGAAAAAAACAGAGGTGTTTTTTGCGAAGTGCCTACCTGTAGATTTTGGCCTGTAGCTCAGCCGGCACCTAGGGAAACCTACCAAACCTGTGCATTTCTGAAAACTAGAGACCTAGGGGAATCCAAGGAGGGGTGACTTGCGGGGCTCGGACCAGGTTCTGTTACCCAGAATCCTTTGCAAACCTCAAAATTTGGCTAAAAAAACACATGTCCCTCACATTTCTGTGGCAGAAAGTTCTGGAATCTGAGAGGAGCTACAAATTTCCTTCCACCCAGCGTTCCCCCAAGTCTCCCGATAAAAATTATACCTCACTTGCGTGGGTAGGCCTAGCGCCGGCGACAGGAAACACCCCAAAGCGCAACGTGGACACATCCTAAATTTTGGAAAAAAACAGAGGTGTTTTTTGCGAAGTGCCTACCTGTAGATTTTGGCCTCTAGCTCAGCCGGCACCTAGGGAAACCTACCAAACCTGTGCATTTCTGAAAACTAGAGACGTAGGGGAATCCAAGGAGGGGTGACTTGCGGGGCTCGGACCAGGTTCTGTTACCCAGAATCCTTTGCAAACCTCAAAATTTGGCTAAAAAAACACATGTCCCTCACATTTCTGTGGCAGAAAGTTCTGGAATCTGAGAGGAGCTACAAATTTCCTTCCACCCAGCGTTCCCTCAAGTCTCCCGATAAAAATGATACCTCACTTGCGTGGGTAGGCCTAGCGCCGGCGACAGGAAACACCCCAAAGCGCAACGTGGACACATCCTAAATTTTGGAAAAAAACAGGTGTTTTTTGCGAAGTGCCTACCTGTAGATTTTGGCCTCTAGCTCAGCCGGCACCTAGGGAAAGCTACCAAACCTGTGCATTTCTGAAAACTAGAGACCTAGGGGAATCCAAGGAGGGGTGACTTGCGGGGCTCGGACCAGGTTCTGTTACCCAGAATCCTTTGCAAACCTCAAAATTTGGCTAAAAAAAACACATGTCCCTCACATTTCTGTGGCAGAAAGTTCTGGAATCTGAGAGGAGCTACAAATTTCCTTCCACCCAGCGTTCCCCCAAGTCTCCCGATAAAAATGATACCTCACTTGCGTGGGTAGGCCTAGAGCCGGAGACAGGAAATACCCCAAAGCGCAACGTGGACACATCCTAAATTTTGGAAAAAAACAGAGGTGTTTTTTACGAAGTGCCAACCTGTAGATTTTGGCCTCTAGCTCAGCCGGCACCTAGGGAAACCTACCAAACCTGTGCATTTCTGAAAACTAGAGACCTAGGGGAATCCAAGGAGGGGTGACTTGCGGGGCTCGGACCAGGTTCTGTTACCCAGAATCCTTTGCAAACCTCAAAATTTGGCTAAAAAAACACATGTCCCTCACATTTCTGTGGCAGAAAGTTCTGGAATCTGAGAGGAGCTACAAATTTCCTTCCACCCAGCGTTCCCCCAAGTCTCCCGATAAAAATGATACCTCACTTGCGTGGGTAGGCCTAGCACTGGCGACAGGAAACACCCCAAAGCGCAACGTGGACACATCCTAAATTTTGGAAAAAAACAGAGGTGTTTTTTGCGAAGTGCCTACCTGTAGATTTTGGCCTGTAGCTCAGCCGGCACCTAGGGAAACCTACCAAACCTGTGCATTTCTGACAACTAGAGACCTAGGGGAATCCAAGGAGGGGTGACTTGCGGGGCTCGGACCAGGTTCTGTTACCCAGAATCCTTTGCAAACCTCAAAATTTGGCTAAAAAAACACATGTCCCTCACATTTCTGTGGCAGAAAGTTCTGGAATCTGAGAGGAGCTACAAATTTCCTTCCACCCAGCGTTCCCCCAAGTCTCCCGATAAAAATGATACCTCACTTGCGTGGGTAGGCCTAGCGCCGGCGACAGGAAACACCCCAAAGCGCAACGTGGACACATCCTAAATTTTGGAAAAAAACAGAGGTGTTTTTTGCGAAGTGCCTACCTGTAGATTTTGGCCTGTAGCTCAGCCGGCACCTAGGGAAACCTACCAAACCTGTGCATTTCTGAAAACTAGAGACCTAGGGGAATCCAGGAAGGGGTGACTTGCGGGGCTCGGACCAGGTTCTGTTACCCAGAATCCTTTGCAAACCTCAAAATTTGGCTAAAAAAACACATGTCCCTCACATTTCTGTGGCACAAAGTTCTGGAATCTGAGAGGAGCTACAAATTTCCTTCCACCCAGCGTTCCCCCAAGTCTCCCGATAAAAATGATACCTCACTTGTGTGGGTAGGCCTAGCGCCGGCGACAGGAAACACCCCAAAGCGCAACGTGGACACATCCTAAATTTTGGAAAAAAACAGAGGTGTTTTTTGCGAAGTGCCTACCTGTAGATTTTGGCCTCTAGCTCAGTCGGCACCTAGGGAAACCTACCAAACCTGTGCATTTCTGAAAACTAGAGACCTAGGGGAATCCAAGGAGGGGTGACTTGCGGGGCTCGGACCAGGTTCTGTTACCCAGAATCCTTTGCAAACCTCAAAATTTGGCTAAAAAAACACATGTCCCTCACATTTCTGTGGCAGAAAGTTCTGGAATCTGAGAGGAGCTACAAATTTCCTTCCACCCAGCGTTCCCCCAAGTCTCCCGATAAAAATGATACCTCACTTGCGTGGGTAGGCCTAGCGCCGGCGACAGGAAACACCCCAAAGCGCAACGTGGACACATCCTAAATTTTGGAAAAAAACAGAGGTGTTTTTTGCGAAGTGCCTACCTGTAGATTTTGGCCTGTAGCTCAGCCGGCACCTAGGGAAACCTACCAAACCTGTGCATTTCTGAAAACTAGAGACCTAGGGGAATCCAAGGAGGGGTGACTTGCGGGGCTCGCACCAGGTTCTGTTACCCAGAATCCTTTGCAAACCTCAAAATTTGGCTAAAAAAACACATGTCCCTCACATTTCTGTGGCAGAAAGTTCTGGAATCTGAGAGGAGCTACAAATTTCCTTCCACCCAGCGTTCCCCCAAGTCTCCCGATAAAAATGATACCTCACTTGCGTGGGTAGGCCTAGCGCCGGCGACAGGAAACACCCCAAAGCGCAACGTGGACACATCCTAAATTTTGGAAAAAAACAGAGGTGTTTTTTGCGAAGTGCCTACCTGTAGATTTTGGCCTCTAGCTCAGCCGGCACCTAGGGAAACCTACCAAACCTGTGCATTTCTGAAAACTAGAGACCTAGGGGAATCCAAGGAGGGGTGACTTGCGGGGCTCGGACCAGGTTCTGTTACCCAGAATCCTTTGCAAACCTCAAAATTTGGCTAAAAAAACACATGTCCCTCACATTTCTGTGGCAGAAACTTCTGGAATCTGAGAGGAGCTACAAATTTCCTTCCACCCAGCGTTCCCTCAAGTCTCCCGATAAAAATGATACCTCACTTGCGTGGGTAGGCCTAGCGCCGGCGACAGGAAACACCCCAAAGCGCAACGTGGACACATCCTAAATTTTGGAAAAAAACAGAGGTGTTTTTTGCGAAGTGCCTACCTGTAGATTTTGGCCTCTAGCTCAGCCGGCACCTAGGGAAAGCTACCAAACCTGTGCATTTCTGAAAACTAGAGACCTAGGGGAATCCAAGGAGGGGTGACTTGTGGGGCTCGGACCAGGTTCTGTTACCCAGAATCCTTTGCAAACCTCAAAATTTGGCTAAAAAAACACATGTCCCTCACATTTCTGTGGCAGAAAGTTCTGGAATCTGAGAGGAGCTACAAATTTCCTTCCACCCAGCGTTCCCCCAAGTCTCCCGATAAAAATGATACCTCACTTGCGTGGGTAGGCCTAGCGCCGGCGACAGGAAATACCCCAAAGCGCAACGTGGACACATCCTAAATTTTGGAAAAAAACAGAGGTGTTTTTTACGAAGTGCCAACCTGTAGATTTTGGCCTCTAGCTCACCCGGCACCTAGGGAAACCTACCAAACCTGTGCATTTCTGAAAACTAGAGACCTAGGGGAATCCAAGGAGGGGTGACTTGCGGGGCTCGGACCAGGTTCTGCTACCCAGAATCCTTTGCAAACCTCAAAATTTGGCTAAAAAAACACATGTCCCTCACATTTCTGTGGCAGAAAGTTCTGGAATCTGAGAGGAGCTACAAATTTCCTTCCACCCAGCGTTCCCCCAAGTCTCCCGATAAAAATGATACCTCACTTGCGTGGGTAGGCCTAGCGCCGGCGACAGGAAACACCCCAAAGCGCAACGTGGACACATCCTAAATTTTGGAAAAAAACAGAGGTGTTTTTTGCGAAGTGCCTACCTGTAGATTTTGGCCTGTAGCTCAGCCGGCACCTAGGGAAACCTACCAAACCTGTGCATTTCTGAAAACTAGAGACCTAGGGGAATCCAAGGAGGGGTGACTTGCGGGGCTCGGACCAGGTTCTGTTACCCAGAATCCTTTGCAAACCTCAAAATTTGGCTAAAAAAACACATGTCCCTCACATTTCTGTGGCAGAAAGTTCTGGAATCTGAGAGGAGCTACAAATTTCCTTCCACCCAGCGTTCCCCCAAGTCTCCCGATAAAAATGATACCTCACTTGCGTGGGTAGGCCTAGCGCCGGCGACAGGAAACACCCCAAAGCGCAACGTGGACACATCCTAAATTTTGGAAAAAAACAGAGGTGTTTTTTGCGAAGTGCCTACCTGTAGATTTTGGCCTGTAGCTCAGCCGGCACCTAGGGAAACCTACCAAACCTGTGCATTTCTGAAAACTAGAGACCTAGGGGAATCCAAGGAGGGGTGACTTGCGGGCCTCGGACCAGGTTCTGTTACCCAGAATCCTTTGCAAACCTCAAAATTTGGCTAAAAAAACACATGTCCCTCACATTTCTGTGGCACAAAGTTCTGGAATCTGAGAGGAGCTACAAATTTCCCTCCACCCAGCGTTCCCCCAAGTCTCCCGATAAAAATGATACCTCACTTGTGTGGGTAGGCCTAGCGCCGGCGACAGGAAACACCCCAAAGCGCAACGTGGACACATCCTAAATTTTGGAAAAAAACAGAGGTGTTTTTTGCGAAGTGCCTACCTGTAGATTTTGGCCTCTAGCTCAGCCGGCACCTAGGGAAACCTACCAAACCTGTGCATTTCTGAAAACTAGAGACCTAGGGGAATCCAAGGAGGGGTGACTTGTGGGGCTCGGACCAGGTTCTGTTACCCAGAATCCTTTGCAAACCTCAAAATTTGGCTAAAAAAACACATGTCCCTCACATTTCTGTGGCAGAAAGTTCTGGAATCTGAGAGGAGCTACAAATTTCCTTCCACCCAGCGTTCCCCCAAGTCTCCCGATAAAAATGATACCTCACTTGCGTGGGTAGGCCTAGTGCCGGCGACAGGAAGCACCCCAAAGCGCAACGTGGACACATCCTAAATTTTGGAAAAAAACAGAGGTGTTTTTTGTGAAGTGCCTACCTGTAGATTTTGGCCTGTAGCTCAGCCGGCACCTAGGGAAACCTACCAAACCTGTGCATTTCTGAAAACTAGAGACCTAGGGGAATCCAAGGAGGGGTGACTTGCGGGGCTCGGACCAGGTTCTGTTACCCAGAATCCTTTGCAAACCTCAAAATTTGGCTAAAAAAACACATGTCCCTCACATTTCTGTGGCAGAAAGTTCTGGAATCTGAGAGGAGCTACAAATTTCCTTCCACCCAGCGTTCCCCCAAGTCTCCCGATAAAAATGATACCTCACTTGCGTGGGTAGGCCTAGCGCCGGCGACAGGAAATACCCCAAAGCGCAACGTGGACACATCCTAAATTTTGGAAAAAAACAGAGGTGTTTTTTACGAAGTGCCAACCTGTAGATTTTGGCCTCTAGCTCACCCGGCACCTAGGGAAACCTACCAAACCTGTGCATTTCTGAAAACTAGAGACCTAGGGGAATCCAAGGAGGGGTGACTTGCGGGGCTCGGACCAGGTTCTGCTACCCAGAATCCTTTGCAAACCTCAAAATTTGGCTAAAAAAACACATGTCCCTCACATTTCTGTGGCAGAAAGTTCTGGAATCTGAGAGGAGCTACAAATTTCCTTCCACCCAGCGTTCCCCCAAGTCTCCCGATAAAAATGATACCTCACTTGCGTGGGTAGGCCTAGCGCCGGCGACAGGAAACACCCCAAAGCGCAACGTGGACACATCCTAAATTTTGGAAAAAAACAGAGGTGTTTTTTGCGAAGTGCCTACCTGTAGATTTTGGCCTGTAGCTCAGCCGGCACCTAGGGAAACCTACCAAACCTGTGCATTTCTGAAAACTAGAGACCTAGGGGAATCCAAGGAGGGGTGACTTGCGGGGCTCGGACCAGGTTCTGTTACCCAGAATCCTTTGCAAACCTCAAAATTTGGCTAAAAAAACACATGTCCCTCACATTTCTGTGGCAGAAAGTTCTGGAATCTGAGAGGAGCTACAAATTTCCTTCCACCCAGCGTTCCCCCAAGTCTCCCGATAAAAATGATACCTCACTTGCGTGGGTAGGCCTAGCGCCGGCGACAGGAAACACCCCAAAGCGCAACGTGGACACATCCTAAATTTTGGAAAAAAACAGAGGTGTTTTTTGCGAAGTGCCTACCTGTAGATTTTGGCCTGTAGCTCAGCCGGCACCTAGGGAAACCTACCAAACCTGTGCATTTCTGAAAACTAGAGACCTAGGGGAATCCAAGGAGGGGTGACTTGCGGGCCTCGGACCAGGTTCTGTTACCCAGAATCCTTTGCAAACCTCAAAATTTGGCTAAAAAAACACATGTCCCTCACATTTCTGTGGCACAAAGTTCTGGAATCTGAGAGGAGCTACAAATTTCCCTCCACCCAGCGTTCCCCCAAGTCTCCCGATAAAAATGATACCTCACTTGTGTGGGTAGGCCTAGCGCCGGCGACAGGAAACACCCCAAAGCGCAACGTGGACACATCCTAAATTTTGGAAAAAAACAGAGGTGTTTTTTGCGAAGTGCCTACCTGTAGATTTTGGCCTCTAGCTCAGCCGGCACCTAGGGAAACCTACCAAACCTGTGCATTTCTGAAAACTAGAGACCTAGGGGAATCCAAGGAGGGGTGACTTGTGGGGCTCGGACCAGGTTCTGTTACCCAGAATCCTTTGCAAACCTCAAAATTTGGCTAAAAAAACACATGTCCCTCACATTTCTGTGGCAGAAAGTTCTGGAATCTGAGAGGAGCTACAAATTTCCTTCCACCCAGCGTTCCCCCAAGTCTCCCGATAAAAATGATACCTCACTTGCGTGGGTAGGCCTAGTGCCGGCGACAGGAAGCACCCCAAAGCGCAACGTGGACACATCCTAAATTTTGGAAAAAAACAGAGGTGTTTTTTGTGAAGTGCCTACCTGTAGATTTTGGCCTGTAGCTCAGCCGGCACCTAGGGAAACCTACCAAACCTGTGCATTTCTGAAAACTAGAGACCTAGGGGAATCCAAGGAGGGGTGACTTGCGGGGCTCGGACCAGGTTCTGTTACCCAGAATCCTTTGCAAACCTCAAAATTTGGCTAAAAAAACACATGTCCCTCACATTTCTGTGGCAGAAAGTTCTGGAATCTGAGAGGAGCTACAAATTTCCTTCCACCCAGCGTTCCCCCAAGTCTCCCGATAAAAATGATACCTCACTTGCGTGGGTAGGCCTAGCGCCGGCGACAGGAAACACCCCAAAGCGCAACGTGGACACATCCTAAATTTTGGAAAAAAACAGAGGTGTTTTTTGCGAAGTGCCTACCTGTAGATTTTGGCCTCTAGCTCAGCCGGCACCTAGGGAAACCTACCAAACCTGTGCATTTCTGAAAACTAGAGACCTAGGGGAATCCAAGGAGGGGTGACTTGCGGGGCTCGGACCAGGTTCTGTTACCCAGAATCCTTTGCAAACCTCAAAATTTGGCTAAAAAAACACATGTCCCTCACATTTCTGTGGCAGAAAGTTCTGGAATTTGAGAGGAGCTACAAATTTCCTTCCACCCAGCGTTCCCCCAAGTCTCCCGATAAAAATGATACCTCACTTGCGTGGGTAGGCCTAGCGCCGGCGACAGGAAACACCCCAAAGCACAATGTGGACACATCCTAAATTTTGGAAAAAAACAGAGGTGTTTTTTGCGAAGTGCCTACCTGTAGATTTTGGCCTCTAGCTCAGCCGGCACCTAGGGAAACCTACCAAACCTGTGCATTTCTGAAAACTAGAGACCTAGGGGAATCCAAGGAGGGGTGACTTGCGGGGCTCGGACCAGGTTCTGTTACCCAGAATCCTTTGCAAACCTCAAAATTTGGCTAAAAAAACACATGTCCCTCACATTTCTGTGGCAGAAAGTTCTGGAATCTGAGAGGAGCTACAAATTTCCTTCCACCCAGCGTTCCCCCAAGTCTCCCGATAAAAATGATACCTCACTTGCATGGGTAGGCCTAGCGCCGGCGACAGGAAACACCCCAAAGCGCAACGTGGACACATCCTAAATTTTGGAAAAAAACAGAGGTGTTTTTTGCGAAGTGCCTACCTGTAGATTTTGGCCTGTAGCTCAGCCGGCACCTAGGGAAACCTACCAAACCTGTGCATTTCTGAAAACTAGAGACCTAGGGGAATCCAAGGAGGGGTGACTTGCGGGGCTCGGACCAGGTTCTGTTACCCAGAATCCTTTGCAAACCTCAAAATTTGGCTAAAAAAACACATGTCCCTCACATTTCTGTGGCAGAAAGTTCTGGAATCTGAGAGGAGCTACAAATTTCCTTCCACCCAGCGTTCCCCCAAGTCTCCCGATAAAAATGATACCTCACTTGCGTGGGTAGGCCTAGCGCCGGCGACAGGAAACACCCCAAAGCGCAACGTGGACACATCCTAAATTTTGGAAAAAAACAGAGGTGTTTTTTGCGAAGTGCCTACCTGTAGATTTTGGCCTGTAGCTCAGCCGGCACCTAGGGAAACCTACCAAACCTGTGCATTTCTGAAAACTAGAGACGTAGGGGAATCCAAGGAGGGGTGACTTGCGGGGCTCGGACCAGGTTCTGTTACCCAGAATCCTTTGCAAACCTCAAAATTTGGCTAAAAAAACACATGTCCCTCACATTTCTGTGGCAGAAAGTTCTGGAATCTGAGAGGAGCTACAAATTTACTTCCACCCAGCGTTCCCTCAAGTCTCCCGATAAAAATGATACCTCACTTGCGTGGGTAGGCCTAGCGCCGGCGACAGGAAACACCCCAAAGCGCAACGTGGACACATCCTAAATTTTGGAAAAAAACAGGTGTTTTTTGCGAAGTGCCTACCTGTAGATTTTGGCCTCTAGCTCAGCCGGCACCTAGGGAAAGCTACCAAACCTGTGCATTTCTGAAAACTAGAGACCTAGGGGAATCCAAGGAGGGGTGACTTGCGGGGCTCGGACCAGGTTCTGTTACCCAGAATCCTTTGCAAACCTCAAAATTTGGCTAAAAAAACACATGTCCCTCACATTTCTGTGGCAGAAAGTTCTGGAATCTGAGAGGAGCTACAAATTTCCTTCCACCCAGCGTTCCCCCAAGTCTCCCGATAAAAATGATACCTCACTTGCGTGGGTAGGCCTAGAGCCGGCGACAGGAAATACCCCAAAGCGCAACGTGGACACATCCTAAATTTTGGAAAAAAACAGAGGTGTTTTTTACGAAGTGCCAACCTGTAGATTTTGGCCTCTAGCTCAGCCGGCACCTAGGGAAACCTACCAAACCTGTGCATTTCTGAAAACTAGAGACCTAGGGGAATCCAAGGAGGGGTGACTTGCGGGGCTCGGACCAGGTTCTGTTACCCAGAATCTTTTGCAAACCTCAAAATTTGGCTAAAAAAACACATGTCCCTCACATTTCTGTGGCAGAAAGTTCTGGAATCTGAGAGGAGCTACAAATTTCCTTCCACCCAGCGTTCCCCCAAGTCTCCCGATAAAAATGATACCTCACTTGCGTGGGTAGGCCCAGCACTGGCGACAGGAAACACCCCAAAGCGCAACGTGGACACATCCTAAATTTTGGAAAAAAACAGAGGTGTTTTTTGCGAAGTGCCTACCTGTAGATTTTGGCCTGTAGCTCAGCCGGCACCTAGGGAAACCTACCAAACCTGTGCATTTCTGACAACTAGAGACCTAGGGGAATCCAAGGAGGGGTGACTTGCGGGGCTCGGACCAGGTTCTGTTACCCAGAATCCTTTGCAAACCTCAAAATTTGGCTAAAAAAACACATGTCCCTCACATTTCTGTGGCAGAAAGTTCTGGAATCTGAGAGGAGCTACAAATTTCCTTCCACCCAGCGTTCCCCCAAGTCTCCCGATAAAAATTATACCTCACTTGCGTGGGTAGGCCTAGCGACGGCGACAGGAAACACCCCAAAGCGCAACGTGGACACATCCTAAATTTTGGAAAAAAACAGAGGTGTTTTTTGCGAAGTGCCTACCTGTAGATTTTGGCCTCTAGCTCAGCCGGCACCTAGGGAAACCTACCAAACCTGTGCATTTCTGAAAACTAGAGACGTAGGGGAATCCAAGGAGGGGTGACTTGCGGGGCTCGGACCAGGTTCTGTTACCCAGAATCCTTTGCAAACCTCAAAATTTGGCTAAAAAAACACATGTCCCTCACATTTCTGTGGCAGAAAGTTCTGGAATCTGAGAGGAGCTACAAATTTCCTTCCACCCAGCGTTCCCTCAAGTCTCCCGATAAAAATGATACCTCACTTGCGTGGGTAGGCCTAGCGCCGGCGACAGGAAACACCCCAAAGCGCAACGTGGACACATCCTAAATTTTGGAAAAAAACAGAGGTGTTTTTTGCGAAGTGCCTACCTGTAGATTTTGGCCTCTAGCTCAGCCGGCACCTAGGGAAACCTACCAAACCTGTGCATTTCTGAAAACTAGAGACCTAGGGGAATCCAAGGAGGGGTGACTTGCGGGCCTCGGACCAGGTTCTGTTACCCAGAATCCTTTGCAAACCTCAAAATTTGGCTAAAAAAACACATGTCCCTCACATTTCTGTGGCACAAAGTTCTGGAATCTGAGAGGAGCTACAAATTTCCCTCCACCCAGCGTTCCCCCAAGTCTCCTGATAAAAATGATACCTCACTTGTGTGGGTAGGCCTAGCGCCGGCGACAGGAAACACCCCAAAGCGCAACGTGGACACATCCTAAATTTTGGAAAAAAACAGAGGTGTTTTTTGCGAAGTGCCTACCTGTAGATTTTGGCCTCTAGCTCAGCCGGCACCTAGGGAAACCTACCAAACCTGTGCATTTCTGAAAACTAGAGACCTAGGGGAATCCAAGGAGGGGTGACTTGCGGGGCTCGGACCAGGTTCTGTTACCCAGAATCCTTTGCAAACCTCAAAATTTGGCTAAAAAAACACATGTCCCTCACATTTCTGTGGCAGAAAGTTCTGGAATCTGAGAGGAGCTACAAATTTCCTTCCACCCAGCGTTCCCCCAAGTCTCCCGATAAAAATGATACCTCACTTGCGTGGGTAGGCCTAGCGCCGGCGACAGGAAGCACCCCAAAGCGCAACGTGGACACATCCTAAATTTTGGAAAAAAACAGAGGTGTTTTTTGCGAAGTGCCTACCTGTAGATTTTGGCCTCTAGCTCAGCCGGCACCTAGGGAAACCTACCAAACCTGTGCATTTCTGAAAACTAGAGACCTAGGGGAATCCAAGGAGGGGTGACTTGCGGGGCTCGGACCAGGTTCTGTTACCCAGAATCCTTTGCAAACCTCAAAATTTGGCTAAAAAAACACATGTCCCTCACATTTCTGTGGCAGAAAGTTCTGGAATCTGAGAGGAGCTACAAATTTCCTTCCACCCAGCGTTCCCCCAAGTCTCCCGATAAAAATGATACCTCACTTGCGTGGGTAGGCCTAGCGCCGGCGACAGGAAACACCCCAAAGCGCAACGTGGACACATCCTAAATTTTGGAAAAAAACAGAGGTGTTTTTTGCGAAGTGCCTACCTGTAGATTTTGGCCTCTAGCTCAGCCGGCACCTAGGGAAACCTACCAAACCTGTGCATTTCTGAAAACTAGAGACCTAGGGGAATCCAAGGAGGGGTGACTTGCGGGGCTCGGACCAGGTTCTGTTACCCAGAATCCTTTGCAAACCTCAAAATTTGGCTAAAAAAACACATGTCCCTCACATTTCTGTGGCAGAAAGTTCTGGAATCTGAGAGGAGCTACAAATTTCATTCCACCCAGCGTTCCCCCAAGTCTCCCGATAAAAATGATACCTCACTTGCGTGGGTAGGCCTAGCGCCGGCGACAGGAAACACCCCAAAGCGCAACGTGGACACATCCTAAATTTTGGAAAAAAACAGAGGTGTTTTTTGCGAAGTGCCTACCTGTAGATTTTGGCCTGTAGCTCAGCCGGCACCTAGGGAAACCTACCAAACCTGTGCATTTCTGAAAACTAGAGACCTAGGGGAATCCAAGGAGGGGTGACTTGCGGGGCTCGGACCAGGTTCTGTTACCCAGAATCCTTTGCAAACCTCAAAATTTGGCTAAAAAAACACATGTCCCTCACATTTCTGTGGCAGAAAGTTCTGGAATCTGAGAGGAGCTACAAATTTCCTTCCACCCAGCGTTCCCCCAAGTCTCCCGATAAAAATTATACCTCACTTGCGTGGGTAGGCCTAGCGCCGGCGACAGGAAACACCCCAAAGCGCAACGTGGACACATCCTAAATTTTGGAAAAAAACAGAGGTGTTTTTTGCGAAGTGCCTACCTGTAGATTTTGGCCTCTAGCTCAGCCGGCACCTAGGGAAACCTACCAAACCTGTGCATTTCTGAAAACTAGAGACGTAGGGGAATCCAAGGAGGGGTGACTTGCGGGGCTCGGACCAGGTTCTGTTACCCAGAATCCTTTGCAAACCTCAAAATTTGGCTAAAAAAACACATGTCCCTCACATTTCTGTGGCAGAAAGTTCTGGAATCTGAGAGGAGCTACAAATTTCCTTCCACCCAGCGTTCCCTCAAGTCTCCCGATAAAAATGATACCTCACTTGCGTGGGTAGGCCTAGCGCCGGCGACAGGAAACACCCCAAAGCGCAACGTGGACACATCCTAAATTTTGGAAAAAAACAGGTGTTTTTTGCGAAGTGCCTACCTGTAGATTTTGGCCTCTAGCTCAGCCGGCACCTAGGGAAAGCTACCAAACCTGTGCATTTCTGAAAACTAGAGACCTAGGGGAATCCAAGGAGGGGTGACTTGCGGGGCTCGGACCAGGTTCTGTTACCCAGAATCCTTTGCAAACCTCAAAATTTGGCTAAAAAAACACATGTCCCTCACATTTCTGTGGCAGAAAGTTCTGGAATCTGAGAGGAGCTACAAATTTCCTTCCACCCAGCGTTCCCCCAAGTCTCCCGATAAAAATGATACCTCACTTGCGTGGGTAGGCCTAGAGCCGGAGACAGGAAATACCCCAAAGCGCAACGTGGACACATCCTAAATTTTGGAAAAAAACAGAGGTGTTTTTTACGAAGTGCCAACCTGTAGATTTTGGCCTCTAGCTCAGCCGGCACCTAGGGAAACCTACCAAACCTGTGCATTTCTGAAAACTAGAGACCTAGGGGAATCCAAGGAGGGGTGACTTGCGGGGCTCGGACCAGGTTCTGTTACCCAGAATCCTTTGCAAACCTCAAAATTTGGCTAAAAAAACACATGTCCCTCACATTTCTGTGGCAGAAAGTTCTGGAATCTGAGAGGAGCTACAAATTTCCTTCCACCCAGCGTTCCCCCAAGTCTCCCGATAAAAATGATACCTCACTTGCGTGGGTAGGCCTAGCACTGGCGACAGGAAACACCCCAAAGCGCAACGTGGACACATCCTAAATTTTGGAAAAAAACAGAGGTGTTTTTTGCGAAGTGCCTACCTGTAGATTTTGGCCTGTAGCTCAGCCGGCACCTAGGGAAACCTACCAAACCTGTGCATTTCTGACAACTAGAGACCTAGGGGAATCCAAGGAGGGGTGACTTGCGGGGCTCGGACCAGGTTCTGTTACCCAGAATCCTTTGCAAACCTCAAAATTTGGCTAAAAAAACACATGTCCCTCACATTTCTGTGGCAGAAAGTTCTGGAATCTGAGAGGAGCTACAAATTTCCTTCCACCCAGCGTTCCCCCAAGTCTCCCGATAAAAATGATACCTCACTTGCGTGGGTAGGCCTAGCGCCGGCGACAGGAAACACCCCAAAGCGCAACGTGGACACATCCTAAATTTTGGAAAAAAACAGAGGTGTTTTTTGCGAAGTGCCTACCTGTAGATTTTGGCCTGTAGCTCAGCCGGCACCTAGGGAAACCTACCAAACCTGTGCATTTCTGAAAACTAGAGACCTAGGGGAATCCAGGAAGGGGTGACTTGCGGGGCTCGGACCAGGTTCTGTTACCCAGAATCCTTTGCAAACCTCAAAATTTGGCTAAAAAAACACATGTCCCTCACATTTCTGTGGCACAAAGTTCTGGAATCTGAGAGGAGCTACAAATTTCCTTCCACCCAGCGTTCCCCCAAGTCTCCCGATAAAAATGATACCTCACTTGTGTGGGTAGGCCTAGCGCCGGCGACAGGAAACACCCCAAAGCGCAACGTGGACACATCCTAAATTTTGGAAAAAAACAGAGGTGTTTTTTGCGAAGTGCCTACCTGTAGATTTTGGCCTCTAGCTCAGTCGGCACCTAGGGAAACCTACCAAACCTGTGCATTTCTGAAAACTAGAGACCTAGGGGAATCCAAGGAGGGGTGACTTGCGGGGCTCGGACCAGGTTCTGTTACCCAGAATCCTTTGCAAACCTCAAAATTTGGCTAAAAAAACACATGTCCCTCACATTTCTGTGGCAGAAAGTTCTGGAATCTGAGAGGAGCTACAAATTTCCTTCCACCCAGCGTTCCCCCAAGTCTCCCGATAAAAATGATACCTCACTTGCGTGGGTAGGCCTAGCGCCGGCGACAGGAAACACCCCAAAGCGCAACGTGGACACATCCTAAATTTTGGAAAAAAACAGAGGTGTTTTTTGCGAAGTGCCTACCTGTAGATTTTGGCCTGTAGCTCAGCCGGCACCTAGGGAAACCTACCAAACCTGTGCATTTCTGAAAACTAGAGACCTAGGGGAATCCAAGGAGGGGTGACTTGCGGGGCTCGCACCAGGTTCTGTTACCCAGAATCCTTTGCAAACCTCAAAATTTGGCTAAAAAAACACATGTCCCTCACATTTCTGTGGCAGAAACTTCTGGAATCTGAGAGGAGCTACAAATTTCCTTCCACCCAGCGTTCCCTCAAGTCTCCCGATAAAAATGATACCTCACTTGCGTGGGTAGGCCTAGCGCCGGCGACAGGAAACACCCCAAAGCGCAACGTGGACACATCCTAAATTTTGGAAAAAAACAGAGGTGTTTTTTGCGAAGTGCCTACCTGTAGATTTTGGCCTCTAGCTCAGCCGGCACCTAGGGAAAGCTACCAAACCTGTGCATTTCTGAAAACTAGAGACCTAGGGGAATCCAAGGAGGGGTGACTTGCGGGGCTCGGACCAGGTTCTGTTACCCAGAATCCTTTGCAAACCTCAAAATTTGGCTAAAAAAACACATGTCCCTCACATTTCTGTGGCAGAAAGTTCTGGAATCTGAGAGGAGCTACAAATTTCCTTCCACCCAGCGTTCCCCCAAGTCTCCCGATAAAAATGATACCTCACTTGCGTGGGTAGGCCTAGCGCCGGCGACAGGAAATACCCCAAAGCGCAACGTGGACACATCCTAAATTTTGGAAAAAAACAGAGGTGTTTTTTACGAAGTGCCAACCTGTAGATTTTGGCCTCTAGCTCACCCGGCACCTAGGGAAACCTACCAAACCTGTGCATTTCTGAAAACTAGAGACCTAGGGGAATCCAAGGAGGGGTGACTTGCGGGGCTCGGACCAGGTTCTGCTACCCAGAATCCTTTGCAAACCTCAAAATTTGGCTAAAAAAACACATGTCCCTCACATTTCTGTGGCAGAAAGTTCTGGAATCTGAGAGGAGCTACAAATTTCCTTCCACCCAGCGTTCCCCCAAGTCTCCCGATAAAAATGATACCTCACTTGCGTGGGTAGGCCTAGCGCCGGCGACAGGAAACACCCCAAAGCGCAACGTGGACACATCCTAAATTTTGGAAAAAAACAGAGGTGTTTTTTGCGAAGTGCCTACCTGTAGATTTTGGCCTGTAGCTCAGCCGGCACCTAGGGAAACCTACCAAACCTGTGCATTTCTGAAAACTAGAGACCTAGGGGAATCCAAGGAGGGGTGACTTGCGGGGCTCGGACCAGGTTCTGTTACCCAGAATCCTTTGCAAACCTCAAAATTTGGCTAAAAAAACACATGTCCCTCACATTTCTGTGGCAGAAAGTTCTGGAATCTGAGAGGAGCTACAAATTTCCTTCCACCCAGCGTTCCCCCAAGTCTCCCGATAAAAATGATACCTCACTTGCGTGGGTAGGCCTAGCGCCGGCGACAGGAAACACCCCAAAGCGCAACGTGGACACATCCTAAATTTTGGAAAAAAACAGAGGTGTTTTTTGCGAAGTGCCTACCTGTAGATTTTGGCCTGTAGCTCAGCCGGCACCTAGGGAAACCTACCAAACCTGTGCATTTCTGAAAACTAGAGACCTAGGGGAATCCAAGGAGGGGTGACTTGCGGGCCTCGGACCAGGTTCTGTTACCCAGAATCCTTTGCAAACCTCAAAATTTGGCTAAAAAAACACATGTCCCTCACATTTCTGTGGCACAAAGTTCTGGAATCTGAGAGGAGCTACAAATTTCCCTCCACCCAGCGTTCCCCCAAGTCTCCCGATAAAAATGATACCTCACTTGTGTGGGTAGGCCTAGCGCCGGCGACAGGAAACACCCCAAAGCGCAACGTGGACACATCCTAAATTTTGGAAAAAAACAGAGGTGTTTTTTGCGAAGTGCCTACCTGTAGATTTTGGCCTCTAGCTCAGCCGGCACCTAGGGAAACCTACCAAACCTGTGCATTTCTGAAAACTAGAGACCTAGGGGAATCCAAGGAGGGGTGACTTGTGGGGCTCGGACCAGGTTCTGTTACCCAGAATCCTTTGCAAACCTCAAAATTTGGCTAAAAAAACACATGTCCCTCACATTTCTGTGGCAGAAAGTTCTGGAATCTGAGAGGAGCTACAAATTTCCTTCCACCCAGCGTTCCCCCAAGTCTCCCGATAAAAATGATACCTCACTTGCGTGGGTAGGCCTAGTGCCGGCGACAGGAAGCACCCCAAAGCGCAACGTGGACACATCCTAAATTTTGGAAAAAAACAGAGGTGTTTTTTGTGAAGTGCCTACCTGTAGATTTTGGCCTGTAGCTCAGCCAAGACCTAGGGAAACCTACCAAACCTGTGCATTTCTGAAAACTAGAGACCTAGGGGAATCCAAGGAGGGGTGACTTGCGGGGCTCGGACCAGGTTCTGTTACCCAGAATCCTTTGCAAACCTCAAAATTTGGCTAAAAAAACACATGTCCCTCACATTTCTGTGGCAGAAAGTTCTGGAATCTGAGAGGAGCTACAAATTTCCTTCCACCCAGCGTTCCCCCAAGTCTCCCGATAAAAATGATACCTCACTTGCGTGGGTAGGCCTAGCGCCGGCGACAGGAAACACCCCAAAGCGCAACGTGGACACATCCTAAATTTTGGAAAAAAACAGAGGTGTTTTTTGCGAAGTGCCTACCTGTAGATTTTGGCCTCTAGCTCAGCCGGCACCTAGGGAAACCTACCAAACCTGTGCATTTCTGAAAACTAGAGACCTAGGGGAATCCAAGGAGGGGTGACTTGCGGGGCTCGGACCAGGTTCTGTTACCCAGAATCCTTTGCAAACCTCAAAATTTGGCTAAAAAAACACATGTCCCTCACATTTCTGTGGCAGAAAGTTCTGGAATTTGAGAGGAGCTACAAATTTCCTTCCACCCAGCGTTCCCCCAAGTCTCCCGATAAAAATGATACCTCACTTGCGTGGGTAGGCCTAGCGCCGGCGACAGGAAACACCCCAAAGCACAATGTGGACACATCCTAAATTTTGGAAAAAAACAGAGGTGTTTTTTGCGAAGTGCCTACCTGTAGATTTTGGCCTCTAGCTCAGCCGGCACCTAGGGAAACCTACCAAACCTGTGCATTTCTGAAAACTAGAGACCTAGGGGAATCCAAGGAGGGGTGACTTGCGGGGCTCGGACCAGGTTCTGTTACCCAGAATCCTTTGCAAACCTCAAAATTTGGCTAAAAAAACACATGTCCCTCACATTTCTGTGGCAGAAAGTTCTGGAATCTGAGAGGAGCTACAAATTTCCTTCCACCCAGCGTTCCCCCAAGTCTCCCGATAAAAATGATACCTCACTTGCATGGGTAGGCCTAGCGCCGGCGACAGGAAACACCCCAAAGCGCAACGTGGACACATCCTAAATTTTGGAAAAAAACAGAGGTGTTTTTTGCGAAGTGCCTACCTGTAGATTTTGGCCTGTAGCTCAGCCGGCACCTAGGGAAACCTACCAAACCTGTGCATTTCTGAAAACTAGAGACCTAGGGGAATCCAAGGAGGGGTGACTTGCGGGGCTCGGACCAGGTTCTGTTACCCAGAATCCTTTGCAAACCTCAAAATTTGGCTAAAAAAACACATGTCCCTCACATTTCTGTGGCAGAAAGTTCTGGAATCTGAGAGGAGCTACAAATTTCCTTCCACCCAGCGTTCCCCCAAGTCTCCCGATAAAAATGATACCTCACTTGCGTGGGTAGGCCTAGCGCCGGCGACAGGAAACACCCCAAAGCGCAATGTGGACACATCCTAAATTTTGGAAAAAAACAGGTGTTTTTTGCGAAGTGCCTACCTGTAGATTTTGGCCTGTAGCTCAGCCGGCACCTAGGGAAACCTACCAAACCTGTGCATTTCTGAAAACTAGAGACCTAGGGGAATCCAAGGAGGGGTGACTTGCGGGGCTCGGACCAGGTTCTGTTACCCAGAATCCTTTGCAAACCTCAAAATTTGGCTAAAAAAACACATGTCCCTCACATTTCTGTGGCACAAAGTTCTGGAATCTGAGAGGAGCTACAAATTTCCTTCCACCCAGCGTTCCCCCAAGTCTCCCGATAAAAATGATACCTCACTTGTGTGAGTAGGCCTAGCGCCGGCGACAGGAAACACCCCAAAGCGCAACGTGGACACATCCTAAATTTTGGAAAAAAACAGAGGTGTTTTTTGCGAAGTGCCTACCTGTAGATTTTGGCCTCTAGCTCAGCCGGCACCTAGGGAAACCTACCAAACCTGTGCATTTCTGAAAACTAGAGACCTAGGGGAATCCAAGGAGGGGTGACTTGCGGGGCTCGGACCAGGTTCTGTTACCCAGAATCCTTTGCAAACCTCAAAATTTGGCTAAAAAAACACATGTCCCTCACATTTCTGTGGCAGAAAGTTCTGGAATCTGAGAGGAGCTACAAATTTCCTTCCACCCAGCGTTCCCCCAAGTCTCCCGATAAAAATGATACCTCACTTGCGTGGGTAGGCCTAGCGCCGGCGACAGGAAGCACCCCAAAGCGCAACGTGGACACATCCTAAATTTTGGAAAAAAACAGAGGTGTTTTTTGCGAAGTGCCTACCTGTAGATTTTGGCCTGTAGCTCAGCCGGCACCTAGGGAAACCTACCAAACCTGTGCATTTCTGAAAACTAGAGACCTAGGGGAATCCAAGGAGGGGTGACTTGCGGGGCTCGGACCAGGTTCTGTTACCCAGAATCCTTTGCAAACCTCAAAATTTGGCTAAAAAAACACATGTCCCTCAAATTTCTGTGGCAGAAAGTTCTGGAATCTGAGAGGAGCTACAAATTTCCTTCCACCCAGCGTTCCCCCAAGTCTCCCGATAAAAATGATACCTCACTTGCGTGGGTAGGCCTAGCGCCGGCTACAGGAAACACCCCAAAGCACAATGTGGACACATCCTAAATTTTGGAAAAAAACAGAGGTGTTTTTTGCGAAGTGCCTACCTGTAGATTTTGGCCTCTAGCTCAGCCGGCACCTAGGGAAAGCTACCAAACCTGTGCATTTCTGAAAACTAGAGACCTAGGGGAATCCAAGGAGGGGTGACTTGCGGGGCTCGGACCAGGTTCTGTTACCCAGAATCCTTTGCAAACCTCAAAATTTGGCTAAAAAAACACATGTCCCTCACATTTCTGTGGCAGAAAGTTCTGGAATCTGAGAGGAGCTACAAATTTCCTTCCACCCAGCGTTCCCCCAAGTCTCCCGATAAAAATGATACCTCACTTGCGTGGGTAGGCCTAGCGCCGGCGACAGGAAATACCCCAAAGCGCAACGTGGACACATCCTAAATTTTGGAAAAAAACAGAGGTGTTTTTTACGAAGTGCCAACCTGTAGATTTTGGCCTCTAGCTCAGCCGGCACCTAGGGAAACCTACCAAACCTGTGCATTTCTGAAAACTAGAGACCTAGGGGAATCCAAGGAGGGGTGACTTGCGGGGCTCGGACCAGGTTCTGTTACCCAGAATCCTTTGCAAACCTCAAAATTTGGCTAAAAAAACACATGTCCCTCACATTTCTGTGGCAGAAAGTTCTGGAATCTGAGAGGAGCTACAAATTTCCTTCCACCCAGCGTTCCCCCAAGTCTCCCGATAAAAATGATACCTCACTTGCGTGGGTAGGCCTAGCGCCGGCGACAGGAAACACCCCAAAGCGCAACGTGGACACATCCTAAATTTTGGAAAAAAACAGAGGTGTTTTTTGCGAAGTGCCTACCTGTAGATTTTGGCCTGTAGCTCAGCCGGCACCTAGGGAAACCTACCAAACCTGTGCATTTCTGAAAACTAGAGACCTAGGGGAATCCAAGGAGGGGTGACTTGCGGGGCTCGGACCAGGTTCTGTTACCCAGAATCCTTTGCAAACCTCAAAATTTGGCTAAAAAAACACATGTCCCTCACATTTCTGTGGCAGAAAGTTCTGGAATCTGAGAGGAGCTACAAATTTCCTTCCACCCAGCGTTCCCCCAAGTCTCCCGATAAAAATGATACCTCACTTGCGTGGGTAGGCCTAGCGCCGGCGACAGGAAACACCCCAAAGCGCAATGTGGACACATCCTAAATTTTGGAAAAAAACAGGTGTTTTTTGCGAAGTGCCTACCTGTAGATTTTGGCCTGTAGCTCAGCCGGCACCTAGGGAAACCTACCAAACCTGTGCATTTCTGAAAACTAGAGACCTAGGGGAATCCAAGGAGGGGTGACTTGCGGGGCTCGGACCAGGTTCTGTTACCCAGAATCCTTTGCAAACCTCAAAATTTGGCTAAAAAAACACATGTCCCTCACATTTCTGTGGCACAAAGTTCTGGAATCTGAGAGGAGCTACAAATTTCCTTCCACCCAGCGTTCCCCCAAGTCTCCCGATAAAAATGATACCTCACTTGTGTGAGTAGGCCTAGCGCCGGCGACAGGAAACACCCCAAAGCGCAACGTGGACACATCCTAAATTTTGGAAAAAAACAGAGGTGTTTTTTGCGAAGTGCCTACCTGTAGATTTTGGCCTCTAGCTCAGCCGGCACCTAGGGAAACCTACCAAACCTGTGCATTTCTGAAAACTAGAGACCTAGGGGAATCCAAGGAGGGGTGACTTGCGGGGCTCGGACCAGGTTCTGTTACCCAGAATCCTTTGCAAACCTCAAAATTTGGCTAAAAAAACACATGTCCCTCACATTTCTGTGGCAGAAAGTTCTGGAATCTGAGAGGAGCTACAAATTTCCTTCCACCCAGCGTTCCCCCAAGTCTCCCGATAAAAATGATACCTCACTTGCGTGGGTAGGCCTAGCGCCGGCGACAGGAAGCACCCCAAAGCGCAACGTGGACACATCCTAAATTTTGGAAAAAAACAGAGGTGTTTTTTGCGAAGTGCCTACCTGTAGATTTTGGCCTGTAGCTCAGCCGGCACCTAGGGAAACCTACCAAACCTGTGCATTTCTGAAAACTAGAGACCTAGGGGAATCCAAGGAGGGGTGACTTGCGGGGCTCGGACCAGGTTCTGTTACCCAGAATCCTTTGCAAACCTCAAAATTTGGCTAAAAAAACACATGTCCCTCAAATTTCTGTGGCAGAAAGTTCTGGAATCTGAGAGGAGCTACAAATTTCCTTCCACCCAGCGTTCCCCCAAGTCTCCCGATAAAAATGATACCTCACTTGCGTGGGTAGGCCTAGCGCCGGCGACAGGAAACACCCCAAAGCGCAACGTGGACACATCCTAAATTTTGGAAAAAAACAGAGGTGTTTTTTGCGAAGTGCCTACCTGTAGATTTTGGCCTGTAGCTCAGCCGGCACATAGGGAAACCTACCAAACCTGTGCATTTCTGAAAACTAGAGACCTAGGGGAATCCAAGGAGGGGTGACTTGCGGGGCTCGGACCAGGTTCTGTTACCCAGAATCCTTTGCAAACCTCAAAATTTGGCTAAAAAAACACATGTCCCTCACATTTCTGTGGCAGAAAGTTCTGGAATCTGAGAGGAGCTACAAATTTCCTTCCACCCAGCGTTCCCCCAAGTCTCCCGATAAAAATGATACCTCACTTGCGTGGGTAGGCCTAGCGCCGGCGACAGGAAACACCCCAAAGCACAATGTGGACACATCCTAAATTTTGGAAAAAAACAGAGGTGTTTTTTGCGAAGTGCCTACCTGTAGATTTTGGCCTCTAGCTCAGCCGGCACCTAGGGAAAGCTACCAAACCTGTGCATTTCTGAAAACTAGAGACCTAGGGGAATCCAAGGAGGGGTGACTTGCGGGGCTCGGACCAGGTTCTGTTACCCAGAATCCTTTGCAAACCTCAAAATTTGGCTAAAAAAACACATGTCCCTCACATTTCTGTGGCAGAAAGTTCTGGAATCTGAGAGGAGCTACAAATTTCCTTCCACCCAGCGTTCCCCCAAGTCTCCCGATAAAAATGATACCTCACTTGCGTGGGTAGGCCTAGCGCCGGCGACAGGAAACACCCCAAAGCGCAACGTGGACACATCCTAAATTTTGGAAAAAAACAGAGGTGTTTTTTGCGAAGTGCCTACCTGTAGATTTTGGCCTGTAGCTCAGCCGGCACCTAGGGAAACCTACCAAACCTGTGCATTTCTGAAAACTAGAGACCTAGGGGAATCCAAGGAGGGGTGACTTGTGGGGCTCGGACCAGGTTCTGTTACCCAGAATCCTTTGCAAACCTCAAAATTTGGCTAAAAAAACACATGTCCCTCACATTTCTGTGGCAGAAAGTTCTGGAATCTGAGAGGAGCTACAAATTTCCTTCCACCCAGCGTTCCCCCAAGTCTCCCGATAGAAATGATACCTCACTTGCGTGGGTAGGCCTAGCGCCGGCGACAGGAAACACCCCAAAGCGCAACGTGGACACATCCTAAATTTTGGAAAAAAACAGAGGTGTTTTTTGCGAAGTGCCTACCTGTAGATTTTGGCCTGTAGCTCAGCCGGCACCTAGGGAAACATACCAAACCTGTGCATTTCTGAAAACTAGAGACCTAGGGGAATCCAAGGAGGGGTGACTTGCGGGGCTCGGACCAGGTTCTGTTACCCAGAATCCTTTGCAAACCTCAAAATTTGGCTAAAAAAACACATGTCCCTCACATTTCTGTGGCAGAAAGTTCTGGAATCTGAGAGGAGCTACAAATTTCCTTCCACCCAGCGTTCCCCCAAGTCTCCCGATAAAAATGATACCTCACTTGCGTGGGTAGGCCTAGCGCCGGCGACAGGAAACACCCCAAAGCGCAACGTGGACACATCCTAAATTTTGGAAAAAAACAGAGGTGTTTTTTGCGAAGTGCCTACCTGTAGATTTTGGCCTCTAGCTCAGCCGGCACCTAGGGAAACCTACCAAACCTGTGCATTTCTGAAAACTAGAGACCTAGGGGAATCCAAGGAGGGGTGACTTGCGGGGCTCGGACCAGGTTCTGTTACCCAGAATCCTTTGCAAACCTCAAAATTTGGCTAAAAAAACACATGTCCCTCACATTTCTGTGGCAGAAAGTTCTGGAATCTGAGAGGAGCTACAAATTTCCTTCCACCCAGCGTTCCCCCAAGTCTCCCGATAAAAATGATACCTCACTTGCGTGGGTAGGCCTAGCGCCGGCGACAGGAAACACCCCAAAGCGCAACGTGGACACATCCTAAATTTTGGAAAAAAACAGAGGTGTTTTTTGCGAAGTGCCTACCTGTAGATTTTGGCCTGTAGCTCAGCCGGCACCTAGGGAAACCTACCAAACCTGTGCATTTCTGAAAACTAGAGACCTAGGGGAATCCAAGGAGGGGTGACTTGCGGGGCTCGGACCAGGTTCTGTTACCCAGAATCCTTTGCAAACCTCAACATTTGGCTAAAAAAACACATGTCCCTCACATTTCTGTGGCACAAAGTTCTGGAATCTGAGAGGAGCTACAAATTTCCTTCCACCCAGCGTTCCCCCAAGTCTCCCGATAAAAATGATACCTCACTTGTGTGAGTAGGCCTAGCGCCGGCGACAGGAAACACCCCAAAGCGCAACGTGGACACATCCTAAATTTTGGAAAAAAACAGAGGTGTTTTTTGCGAAGTGCCTACCTGTAGATTTTGGCCTCTAGCTCAGCCGGCACCTAGGGAAACCTACCAAACCTGTGCATTTCTGAAAACTAGAGACCTAGGGGAATCCAAGGAGGGGTGACTTGCGGGGCTCGGACCAGGTTCTGTTACCCAGAATCCTTTGCAAACCTCAAAATTTGGCTAAAAAAACACATGTCCCTCACATTTCTGTGGCAGAAAGTTCTGGAATCTGAGAGGAGCTACAAATTTCCTTCCACCCAGCGTTCCCCCAAGTCTCCCGATAAAAATGATACCTCACTTGCGTGGGTTGGCCTAGCGCCGGCGACAGGAAGCACCCCAAAGCGCAACGTGGACACATCCTAAATTTTGGAAAAAAACAGAGGTGTTTTTTGCGAAGTGCCTACCTGTAGATTTTGGCCTCTAGCTCAGCCGGCACCTAGGGAAACCTACCAAACCTGTGCATTTCTGAAAACTAGAGACCTAGGGGAATCCAAGGAGGGGTGACTTGCGGGGCTCGGACCAGGTTCTGTTACCCAGAATCCTTTGCAAACCTCAAAATTTGGCTAAAAAAACACATGTCCCTCAAATTTCTGTGGCAGAAAGTTCTGGAATCTGAGAGGAGCTACAAATTTCCTTCCACCCAGCGTTCCCCCAAGTCTCCCGATAAAAATGATACCTCACTTGCGTGGGTAGGCCTAGCGCCGGCGACAGGAAACACCCCAAAGCGCAACGTGGACACATCCTAAATTTTGGAAAAAAACAGAGGTGTTTTTTGCGAAGTGCCTACCTGTAGATTTTGGCCTGTAGCTCAGCCGGCACCTAGGGAAACCTACCAAACCTGTGCATTTCTGAAAACTAGAGACCTAGGGGAATCCAAGGAGGGGTGACTTGCGGGGCTCGGACCAGGTTCTGTTACCCAGAATCCTTTGCAAACCTCAAAATTTGGCTAAAAAAACACATGTCCCTCACATTTCTGTGGCAGAAAGTTCTGGAATCTGAGAGGAGCTACAAATTTCCTTCCACCCAGCGTTCCCCCAAGTCTCCCGATAAAAATGATACCTCACTTGCGTGGGTAGGCCTAGCGCCGGCGACAGGAAACACCCCAAAGCACAATGTGGACACATCCTAAATTTTGGAAAAAAACAGAGGTGTTTTTTGCGAAGTGCCTACCTGTAGATTTTGGCCTCTAGCTCAGCCGGCACCTAGGGAAAGCTACCAAACCTGTGCATTTCTGAAACTAGAGACCTAGGGGAATCCAAGGAGGGGTGACTTGCGGGGCTCGGACCAGGTTCTGTTACCCAGAATCCTTTGCAAACCTCAAAATTTGGCTAAAAAAACACATGTCCCTCACATTTCTGTGGCAGAAAGTTCTGGAATCTGAGAGGAGCTACAAATTTCCTTCCACCCAGCGTTCCCCCAAGTCTCCCGATAAAAATGATACCTCACTTGCGTGGGTAGGCCTAGCGCCGGCGACAGGAAACACCCCAAAGCGCAACGTGGACACATCCTAAATTTTGGAAAAAACAGAGGTGTTTTTTGCGAAGTGCCTACCTGTAGATTTTGGCCTGTAGCTCAGCCGGCACCTAGGGAAACCTACCAAACCTGTGCATTTCTGAAAACTAGAGACCTAGGGGAATCCAAGGAGGGGTGACTTGTGGGGCTCGGACCAGGTTCTGTTACCCAGAATCCTTTGCAAACCTCAAAATTTGGCTAAAAACACACATGTCCCTCACATTTCTGTGGCAGAAAGTTCTGGAATCTGAGAGGAGCTACAAATTTCCTTCCACCCAGCGTTCCCCCAAGTCTCCCGATAGAAATGATACCTCACTTGCGTGGGTAGGCCTAGCGCCGGCGAGAGGAAACACCCCAAAGCGCAACGTGGACACATCCTAAATTTTGGAAAAAAACAGAGGTGTTTTTTGCGAAGTGCCTACCTGTAGATTTTGGCCTGTAGCTCAGCCGGCACCTAGGGAAACCTACCAAACCTGTGCATTTCTGAAAACTAGAGACCTAGGGGAATCCAAGGAGGGGTGACTTGCGGGGCTCGGACCAGGTTCTGTTACCCAGAATCCTTTGCAAACCTCAAAATTTGGCTAAAAAAACACATGTCCCTCACATTTCTGTGGCAGAAAGTTCTGGAATCTGAGAGGAGCTACAAATTTCCTTCCACCCAGCGTTCCCCCAAGTCTCCCGATAAAAATGATACCTCACTTGCGTGGGTAGGCCTAGCGCCGGCGACAGGAAACACCCCAAAGCGCAACGTGGACACATCCTAAATTTTGGAAAAAAACAGAGGTGTTTTTTGCGAAGTGCCTACCTGTAGATTTTGGCCTCTAGCTCAGCCGGCACCTAGGGAAACCTACCAAACCTGTGCATTTCTGAAAACTAGAGACCTAGGGGAATCCAAGGAGGGGTGACTTGCGGGGCTCGGACCAGGTTCTGTTACCCAGAATCCTTTGCAAACCTCAAAATTTGGCTAAAAAAACACATGTCCCTCACATTTCTGTGGCAGAAAGTTCTGGAATCTGAGAGGAGCTACAAATTTCCTTCCACCCAGCGTTCCCTCAAGTCTCCCGATAAAAATGATACCTCACTTGCGTGGGTAGGCCTAGCGCCGGCGACAGGAAACACCCCAAAGCGCAACGTGGACACATCCTAAATTTTGGAAAAAAACAGAGGTGTTTTTTGCGAAGTGCCTACCTGTAGATTTTGGCCTCTAGCTCAGCCGGCACCTAGGGAAAGCTACCAAACCTGTGCATTTCTGAAAACTAGAGACCTAGGGGAATCCAAGGAGGGGTGACTTGCGGGGCTCGGACCAGGTTCTGTTACCCAGAATCCTTTGCAAACCTCAAAATTTGGCTAAAAAAACACATGTCCCTCACATTTCTGTGGCAGAAAGGTCTGGAATCTGAGAGGAGCTACAAATTTCCTTCCACCCAGCGTTCCCTCAAGTCTCCCGATAAAAATGATACCTCACTTGCGTGGGTAGGCCTAGCGCCGGCGACAGGAAATACCCCAAAGCGCAACGTGGACACATCCTAAATTTTGGAAAAAAACAGAGGTGTTTTTTACGAAGTGCCAACCTGTAGATTTTGGCCTCTAGCTCAGCCGGCACCTAGGGAAACCTACCAAACCTGTGCATTTCTGAAAACTAGAGACCTAGGGGAATCCAAGGAGGGGTGACTTGCGGGGCTCGGACCAGGTTCTGTTACCCAGAATCCTTTGCAAACCTCAAAATTTGGCTAAAAAAACACATGTCCCTCACATTTCTGTGGCAGAAAGTTCTGGAATCTGAGAGGAGCTACAAATTTCCTTCCACCCAGCGTTCCCCCAAGTCTCCCGATAAAAATGATACCTCACTTGCGTGGGTAGGCCTAGCGCCGGCGACAGGAAACACCCCAAAGCGCAACGTGGACACATCCTAAATTTTGGAAAAAAACAGAGGTGTTTTTTGCGAAGTGCCTACCTGTAGATTTTGGCCTGTAGCTCAGCCGGCACCTAGGGAAACCTACCAAACCTGTGCATGTCTGAAAACTAGAGACCTAGGGGAATCCAAGGAGGGGTGACTTGCGGGGCTCGGACCAGGTTCTGTTACCCAGAATCCTTTGCAAACCTCAAAATTTGGCTAAAAAAACACATGTCCCTCACATTTCTGTGGCACAAAGTTCTGGAATCTGAAAGGAGCTACAAATTTCCTTCCACCCAGCGTTCCCCCAAGTCTCCCGATAAAAATGATACCTCACTTGTGTGGGTAGGCCTAGCGCCGGCGACAGGAAACACCCCAAAGCGCAACGTGGACACATCCTACATTTTGGAAAAAAACAGAGGTGTTTTTTGCGAAGTGCCTACCTGTAGATTTTGGCCTCTAGCTCAGCCGGCACCTAGGGAAACCTACCAAACCTGTGCATTTCTGAAAACTAGAGACCTAGGGGAATCCAAGGAGGGGTGACTTGTGGGGCTCGGACCAGGTTCTGTTACCCAGAATCCTTTGCAAACCTCAAAATTTGGCTAAAAAAACACATGTCCCTCACATTTCTGTGGCAGAAAGTTCTGGAATCTGAGAGGAGCTACAAATTTCCTTCCACCCAGCGTTCCCCCAAGTCTCCCGATAGAAATGATACCTCACTTGCGTGGGTAGGCCTAGCGCCGGCGACAGGAAACACCCCAAAGCGCAACGTGGACACATCCTAAATTAAATTTTGGAAAAAAACAGAGTGTTTTTTGCGAAGTGCCTACCTGTAGATTTTGGCCTGTAGCTCAGCCGGCCACCTAGGGAAACCTACCATACCTGTGCATTTCTGAAAACTAGAGACCTAGGGGAATCCAAGGAGGGGTGACTTGCGGGGCTCGGACCAGGTTCTGTTACCCAGAATCCTTTGCAAACCTCAAAATTTGGCTAAAAAAACACATGTCCCTCACACTTCTGTGGCAGAAAGTTCTGAATCTGAGGGGAGCTACAAATTTCCTTCCACCCAGCGTTCCCCCAAGTCCTCCCGATAAAAATGATACCTCACTTGCGTGGGTAGGCCTAGCGCCGGCGACAGGAAACACCCCAAAGCGCAACGTGGACACATCCTAAATTTTGGAAAAAAACAGAGGTGTTTTTTGCGAAGTGCCTACCTGTAGATTTGGCCTGTAGCTCAGCCGGCACCTAGGGAAACATACCAAACCTGTGCATTTCTGAAAACTAGAGACCTAGGGGAATCCAAGAAGGGGGTGACTTGCGGGGCTCGGACTAGGTTCTGTTACTCAGAATCCTTTGCAAACCTCAAAATTTAGCCTAAAAAAAACACATGTCCCTCACATTTCTGTGGCAGAAAGTTCTGGAATCTGAGAGGAGCTACAAATTTCCTTCCACCCAGCGTTCCCCCAAGTCTCCCGATAAAAATGATACCTCACTTGCGTGGGTAGGCCTAGCGCCGGCGAGAGGAAACACCCCAAAGCGCAACGTGGACACATCCTAAATTTTGGAAAAAAACAGAGGTGTTTTTTGCGAAGTGCCTACCTGTAGATTTTGGCCTGTAGCTCAGCCGGCACCTAGGGAAACCTACCATACCTGTGTATTTCTGAAAACTAGAGACCTAGGGGAATCCAAGGAGGGGTGACTTGCGGGGCTCGGACCAGGTTCTGTTACCCAGAATCCTTGCAAACCTCAAAATTTGGCTAAAAAAACACATGTCCCTCACATTTCTGTGGCACAAAGTTCTGAATCTGAGAGGAGCTACAAATTTCCTTCCACCCAGCGTTCCCCCAAGTCTCCCGATAAAATGATACCTCACTTGTGTGGGTAGGCCTAGCGCCGGCGACAGGAAACACCCCAAAGCGCAACGTGGACACATCCTAAATTTTGGAAAAAAACAGAGGTGTTTTTTGCGAAGTGCCTACCTGTAGATTTTGGCCTCTAGCTCAGGCCGGCACCTAGGGAAACCTACCAAACCTGTGCATTTCTGAAAACTAGAGACCTAGGGGAATCCAAGGAGGGGTGACTTGTGGGGCTCGGACCAGGTTCTGTTACCCAGAATCCTTTGCAAACCTCAAAATTTGGCTAAAAAAACACATTGTCCCTCACATTTCTGTGGCAGAAGTTCTGGAATCTGAGAGGAGCTACAAATTTCCTTCCACCCAGCGTTCCCCCAAGTCTCCCGATAGAAATGATACCTCACTTGCGTGGGTAGGCCTAGCGCCGGCGACAGGAAACACCCCAAAGCGCAACGTGGACACATCCTAAATTTGGAAAAAAACAGAGGTGTTTTTTGCGAAGTGCCTACCTGTAGATTTTGGCCTGTAGCTCAGCCGGCACCTAGGGAAACCTACCATACCTGTGCATTTCTGAAAACTAGAGACCTAGGGGAATCCAAGGAGGGGTGACTTGCGGGCTCGGACCAGGTTCTGTTACCCAGAATCCTTTGCAAACCTCAAAATTTGGCTAAAAAAACACATGTCCCTCACACTTCTGTGGCAGAAAGTCTGGAATCTGAGGGAGCTACAAATTTCCTTCCACCCAGCGTTCCCCCAAGTCTCCCGATAAAAATGATACCTCACTTGCGTGGGTAGGCCTAGCGCCGGCGACAGGAAACACCCCAAAGCGCAACGTGGACACATCCTAAATTTTGGAAAAAAACAGAGGTGTTTTTTGCGAAGTGCCTACCTGTAGATTTTGGCCTGTAGCTCAGCCGGCACCTAGGGAAACCTACCAAACCTGTGCATTTCTGAAAACTAGAGACCTAGGGGAATCCAAGAAGGGGTGACTTGCGGGGCTCGGACTAGGTTCTGTTACCCAGAATCCTTTGCAAACCTCAAAATTTAGCTAAAAAAACACATGTCCCTCACATTTCTGTGGCAGAAAGTTCTGGAATCTGAGAGGAGCTACAAATTTCCTTCCACCCAGCGTTCCCCCAAGTCTCCCGATAAAAATGATACCTCACTTGCGTGGGTAGGCCTAGCGCCGGCGACAGGAAACACCCCAAAGCGCAACGTGGACACATCCTAAATTTTGGAAAAAAACAGAGGTGTTTTTTGCGAAGTGCCTACCTGTAGATTTTGGCCTGTAGCTCAGCCGGCACCTAGGGAAACCTACCAAACCTGTGCATTTCTGAAAACTAGAGACCTAGGGGAATCCAAGGAGGGGTGACATGCGGGGCTCTGACCAGGTTCTGTTACCCAGAATCCTTTGCAAACCTCAAAATTTGGCTAAAAAAACACATGTCCCTCAAATTTCTGTGGCAGAAAGTTCTGGAATCTGAGAGGAGCTACAAATTTCCTTCCACCCAGCGTTCCCCAAGTCTCCCGATAAAAATGATACCTCACTTGCGTGGGTAGGCCTAGCGCCGGCGACAGGAAACACCCCAAAGCGCAACGTGGACACATCCTAAATTTTGGAAAAAAAACAGAGGTGTTTTTTGCGAAGTGCCTACCTGTAGATTTTAGCCTCTAACTCAGCCGGCACCTAGGGAAACCTACCAAACCTGTGCATTTCTGAAAACTAGAGACCTAGGGGAATCCAAGGAGGGGTGACATGCGGGGCTCTGACCAGGTTCTGTTACCCAGAATCCTTTGCAAACCTCAAAATTTGGCTAAAAAAACACATGTCCCTCACATTTCTGTGGCACAAAGTTCTGGAATCTGAGAGGAGCTACAAATTTCCTTCCACCCAGCGTTCCCCCAAGTCTCCCGATAAAAATGATACCTCACTTGTGTGGGTAGGCCTAGCGCCGGCGACAGGAAACACCCCAAAGCGCAACGTGGACACATCCTAAATTTTGGAAAAAAACAGAGGTGTTTTTTGCGAAGTGCCTACCTGTAGATTTTGGCCTCTAGCTCAGCCGGCACCTAGGGAAACCTACCAAACCTGTGCATTTCTGAAAACTAGAGACCTAGGGGAATCCAAGGAGGGGTGACTTGTGGGGCTCGGACCAGGTTCTGTTACCCAGAATCCTTTGCAAACCTCAAAATTTGGCTAAAAAAACACGTCCCTCACATTTCTGTGGCAGAAAGTTCTGGAATCTGAGAGGAGCTACAAATTTCCTTCCACCCAGCGTTCCCCCAAGTCTCCCGATAGAAATGATACCTCACTTGCGTGGGTAGGCCTAGCGCCGGCGACAGGAAACACCCCAAAGCGCAACGTGGACACATCCTAAATTTTGGAAAAAAACAGAGGTGTTTTTTGCGAAGTGCCTACCTGTAGATTTTGGCCTGTAGCTCAGCCGGCACCTAGGGAAACCTACCATACCTGTGCATTTCTGAAAACTAGAGACCTAGGGGAATCCAAGGAGGGGTGACTTGCGGGGCTCGGACCAGGTTCTGTTACCCAGAATCCTTTGCAAACCTCAAAATTTGGCTAAAAAAACACATGTCCCTCACACTTCTGTGGCAGAAAGTTCTGGAATCTGAGGGGAGCTACAAATTTCCTTCCACCCAGCGTTCCCCCAAGTCTCCCGATAAAAATGATACCTCACTTGCGTGGGTAGGCCTAGCGCCGGCGACAGGAAACACCCCAAAGCGCAACGTGGACACATCCTAAATTTTGGAAAAAAACAGAGGTGTTTTTTGCGAAGTGCCTACCTGTAGATTTTGGCCTGTAGCTCAGCCGGCACCTAGGGAAACCTACCAAACCTGTGCATTTCTGAAAACTAGAGACCTAGGGGAATCCAAGAAGGGGTGACTTGCGGGGCTCGGACTAGGTTCTGTTACCCAGAATCCTTTGCAAACCTCAAAATTTAGCTAAAAAAACACATGTCCCTCACATTTCTGTGGCAGAAAGTTCTGGAATCTGAGAGGAGCTACAAATTTCCTTCCACCCAGCGTCCCCCAAGTCTCCCGATAAAAATGATACCTCACTTGCGTGGGTAGGCCTAGCGCCGGCGACAGGAAACACCCCAAAGCGCAACGTGGACACATCCTAAATTTTGGAAAAAAACAGAGGTGTTTTTTGCGAAGTGCCTACCTGTAGATTTTGGCCTGTAGCTCAGCCGGCACCTAGGGAAACCTACCAAACCTGTGCATTTCTGAAAACTAGAGACCTAGGGGAATCCAAGGAGGGGTGACATGCGGGGCTCTGACCAGGTTCTGTTACCCAGAATCCTTTGCAAACCTCAAAATTTGGCTAAAAAAACACATGTCCCTCAAATTTCTGTGGCAGAAAGTTCTGGAATCTGAGAGGAGCTACAAATTTCCTTCCACCCAGCGTTCCCCCAAGTCTCCCGATAAAAATGATACCTCACTTGCGTGGGTAGGCCTAGCGCCGGCGACAGGAAACACCCCAAAGCGCAACGTGGACACATCCTAAATTTTGGAAAAAAACAGAGGTGTTTTTTGCGAAGTGCCTACCTGTAGATTTTAGCCTCTAGCTCAGCCGGCAACTAGGGAAACCTAGCAAACCTGTGCATTTCTGAAAACTAGAGACCTAGGGGAATCCAAGGAGGGGTGACTTGCGGGGCTCGGACCAGGTTCTGTTACCCAGAATCCTTTGCAAACCTCAAATTTTGGCTAAAAAAACACATGTCCCTCACATTTCTGTGGCAGAAAATTCTGGAATCTGAGAGGAGCTACAAATTTCCTTCCACCCAGCGTTCCCCCAAGTCTCCCGATAAAAATGATACCTCATTTGCGTGGGTAGGCCTAGCGCCGGCGACAGGAAACACCCCAAAGCGCAACGTGGACACATCCTAAATTTTGGAAAAAAACAGAGGTGTTTTCTGCGAAGTGCCTACCTGTAGATTTTGGCCTCTAGCTCAGCCGGCACCTAGGGAAACCTACCAAACCTGTGCATTTCTGAAAACTAGAGACCTAGGGGAATCCAAGGAGGGGTGACTTGCGGGGCTCGGACCAGGTTCTGTTACCCAGAATCCTTTGCAAACCTCAAAATTTGGATAAAAAAACACATGTCCCTCAAATTTCTGTGGCAGAAAGTTCTGGAATCTGAGAGGAGCTACAAATTTCCTTCCACCCAGCGTTCCCCCAAGTCTCCCGATAAAAATGATACCTCACTTGCGTGGGTAGGCCTAGCGCCGGCGACAGGAAACACCCCAAAGCGCAACGTGGACACATACTAAATTTTGGAAAAAAACAGAGGTTTTTTTTGCGAAGTGCCTACCTGTAGATTTTGGCCTGTAGCTCAGCCGGCACCTAGGGAAACCCACCAAACCTGTGCATTTCTGAAAACTAGAGACCTAGTGGAATCCAAGGAGGGGTGACTTGCGGGGCTCGGACCAGGTTCTGTTACCCAGAATCCTTTGCAAACCTCAAAATTTGGCTAAAAAAACACATGTCCCTCACATTTCTGTGGCAGAAAGTTCTGGAATCTCAGAGGAGCTACAAATTTCCCTCCACCCAGCGTTCCCCCAAGTCTCCCGATAAAAATGATACCTCACTTGCGTGGGTAGGCCTAGCGCCGGCGACAGGAAACACCCCAAAGCGCAACGTGGACACATCCTAAATTTTGGAAAAAAACAGAGGTGTTTTTTGCGAAGTGCCTACCTGTAGATTTTGGCCTCTAGCTCAGCCGGCACCTAGGGAAACCTACCAAACCTGTGCATTTCTGAAAACTAGAGACCTAGGGGAATCCAAGGAGGGGTGACTTGCGGGGCTCGAACCAGGTTCTGTTACCCAGAATCCTTTGCAAACCTCAAAATTTGGCTAAAAAAACATATGTCCCTCACATTTCTGTGGCAGAAAGTTCTGGAATCTGAGAGGAGCTACAAATTTCCTTCCACCCAGCGTTCCCCCAAGTCTCCCGATAAAAATGATACCTCACTTGCGTGGGTAGGCCTAGCGCCGGCGACAGGAAACACCCCAAAGCGCAACGTGGACACCTCCTAAATTTTGGAAAAAAACAGAGGTGTTTTTTGCGAAGTGCCTACCTGTAGATTTTGGCCTCTAGCTCAGCCGGCACCTAGGGAAACCTACCAAACCTGTGCATTTCTGAAAACTAGAGACCTAGGGGAATCGAACGAGGGGTGACTTGCGGGGCTCGGACCAGGTTCTGTTACCCAGAATCCTTTGCAAACCTCAAAATTTGGCTAAAAAAACACATGTCCCTCACATTTCTGTGGCAGAAAGTTCTGGAATCTGAGAGGAGCTACAAATTTCCTTCCACCCAGCGTTCCCCTAAGTCTCCCGATAAAAATGATACCTCACTTGCGTGGGTAGGCCTAGCGCCGGCGACAGGAAACACCCCAAAGCGCAACGTGGACACATCCTAAATTTTGGAAAAAAACAGAGGTGTTTTCTGCGAAGTGCCTACCTGTAGATTTTGGCATCTAGCTCAGCCGGCACCTAGGGAAACCTACCAAACCTGTGCATTTCTGAAAACTAGAGACCTAGGGGAATCCAACGAGGGGTGACTTGCGGGGCTCTGACCAGGTTCTGTTACCCAGAATCCTTTGCAAACCTCAAAATTTGGCTAAAAAAACACATGTCCCTCACATTTCTGTGGCAGAAAGTTCTGGAATCTGAGAGGAGCTACAAATTTCCTTCCACCCAGCGTTCCCCCAAGTCTCCCGATAAAAATGATACCTCACTTGCGTGGGTAGGCCTAGCGCCGGCGACAGGAAACACCCCAAAGCGCAACGTGGACACATCCTAAATTTTGGAAAAAAACAGAGGTGTTTTTTGCGAAGTGCCTACCTGTAGATTTTGGCCTCTAGCTCAGCCGGCACCTAGGGAAACCTACCAAACCTGTGCATTTCTGAAAACTAGAGACCTAGGGGAATCCAAGGAGGGGTGACTTGCGGGGCTCGGACCAGGTTCTGTTACCCAGAATCCTTTGCAAACCTCAAAATTTGGATAAAAAAACACATGTCCCTCAAATTTCTGTGGCAGAAAGTTCTGGAATCTGAGAGGAGCTACAAATTTCCTTCCACCCAGCGTCCCCCCAAGTCTCCCGATAAAAATGATACCTCACTTGCGTGGGTAGGCCTAGCGCCGGCGACAGGAAACACCCCAAAGCGCAACGTGGACACATCCTAAATTTTGGAAAAAAACAGAGGTTTTTTTTGCGAAGTGCCTACCTGTAGATTTTGGCCTGTAGCTCAGCCGGCACCTAGGGAAACCCACCAAACCTGTGCATTTCTGAAAACTAGAGACCTAGTGGAATCCAAGGAGGGGTGACTTGCGGGGCTCGGACCAGGTTCTGTTACCCAGAATCCTTTGCAAACCTCAAAATTTGGCTAAAAAAACACATGTCCCTCACATTTCTGTGGCAGAAAGTTCTAGAATCTCAGAGGAGCTACAAATTTCCCTCCACCCAGCGTTCCCCCAAGTCTCCCGATAAAAATGATACCTCACTTGCGTGGGTAGGCCTAGCGCCGGCGACAGGAAACACCCCAAAGCGCAACGTGGACACATCCTAAATTTTGGAAAAAAACAGAGGTGTTTTTTGCGAAGTGCCTACCTGTAGATTTTGGCCTCTATCTCAGCCGGCACCTAGGGAAACCTACCAAACCTGTGCATTTCTGAAAACTAGAGACCTAGGGGAATCCAAGGAGGGGTGACTTGCGGGGCTCGAACCAGGTTCTGTTACCCAGAATCCTTTGCAAACCTCAAAATTTGGCTAAAAAAACATATGTCCCTCACATTTCTGTGGCAGAAAGTTCTGGAATCTGAGAGGAGCTACAAATTTCCTTCCACCCAGCGTTCCCCTAAGTCTCCCGATAAAAATGATACCTCACTTGCGTGGGTAGGCCTAGCGCCGGCGACAGGAAACACCCCAAAGCGCAACGTGGACACATCCTAAATTTTGGAAAAAAACAGAGGTGTTTTTTGCGAAGTGCCTACCTGTAGATTTTGGCCTCTAGCTCAACCGGCACCTAGGGAAACCTACCAACCCAGTGCATTTCTGAAAACTAGAGACCTAGGGGAATCCAACGAGGGGTGACTTGCGGGGCTCGGACCAGGTTCTGTTACCCAGAATCCTTTGCAAACCTCAAAATTTGGCTAAAAAAACACATGTCCCTCTCATTTCTGTGGCAGAAAGTTCTGGAATCTGAGAGGAGCTACAAATTTCCTTCCACCCAGCGTTCCCCCAAGTCTCCCGATAAAAATGATACCTCACTTGCGTGGGTAGGCCTAGCGCCGGCGACAGGAAACACCCCAAAGCGCAACGTGGACACATCCTAAATTTTGGAAAAAAACAGAGGTGTTTTTTGCGAAGTGCCTACCTGTAGATTTTGGCCTCTAGCTCAGCCGGCACCTAGGGAAACCTACCAAACCTGTGCATTTCTGAAAACTAGAGACCTAGGGGAATCCAAGGAGGGGTGACTTGCGGGGCTCGGACCAGGTTCTGTTACCCAGAATCTTTTGCAAACCTCAAAATTTGGCTAAAAATACACATGTTACTCACATTTCTGTGGCAGAAAGTTCTGGAATCTGAGAGGAGCCACAAATTTCCTTCTACCCAGCGTTCCCCCAAGTCTCCCGATAAAAATGATACCTCACTTGTGTGGGTAGGACTAGCGCTCACGAAAGGAAAGGACCCAAAACACAACGTGGACACATCACATTTTTTTATAAAAAGCAGTGCCTACCTGTGGATTTTGGCCCGTAGCTCAGCCGACACCTGAGGAAACTTAGCAAACCAGTGCATTTTTGAAAACTAGAAACCCAGGGGAATCCAAGATGGGGTGACTTGCGGGGCTCTGACCAGGTTATGTTACCCAGAATCCTTTGCAAACATCAAAATTTGGCCCAAAAAACACTTTTTCCTCTCATTTCGGTGACAGAAAGTTGTGGAATCTGAGAGGAGCCACAAATTTCCTTCCACCCAGCGTTCCCCTAAGTCTCTCGATAAAAATGGTACCTCACTTCTGTGGGTAGGCCTAGCGCCCACAAAAGGAAATGGCCCAAAACACAACGTGGACACAACATATTTTTTCACAGAAAACAGAGGTGTTTTTTGCAAGGTGCCTACCTGTGGTGTTTGGCCTGTAGCTCAGCCGGCCCCAGGGTTGGGGGGGCAGAAATGCCCTAAAATAAATTTGCCACCCCAACCCCCACCCTCCCCGGGAGCGACCCTTGCCTACGGGGTCGCTCCCCCTGCGTGACATTGGCACCAAAAAACAAATCCCCGGTGCCTAGTGGTTTCTGCCCCCTTGGGGGCAGATTGACCTAAACTCTGCCAATCTGTCCCCAGGGGGGCAGAAATGGTCTAAATACAATTTGCCCTCCTGGGGAGCGACCCTTGCCTGATGGGTCACTCCCCATCTCTAAAAAAAAAAAAAAAAAAAAAGAAAATTTGCCCTGGCGCCTAGAGGTTTCTGCCCCCCCTGGGGGCAGATCGCCCTAATAATAGGCCGATCTGCCCCCAGGTGGGGCAGAAATGGCCTAAAATAAATTTCTCTCCCCCCAACCTCCACCCTCCCCGGGAGCGACCCTTGCCTACGGGGTCGCTCCCCCTGCGTGACATTGGCGCCAAAAAACAAATCCCCGGTGCCTAGTGGTTTCTGCCCCCTTGGGGGCAGATTGACCTAAAATTGGCCAATCTGCCCCCAGGGGGGCAGAAATGGTCTAAATACAATTTGCCCCCCCAGGGGAGCGACCCTTGCCTGATGGGTCGCTCCCCATCTCTAAAAAAAGAAACAACAAAAAAAAAAAACACAAAAAATAAATTGCCCTGGCGCCTAGAGTGTTCTGCCCCCCCCCCCCGGGGGCAGTTCGGCCTAATAATAGGCCGATCTGTCCCCTGGGGGGGCAGAAATGGCCTAAAATAAATTTGCCCCCCCAACCCCCACCCCCCCCCCCCGGGAGCGACCCTTGCCTACGGGGTCGCTCCCCCTGCGTGACATTGGCGCCAAAAAACAAATCCCCGGTGCCTAGTGGTTTCTGCCCCCTTGGGGGCAGGTTGACCTAAACTCAGCCAATCTGCCCCCAAGGGGGGCAGAAATGGCCTAAATACAATTTGTCCCCCAGGGGAGCGACTTTTGCCTGATGGGTCGCTCCCCATCTCTAAGAAAAAAACCAAGAAAAAAAAAAAGAAAAAAAAAAATTCCCCTGGCGCCTAGAGGTTTCTGCCCCCCCCCCGGGGGCAGAAATGGCCTAAAATAAATTTGCCCCCCCAACACCCACCCCCCCCCCGGGAGCGACCCTTGCCTACGGGGTCGCTCCCGCTGCGTGACATTGGCGCCAAAAAACAAATCCCCGTGCCTAGTGGTTTCTGCCCCCTTGGGGGCAGATTGACCTAAAATTGGCCAATCTGCCCCCAGGGGGGCAGAAATGGTCTAAATACAATTTGCCCCCCCCCCAGGGGAGCGACCCTTGCCTGATGGGTCGCTCTCCATCTCTAAAAAAAGAAACAACACAAAAAAAAAACACAAAAAAAAAATTGCCCTGCCGCCTAGAGGGTTCTGCCCCCCCCCTGGGGGCAGTTCGGCCTAATAATAGGCCGATCTGTCCCCCGGGGGGGGCAGAAATGGCCTAAAATAAATTTGCCCCCCAACCCCCAGCACCCCCCCGGGAGCGACCCTTGCCTACTGGGTCGCTCCCCCTGCGTGACATTGGCGCCAAAAAACAAATCCCCGGTGCCTAGTGGTTTCTGCCCCCTTGGGGGCAGATTGACCTAAAATTAGCCAATCTGCCCCCAGGGGGGCAGAAATGGTCTAAATACAATTTGCCCCCCCAGGGGAGCGACCCTTGCCTGATGGGTCGCTCTCCATCTCTAAAAAAAGAAAAAAAAAAAGAAAAAAAAACACAAAAAAAAAATTTGCCCTGGCGCCTACAGTCTTCTGCCCCCCCCAGGGGCAGTTCGGCCTAATAATAGGCCGATCTGTCCCCCGGGGGGGGCAGAAATGGCCTAAAATAAATTTGCCCCCCCCAACCCCCCCCCCCCCCGGGAGCGACTCTTGCATACGGGGTCGCTCCCCCTGCGTGACATTGGCGCCAAAAAACAAATCCCCGGTGCCTAGTGGTTTCTGCCCCCTTGGGGGCAGATTGACCTAAAATTGGCCAATCTGCCCCCAGGGGGGCAGAAATGGTCTAAATACAATTTGCCCCCCCAGGGGAGCGACCCTTGCCTGATGGGTCGCTCCCCATCTCTAAAAAAAGAAACAACAAAAAAAAAAACACCCCCAAAAAAATTGCCCTGGCGCCTAGAGGGTTCTGCCCCCCCCTGGGGGCAGTTTGGCCTAATAATAGGCCGATCTGTCCCCCCGGGGGGGCAGAAATGGCCTAAAATAAATTTGCCCCCCCAACCCCCCCCCCCCCCCCCCCGGGAGCGACCCTTGCCTACGGGGTCGCTCCCCCTGCTTGACATTGGCACCAAAAAACAAATCCCCGGTGCCTAGTGGTTTCTGCCCCCTTGGGGGCAGATTGACCTAAAATTGGCCAATCTGCCCCCAGGGGGGCAGAAATGTTCTAAATACAATTTGCCCCCCAGGGGAGCGACCCTTGCCTGATGGGTCGCTCCCCATCTCTAAAAAAAGAAACAACAAAAAAAAAAAACACACAAAAAAAAATTGCCCTGGTGCCTAGAGGTTTCTTCCCCCCCTGGGGCCAGATCGGCCTAATAATAGGCCGATCTGCCCCCAGGGGGGGCAGAAATGGCCTAAAATAAATTGCCCTCCCCCCCAGGGAGCAACCCTTGCCTAAGGGGTCGCTCCCTTTGCGTGAAATTCACGCAAAGAAAAAACTCCCTGGTGTCTAGTGGTTTCTACCCCCCTTGGGGGCAGATTGGCCTCATCAAAATAGGCCAATCTGCCCCCAAGGGGGGCAGAAATGGCCAAAATATAATTTTCCCCCAAGGGGAGCGACCCTTGCCTAAGGGGTCGCTCCCCACCAAAAAAAAAATATATATAACACAAAAAACAAAAAACAAAAAAAAAGGTCCCTGGTGCCTAGAGGTTTCTGCCCCCCCTGGGGGCAGATCGGCCTAATAGTAGGCCGATCTGCCCCCGGGGGGGCAGAAAAGGCCTTCCCGAAAATATGCCCCCCCTGGGAGCGACCCTTGCCCAAGGGGTCGCTCCCTTTTGTCAATAACAATAAAAAAAAAAAAAATCCCTGGTGTCTAGTGGTTTCTACCCCCCTTGGGGGCAGATTGGCCTCATCAAAATAGGCCAATCTGCCCCCAAGGGGGGCAGAAATGGCCAAAATATAATTTTCCCCCAAGGGGAGCGACCCTTGCCTAAGGGGTCGCTCCCCACCAAAAAAAAATATATATAACACAAAAAACAAAAAACAAAAAAAAAGGTCCCTGGTGCCTAGAGGTTTCTGCCCCCCCTGGGGGCAGAAAAGGCCTTCCCGAAAATATGCCCCCCCTGGGAGCGACCCTTGCCCAAGGGGTCGCTCCCTTTTGTCAATAACAATAAAAAAAATAAAAATCCCTGGTGTCTAGTGGTTTCTACCCCCCTTTGGGGCAGATTGGCCTCATCAAAATAGGCCAATCTGCCCCCAAGGGGGGCAGAAATGGCCAAAATATAATTTTCCCCCAAGGGGAGTGACCCTTGCCTAAGGGGTCGCTCCCCACCAAAAAAAAAAAAAAATGAAACAAAAAAAAAAATGGTCCCTGGTGCCTAGAGGTTTCTGCCCCCAGGGGGGGCAGAAAAGGCCTTCTCAAAAAAATGCCCCCCCTGGGAGCGACCCTTGCCCAAGGGGTCGCTCCCTTTTGTCACTTTCAATAAAAAAAAAAAAATCCCTGGTGTCTAGTGGGGTTTCAAAAGCCGGATTGCAAGCAATCCGGCTTTTGAAACCCTCGGAGGGACTTCAAAGGGAAGGAAATACTTTTCCTTCCCTTTGAAGCCCCTCCGGGCCTCCCAGTGATTGAAAAAGAAATGCTTTTGCATTTCTTTTTCAATCGTGCTGGAAGCAGAGCTTCCAGCGCGACTAGGGAGGCCCCTGTGACACATCAGCGCGCGCGCTGACGTCACAGCGGGGGGGTGGGAGGGGGTCGGGGGTGTAAGGGTCTTACCCTTCCATCCCCGACTTGGGGGGGGAGGGGGGTGCACGGGGGGCGCGCTAGCGCGCCCCCAAGTTCCCCTGTGCCTAGGACGAGATGATCTCGTCCAAGGCACAGGGGAACTGTAGCCTTGGACGAGATGATCTTGTCCAAGGCACAGAAGGGGTTAAACACATGAGCAGCTACATCATTTTCCTCCAGGTGGAGGATTTGGCCACAGTGAAAGCTGACTTCTATGCAATGGGACATTCGATGGAACACATATTGCATTTGTCCCCCTGGCAAAATGAACAGGTGTTCAGAAATTGAAAGAGTTTTCACTCCATGAAAGTCCAGATGGTGTGCCTGGCAGACCAGTACATCTCCCACGTCAATGCAAAGTATTCTGGGTCGGTGCATGATGCTTTTATCCTGAGAAATAGCAGCATCCCATATGTGATGGCCCATCTCCAGAGGCACAGGGTGTGGCTAATAGGTGAGCCCTGATTCCCACCCAGTGTAAGTTGGTGTACAGGTATGGTATGGGCCCTAAGGGTGAGTGTGTGGCTAACAGTTGTCCCTCGATATTTGCAGGTGACTCTGGTTACCCCTACCTCTCAGGGCTACTGACCCCTGTGAGGAATCCCAGGACAAGGGCAGAGGAACGTTACAATGAGGCACATGGGTGAACAAGAAGGATTATAGAGAAGACCTTCAGCCTCCTGAAGGGCAGGTTTCGTTGCCTCCCTCTAACAAGTGGATCCCTGTGCTACTCACCCAAGAAGGTCTACCAGATCATCGTGGCATGTTGTATATTGCACAACCTTGCCTTGCGTCCCCAGGTGCCTTTTCTGCAGAAGGAGGACGCTGGAGATGGCCATGTGGCAGCAGTGGATCCTGTGGACAGTGAAGATGAAGAGACAGAGGATGAGGATGAGGACAACAGAAGTGCAATTATTCATCAATACTTCCAATGAGACACAGGTAACACAGTGTTATTACACATATAATTGACAGTTTGATGTGTGACATTGTCACTGTCAGGCTGTGTATTCCTACTTCTATGCCCACTCACTGTACCCTTTGGCATCTCTTTTTGCAGATGTTGGTGTGCCACCATTGCTCCTGGTGTGGTCAGTGCAGCTAACTATAGGTCTTTCCAATGTAAACATTACTGTACAGTTGAATTGCAATGTTTGAACCTGGTTAAATGAATACATTTTGACATACACCATAATTGTATTTTATTAAATTGTGTTTATTGCAGTGCTCTGAAGAAGAGAGGGTAGTGAAATGGGCTTGGTGGATGATGCAGGAAAGTTCAGGGTAGAGTCCAGTCTATTTGTAGCACAGGTGCATTGTCCAAGGGGGCATAGGAAGGGGAACAATGGCAGTTTAAGTTGGACAGTGTGACAGAGTGGGACACAAGGGTGACATTTAGGAGAGTCTTATTTCCATGCAGGGGTCTTGGCAATAGTCTCTAGCTTCTGCCTGGATCACAGGGAACGTTTGCGGGTTGGTTCTCCTTCAGCAGGGGGAGGGGTGCTGGTGGCCTGTTGGTCCTGTGGCGAGGCCTCCTGTCCGCTAGCGGCAGCAAAGGTGGAGGGCTGTTCAGTAGTTTGGATAGTGTCAGAGGCCCGGTGGTGTGCCACTGCCTCCCTCATACTGTTGGGCATGTCTGCCAGCACTCCTGCAATGGAGTCCAGGGTAGTGTTGATGGCCTTCAAGTCTTCCCTCGTCCCCAGGTACTGTCCCTCCTGCAGCCGCATGTTCTCCTACAACTGAAATGTTGGTATGCTCCCAGGATTGTGGTGAGTGCCTCCTGGAGGGTCGGTTCTCTGGGCCTGTCCTCCCCCTGGCAGTCTTCCCAGCTTCCCTGTTGTCCTGTGCCTCTGTCCCCTGAACTGTGTGCCCACTGCCACTGACCCCAGGTCCCTGATTGTCCTGTGTTTGTGGGGTGGTCTGGGGTCCCTGTATTGGTGGACACACTGCTGATTGACGTGTCCTGGGGACAGAGGTATGGGCCCGTGGGTGGGTGCTGTGGTGGTGTTTCCTGAGAGGAGAGGCTCTGTGGTGGTGTGAGAGTGTGCTTGGGTAACCAACTGTCTGGTGGTCCCAGGTGGGCCAGGATGGTCATCCAGATCCAGGCGACCAGAGCTGCTGTCATCACTGTGGGCCTCTTCTGTGGGGGGACTGGATGTTGCGGGCACCTCTTCGCTGGTGACATTGGCTGGGTTACCTTTGGGGATGTAAATGCAGTGTTATTGTTTCTGTGTGTGACATATTGTGCATGGGTGTGTTGCCCTCTTTGGTTGGATTTGCCCAGGCAGCTTTTCCTTGTGTGAGTTGTTATTTGGTGGACTAGGTGGTTCTATCTAGTGTGCATGCTGTGGTGATAGGTGTCCATGCAGGTTTGTGAGGGGTGTTAATGCATTGGTGTTGCATGCAGGGCTTGGCATTGGGGTGAGTGGGTTGTGATGGTGGGGTGTGTGGGAGGTGGTGGAGTGATGGGAGTGAGGGTGGGGTATGTAATGGCATGCAGGTAGGGGGGTAGCAGTAGAATAGTGTTGACTTACCATAGTCCAGTCCTTCTGCTACTCCTGCCAGGCCTTCAGTATGCATGATTGCCAAGACTTGCTCCATCCATATTGTTAATTGTGGTGGGGAGGTGGGGCCCACCGCCAGTCCGCTGTACAACTAGTTGGCGTCTTGCTGCAATGGAACGTACCTTACCCCACAGGTCATTCCACCTCTTCCTGATGTCATCCCTTGTTGTGGGGTGCTGTCCCACTGCGTTGACCCTGTCCACTATTCTTCCCCATAGCTCCATCTTCCTAGCTATGGAGGTGTGCTGCACCTGTGATCCGAATACCTGTGGCTCTACCCAGATGATTTCCTCCACCATGACCCTGAGCTCCTCCTCAGAGAACCTAGGGTGTCTTTGCCGTGCCATGGGGTGGTGTGGGTGATGTGTGGGGTGGTGTGTAGTGATAAGTGGGGTGATATGTAGTGGTGTGTTGTGTGAGGTGCGTGGAAGTAATGTGGGTGATGGTATTGCGTGCCTGTGGATGCTTGGTAGTTGTTTGTAGTATCTCTCTCTGCCCTTCATCAAGATTTTTGGTAGTAAGGGTTTGTGGGTAATGTGGGTGTGTGTTTTATATTGTATTGGGTGTGTGGGGGTGGTGTGTGTATGTGTATCAGGTGTGTGTATTTGGAGTTGTCCAATGTGGATGTGTTTTGTAAATGTGTGTGTATTTTGAGCGCGGCGGTGTGTACCGCCAATGGAATACTGCGGTTGAAAGACCGCCGTGTGGATTCGTGTGTCGTGATAGTGTGGGCGTATTTCTGTTGGTGTGACGGCAGAGGTTTTGTTTTCGCCAGTTTATCACTGACCTTTGGTGCGGCAGACTTGTGTGGGTGTCTGAATTTTGGCGGATTCCAAGCAGTGGGTCATAATGACCTTGGCGGAATTCCGCTGCCGCAGCGGTGTGTTGGCGGTCTTCTGCACGGCGGTAAGCGGCTTTTACCACCAGTGTTGTAATGACCCCCTGTGTCTCTTCTCAGAGGTCTCTGAATGCGGAGATTCTCCTCTTTGTTTTTTCTTTATTTTTATTATTTTTCTCTTTATCCCATGGTTTTTTAGAACCCTCCTGTACTTGCTTGGTATTATCCTTGCCGGAATTATCTTGAAGCTGTGGTTTATTAGGTCTGACCCCAGACTGTCCCAACCTACACAAGTATAAGTTTTGGCGATAATCTTTGACAGGCTGCATTCCTGATCAATTTAAGGAATGCCCCAGAGCCGCTGGCATACTGCAAATGCTGCTGCTTCCATTTTAATATTACTTAGTATTATTGAGGAGACTGCGGCAACGTTGCCCATTAGTTTCATCCCCAAATCTAGGACAGGGGCTCTCCCATGTTCATTTTGCATTTGTTTTAACACGTCTGGAAGGTTTGCAAGTGTTGATGTACCATGCGTGGTAGTATAAATTGTAGCAAATACTGTTCACCAAGTAGCACAATTCTCAATGGAGTAAACTATTCCAAAAGGCAAGCACATTGTGAGAATTCTATGTTTATTTTAGGTTTCCGTATGGGTAAACACTGCTTCCATCTGATTTGTTTTTTGTGCTGTCCAAAATTGAATTTCATTGCTTCTGTTTGGAATCTTACCTATTATTGAATGAACGGTTACTGTGTTTATCCCAGGAGCAGCCAATTGTGAAACAACTGGAGCAGTCCTCGTTGGGCTGGTATTTAAAGTCTGCAACATGACTTGTACTAATCGTCTATATATCCTAGGTAAATTGCTATATAGTGGGCACAGGTCTGCTGCCTGTAAACAGGGAAGTGTTTTTATAATGAAACAGCTGATGTTCTGAGAAAACGTTCCCACATAACGATACATACGTTTCTGTGATTATTAGAGACGCAGTGTACCACTTGTGCTGACAATCCTATCTTGCTGCAGGCTTGAGGAAAGCACCAAGTGAAAAGAATGTTGTGCTAAGAAATCTAATGCTTTCCTAGGTGAAAGGGCAACTAGATAAGGAAAATAAAACACCACCACAGATGTGGCAGATTCTAAAGTAATAAAATGAAGCAGAATAAAATGTCACTAGGCTAAAGAGCACAAGCAGCAATCAAAGGAAGAAAATGTTCCACTTCAGCAGGTGGTAATGTGACCACATCAGTGCCAAGGAAAACCAAAGAGCACTCATGTTCCAAAGCCTGAGCTCCAGCTGAGGCAGCAGCATTCCGTGTTGTGCCCGATGTTGAGTTAAGAGCTCCATGTCTGGCAATGATCCCTCAGCGAGAACATCAACAGATCAGCATCCAATGAAAGTAAGCATGGCATAGAAAGACAAACGTTTAGTGCACGTTAAAAACGGCACCACAGGCATCGTAGTACGGGCTGCACACAATCCAATTCAAAATCGATCTGAATGACAGAGACCAGTTGCACTCCAGTTCTTCCGGAGTGGTGCTCCGAAATACTGCATTATGCCTTCACAACACATTTGCACCATTGGAAGCGCTTTCAGTCCTCCTTGTTGCGATGGGACAGCTATTGAGGATAAAAAATAGCAACAGCAAGATGCCACCTATCATAGCCCAAATAATCAGATATCCCCAGAAAATACTTGAAAATATTGAGTGTATGACTGAAGGTATTAAATCAAATATAGAGGAGAAGTTATTAATGAAACTAAAACTGACAGCCTTAAAGAAATGTAAAATCTCAGTAGTACTAGATGTGCTAAAAGTTTATCCCATTAACTCACCAAAGTGTCTTAGAATCTTTGTATTTAAAAGGGACTGTATTTTTGCAGATTACCTCGTCTCTTGGAGCACATGGGTCTCGAGTGCAGATGTCAGTGCCACATATTTTTGAATCACTAAAGCCCTTAGTCTGCTCAGCTTGCCAAAATTCACATTTGAAGTACCGATGTGAGGCCAAATATCTGATGCATTCATCTGTTGTGAAGTGGAGATAAAAACATTCCCACAACAGGTGACAAATTGGGAAACTGTAACAACATAAGCTATTCCGGCTCGAATTCCATAACAGCTCTCGCTGTTAAGAAGCACATAGCTTCCATTGGAAAGCACCTGGAATGCTGGTCTAATCAAGGGGACTGGAACTCCCTTCAGATATCAAGCTAAATTTACAGTCAAAGCGTTACACACCTTGTGCAAGGACAGCTCCCTTCAAACCATTGAGTGGCTAACAGAAGTCTCGCATTCATTGACGCTAACAATAACCTCTTTCATGCCATTGAGACATTTGTGCAAAAAGGTAAGCTCCCACACCTCATGAATAACTATCTCCTAGACTTGCCTACTGGAATGTGTTTCAAGGAGGACGTGAATTGCAGTGTTGATATAGTGTTGATATAGGCAGATTAATAACCCTGTGTATTAACCATTCAGCAGATGGTATTTCAGCCACAGTAAAAGGCAACTTTATAATTTTTCGATGTTTAACATAACACAAGTTGCTTCCTTCTTAGCCATTATTTGTTGTTGTCACATCAAATTAAATGTTGAAAATATATCCTTTGCGCTGACATGTTGCCAGGGATCGCGACCAGATTTCAGTGTCTGTAGTATCCAACACAGCTGCATAATGGTCCTTAGCTGACTCTGTCCATGTTCTAAAAATGACATGTCACTTTGTACAATGTCTATTGCAGATAGATATTGCAATGTTGTTTAAAGTATATATGCGGTCGGACAAGGTGTTAAGTCCCATTATCTACAATGACTAATGCTTTCTGTAAGTTTTCCAGATCAATTTGCCTTAACCAGGCAGCAATTCGTGTTGAGAAAGTTTCCTAATTTTATTATCAACTGCATATAAGAAGCGTGTTTTACGTTGTCTTAAGGGCCCTAACAGGAAATCCTGAAAGTCTGCTTTATTAGAAGGAAGACTGAGGTGTTCTTCAAACAGCATTTAGTGAGGAACCTTTTATGAATTGCTGGCATAATTTCTCTACACTCTATGTTGTTACTATACCCAAATGTTCTGATGACACATGGTAAGGGTCTGGTCTATTTGTTCTAAAACCCCCTGTGGCATTAGCAAAACATGCATAACAACCATTTGTGTCCACTGGTCACAATAACCACCCGCCAGGATGTGAAATTGATGTGTTAAATGTTCCATTCTGGACGCACCCTTTGAGCTGATCTTCAGTTGCATTAATGTATTTTGCCACTTATAAAATTTAGCAGGGACAGGGATACTGGGTGCATTCAAATCCTTAATGTTTGCCAAGCCTAAACAACTTGTCTGTTGTACCGCTTCATTTAAAAATATCATTTGAATAGGTATCAGGCATGCTCTTAATAAAGCTTCCTTTCTACATATTTGCTAATATTTAGTTGCCCATACACTTTTTAAATCAATTGACTTCAGCCAATATTCATAGCCTTCTGTAGCCAACTGGGAAACAAAGGAATCAGGATAAATCAATTTTGGATCATTTAATAAGATGTGCTGCAGTTCTATTAATGGCAATTTAAAATAATACGACTCTTCATTTTAACAGAAAAATATGCAAACTTTTCAGATATTTTTTCGAATTCCCCATTGGCGGAGTTGGACAATGTTCCCATTGTGTGTAATTAAAAATAGTCTTTGTGATACTTGCTCTGTGAATGTAATGATGCCCATAATAATTATAACAGAACATATCTCTATAATTCTCTTTCGATTAATAAACATTGTCACTTTCAAATACAGTAAAATATTCTAATTCAAATAACATACATTCAACTGTTTTTACATCCCGATCATCAGAAATATCTCCAGGGGTAATTAAATAATTTATTGAAAGTTTAAATACATATGGAATTTGAATAACCTCCATTGGGCCATATATATCAAAAGATACTTTATCCCAAACAATCCCTTCAGGAATTGGTATAGCAGAAATGTTCACCAGGGACAAGTCTCTGCGGAACGTATGGGAGGAAAAGTATGGTTTTAGGACCTCATCCACCAGTTCAACTGTTGAGCGTTCAGGAAGGTAATGACAGTGTATTAACAAGAAAAATACAATGACAAGCCCAATCCAAAGAAGGAAGGCAAGCACAGTTAATAAGAGCCACAGATAGTTCCATGGAAGAATGAAACATTACATTTTTAGTCAATTTATCATCTTACGTGCTCTTGACAGTCTTGTTGCAGAAGATGAAGATGAGTCAGTAAAAGAGTCATTGACGTCTGCAAAATATCCAGAAGCAATTTAGCAAAAACTTCTAAGTGTATCCCCTATTCCCAAGGAGGCCGCACTGGCTAATGCTTTGTTGTCACAGAACTGTTGTAAGTCCTGCAAGACAGTGATACATTCATTTGTTTCAAAAGGTGTATCTGCTGCCTCCGTGCCAGGACCATCAAGATCTGAAACATACATTTGTGTTCTGAACAAGCATTCATATGGGGTACCCCGTTCTAGGGACCTTCTGGGCAGATTATTAAGTGCTCTCTGGACTCTATGTAGGTGATTAAGTCAACTATGACCCATGCCTAATACTCTAGCTATTAAGGATTTCTTTAAGTCCTGGTTCTTCGCTCCAAAACACTGTTTCCCTTGGGATGATACGGAGATGAATAATACAGTTGGACCCCTAATGAAGCCATGGTGTCCCTGACTGGCCTTGAGGCGAAAGCAGGGCCCTGGTCCGAGTGGAAAGCCACAACAGCATATGTGCCGATAAAGACTTGCAAATCTTTAATAACAGTTAGAGCATCAGACAAGCATTTTGGCCACACCCATAGAAATCTGGAGCATGAGTAAGCAGTAACTAAGATGTATTTGCATGCACCATTATGAGTCAGCGGACCACAATAGTCCAGGTACACACATTGTAGAGTTTTGTTGGAAATTAGGAGGGGTGTCTCTGGAGGGTGTTTGATGGTTGACCCTTTTATTTGCTGACAGATGTCACAGCAAAGGATATATGGCTTGGTCTGTTTGTGTAGACCTGGCCACCAATAAGATGCTTGTAGCAGTGAAATAGTAGCTGCCACACCAGCATGGGCAGAAGCAACTGCCTCATGCGCTGCTTTAATCAACTTAGGTGTTTGATCTTTGTTGGAGATCACATGATCACTTACCCCTGGTATTGCTACTAGGCCAGTACTGAGGCTAGATATGCGGTAGGAATATTTGGCAGGATATGCCTTTAGCATGGAATTGCTTCAGCCAAAACGTTTCACAGCAGCCAGCGTTTCATCCTCCAATCTCGTCCCTGAATGAGTTATTGCAGCAGCCATAGCTACTGCTGACTTGACCACTTCATCAGCCAAGGTATAGCCAGTAACATGTATGCCAACACTTTGATGTCCCAATGTATTAACTATATGGACATTGGGTAGTGTTTCTTTCAGATCCGCTACTTTACCCCACAGTAGTTTGTGTTTGATGGTGTTGCCTTTTGAATCTCTGAACCCATTCTGGTGCCAGTAATGTAGGTATTCATTGAAGGACTGGACACAGTAATGCGAATCACAGACAATTAGTGTTAACTGTCCTGGATCTGTGTGTACAGTACCATCAACAGAGCCTTGAGCTCTGATAGTTCTGCAGTGCAGTCTCTTAAGGTCTGTGTGTAAGTGTGTTGTGGATGGAATTCACCATCCTTCATGTAACCACTCACAACTGCACAGGCGGAGGAGAATTGATGTTTAGTGCCTACTGCAGGTTGGGCTGAGCCATCAGTGTACATGATTATTTGATATTGTTTAATAGGCAATGTGTTTGCTGGAATTGGGTATTCACATTCATATTATAGAAATTCTTGAGTTTGTAATTTTGGGTCAAAAACATAGTCAACATCAGTGGCCGTCAGAGACATTACTAATTGAATCCAACTTGCATGCAGTGCCTAAGCTTTGGGAAAGCTGGCCTTATTGAGGGCTGGGAGTAGAGATATGACTATAATGCATTTCCCCTGGGCCAGAGGTCCTCTCTTTAACGATGGCCATCTGAACAGCATTCAGATTTTTTTCTGTGGGAGCAAAGCATTGCTCAGCTGTGGAATACAAAAGTGATTTGTATGCATAGGGTTGGTATCACCCTCATGGAACATTACATTGGTGAAACCAATGGCACCAGCAATTACTCTGATGACCAAATGTGTTTTGTTGTTTCTTGTGTGCAAGCGTTTAGCTGTAAGCATGTCTTGTTGCAATGCTATGAGAATGTGTGGTGTGTTTGACTGTCCAATATTTACTTGAAAAGTTAGGACATATTAAGTCATATAATGGTTTACTGCATTGTGCATATTCTATAATGTCATTAAAAAGCCCAACAATGACTGGAGCTTTTTGATGGTGTTTGGTGGTTTCAGTTGTGGGTGTTTTTCTAAAAACTGGGGTGCTAAGCTCTTCCCTTCATCTGATAGTTCGTATCTCAAAAATAAGACATTAAGGAAGGCTATTTAAAAAAAATTAAATTTGCAGCCTGATGTGGCAAATCCCACAACAATGCAGTTTACCCATCTTACATGTTGAACAAGATCATCGTCTGTAAGGTAGATGTCACCTACATAGGACAATGCATCAGGGTCGATGTAATGTAAAGGTGAAGTAACATGATATGAAAACAATCCTGGACTGTTTATACCCTTGTGGGAAATAGCCACATTTTTTCTGTGAGCCTAAAGTGCTAAAATTTGTTAAATCCCTACTTTCAGGGGCTATATTTTGGCAGAAAAAACTGTTGGAAATAGCCAAGGTTGTTTTGTACTTTTTACACACTATTGGGGTCATTACAACCTCGGCGGTCTTTTAACAAGACCGCCGAGGGACCGCCGTGCGGAAGACCGCCTGTAGTGGCGGTTTGCCGCTCAGCGTATTATGACCGTTGGCTGCCCTCTGTCGTTTTTCCGACGGAGAGCCGCCAACAGCCATACTGGCGGGTGGCGGGGAAGTGGAGGTTGCTCCACCTCCACCGCCACGCCAACAGAACACCGCCAAGCTAATCACGTCCTTTGATTCTGCGCGGCAGTGTTCTGTTGGCGGTGTGGTGTTGGCGGAGCTGCCCCCATGGCTCCCGTCCCCTCCCGGAGGATTGACAGAACAGGTAAGTCGATCGTCCGTTAGGGGAGGGGGGTGGGGGGTTGTGTGTTGTGTGGGTGCATGGGGGTGTGCGTCTGTGTATGTAGGGGGTTGTGTGAGTGCGTGTATGCTTACGGGGGTGTTGCGTGTTTTGGGAATGAGTGCGTGTATGTCTGTAGGTATGATTGTATGGATGTGTGCGTGTATGTTTGAATGTGGGTGTGCGTGTCTGACTGTGTGTGTGGATGTTGGCATGTATGTCAGTGTGTGTGCGTGTATGTGTGTTGGTGGTGCCTGCGTGCGTGTCGGGTGTGTATGTGTAAGGTAATGTCGGGGGTCGGGGTGGGGAGGGAGACCCTGCCACCTTTGGGGGGTGGCAGGGGTGGTGGGGGGTGTGGAGGAGGGAGTCGGGTGGGGGGTGTGGGAGACCCCTATCAGTGCCAGGGAAGGAATTCCCTGCCACTGATAGTGCTTACCGCCATGGATTTCATGACGATTCCTACCACTGGAAATCCACAGCGGTAAGCCAGGTCAAAATACCGGTGGCGGTATTGTGACGGCCACCGGGCTGGAGACCCGGGTCTCCAGCCCAGCGGTCGTCTCCGCCCTGGCGGGCGGAACGGAGAAGCAGCGGATGACCATGGCGGTAACCGCCATGGTCATAATACTCAAAAAAAGACCGCCAGCCTGTTGGCGGTCTTACCACCGCTTTAACACCGTCCGCCAGGGTTGTAATGACCCCCTATATTATTAATAAGTGCTGTACTGTGTGGATTTTGAGTGGCAAATGTGCGTGTATGACTATTTAAATGTCTGTAGTCTAAGACTATTCTATATGAATGGTCCGGTTCAGCTACAGGGAACAACAGGTTGTTCATTGGTGAGACACAGGGTTCAATTACATTCTAGTATTCTAGCTGTGTGAGTATTTTCCTCATGTGTGCTCTAGCTTCATGTTTTATTGGAAATTTTGGTTGAGGTTGGGGTTGGGATCTAATTGATATTATATGGCAGCAAGAGTCTTTATCCCACCCTACATGGTTGCAATATGACGCGTGTGCCTGTACCAACTTCCAGTCAATAGTTCAAGCCTCCCTGAGCTGTCTTGGAACAAGGGGCGAGTCAGAGGATTCAATTACCTCCTCCCCATATGGGAGATCACAGACAAATTCAGGTGGCTTATCTTTTTCTGCCAGTTGAATATCATAAATTGTAACTATGTGATCCCAAAAGATAGCATTTATTGTGCGCTCAGTGTTCCCTCAATTGTATTTTTAGTCCGCAGTCTTGACTTGTAAAAAGTCAGTAGTTGCTTTCACCTCCAGATGCTCTTGAAGATTCTTGCAAACTATTGTGACTGCTGCTGCACTGTCTAGCAGGGCCAGTGCCCACTTCCTGTTCGTCAGTAAAGTTCTCATCCTGAGTGGCATTCCGTATAGAAATTGCTGCCACTTTTTTCTTTTTGAATTGAGTTTTTTTATTTTGGGGAAGTTTCTCTTCTTTCTTAATAGAAACTTCTGATGAGCTTTGTGACTCCTTTCTTGGGTTCACGTACTCAGTTCACTGTTCTCACCACCCACCTCTCTCACAGCGTTTATCCAGTGAATCCTGAAAGGAAGGAGAATGGTGTGTATCAGTATATTGATATCTATCAGGTGTTTTTATATTATCTCTATTTCTAAGATTATAGCAGTTTTGAGCGGTCTTCGAATGCGAATATTCTCCCCTTTATTTTTTAGCTGTTTGTTTTTGTTTATTCCAGGGTTTCTATAACCCTCAGGGTGCTTGCTTGATATAATCCTTATTGGATTTACCCTGTAATTGTGATTTAATAAGTCTGGCTCCCAGACTATCTCGACCAATACTAGAGTAGGTCTAGGCGACAATATTTGGCAGCTTGCGTTCTTGATCCTGTACAGGAACGTCCCGCAGCCTCATTTGCACTGCCAGTGCTACTGCTTCCTCTTTAAGATTGCTTAATATTATTGAAGATGCAGTGGAAAAATTGTGCATTAATTGCATCCCCAAATCCAGGGCCGGGTCAGCCCCATATCCATCTTGAATTTGTTTTAACACTTCCGGAAGATTGGCAAGTGTTGGTGTACCTTCTGTGGTAGTATAGAGCATGGCAAATACCGTGCCCCAAGTATTGCAGTTATCTACTGTGGGAACCATCCCAAATAGCAAGCGCATAGTGAGGATTCTATGTTTGTCTTGAGGTCCCATATGGGGAAAGACTGCTTTCAGTGCATTTATTTTGTGAGCCAACCAAAATGGAATTTCTTCCCATTTGGCTGGTACCTAACCCATGATCAAATGTACAGTTGCAGGATTAATGCCTGGTGTGACTGCATGTGGTTGTGCCAGTGCAGCTCATACTGGGTTAGTATTTAATGTTTGCATTACAAACTGTACTAACAGTCTATATATTGCTGTAAGCTCAACATACAAGCATCAAACATCAGGTACTGCTAAGGTGGCTGCATCACGATGCAGTGTATATTTGGTGAATAAAGGCCAGGTAGGACCATCATTGCTCAGAGGACCTTACCTAATGTGTAATATTGTGTGGGGTAGGGCGCCATCAAGCCAGTTAATATGGTCTTATAGAGGTATCTCTAAGTATACGTAAGCTCTGTATTGTGCAGGGATATCAGCTGGTGTATAATGATGAAATATATTAATGTTTCCTTCGACTGCTGGACTGTTGACCCAAGAATAGAATGTTTCTTTTTCTATAGGCTGGATGAGCCTCAACTACAAATGTTACAGAACTCTCCTGAGCTGTAAGGCCATTAGCTAGCAAATGACCAGTGAGGGGTGGTCGCTTGTTTACTTTAATTACTACCCATTGCGGGTTCGCCACGGTAGATATACTAGTTCAGAGAGAAGAACACAAAATAGGCATTAATCCTCTTAAGGTTCAAGCTTGAACAACCTACAGCATCGGATAGGTACTACCTAGCTAGCCGAGGAGGATGTCCTCAATACCACAGACGTCTCTATGTATAGTATTGAGGTGCCTTTAGCTAGTGAGACAAAGATACTCAGGAGGATCTGAAAATCAGTGCCTGACCAAAACGTTGGTGGCGCCATGTCACATTCGTTCTCATTGTGCCAATGAGGCTGCTGGATTTGGGCAGCAGCATCACCTGAATTGTTGGGAAATGCGTCCAATCCCACGCCATATGACAAGTGTCAGCCTAACCTGTTTCCGGCCAGCTAGCCACGCCCCATCTCTGCCCAAGAGCGGGGATGATTTGTGGCAACTGGGCGCATGACAAAATGACTTCTCAGGGAAATTGTGGTGGATCAGATCTCATCCTTGTCTCTCAGTTACATTAGACTCACACATGCAAAGACAAACAGAGGCAGGAAATGGTTCAATAAGATTTATTGAATCAGCTGCATCTTAGCTAATAGGTATCCTTGCCCTGCCCTTGGATGTGTCGGACTAAACTCAAGGCTTACTCTGATGAAGGTTCTGAAGGGATCCAAGAAGAAAAAGTCCAAGTCATAGGCTTATGCAAAAAACCAATATGCTAGCTGATCACCACAAAGAGTTTGAAGAAAATCTGTAAACACAAAATTGAGAAAAGTATTATAATTATTGCAATTTGAAGTTAAACAAACAACTGACATTAAAAAGACAATAAAACTCCATGTTGCTCTATGAAGATCGCTGTCATAAGATCTTGGAGGTTTGAGCTAGAAAAAAGTTACCTCACTTCACTTCTAAATTATTTTTGTGGACCCAAAACTTCACAATCAGAAAGGATCTGATTCATCCAAACAGAGACTGTAAGGTCAGACCTTCGACATAAATAGATTGGTAAAGAAGGGAGGAGAACAAAAAGCTGAATGTGGGGCAAGATATATTTAAATGGTCGAACCTGGATGCAAAGTTTGAAGATAGACTGAACAGAAAAAGGTGGGGGCGTCTCTTAAAGGGGTGTGGCCTAACAAACATAACTAAGATTTTTTTTTCAAAAGGTGTTACATGCACCTGACCTGTATATGGGTGTCTGCCCATGAGTTTTATCTTATTGCAACCAGATATGTCACACAAATGTTCACCTAAAGAAAGCCAGATCTGTTGACTGTGCTACTCTTTGTTAACAGTATTAAATTGATGTCAGTAAAGATTTTGTTGCTAATAATTACAATTGAAAATATTTAAATTCTGAAAATATGAGACTGAGAACTAAACATTACCAATTTCTGTTGATGGTATAGTGGTATTCGGAGTGTCTCAATCACTCATATTCAGCCTCTCACTCTGTTAAACACTTATGCCATTTTCTTCTAGTATCATTCCGAAAACCACAGTCGATATATCTCACACGTCATCTCCTTCATCTTTGTCTTTTCACTCGGTCCTTCTACATGTAGTTCCTTGTGTCACATCCCCCTGCGCTTTCTCGGTCACAAACACACATCCAGTCCCTCTCTCCTCACCTATAAAACCAGAATTCTTTCATGTTGTCAACATCTCATCAGTGTCTATACTTTCTACACAGAATGTAATTTCATCTGGCACATATGTGACTATCAGTGGCCTTACTCAAAATGAATCGGCCCAGGCAGAATGGGATGAGAGGCCCCAGAGTCTCCTATAACTGATAGGTATTCATTGGCTTTGGCTGAATAGGGGCCCCCAAAATAGTTGGGGGCACCCTGAAGGGTTGGGCTCCCCTATCCTGCAAGGGCTGAAGAGCCTTGTGTTACGTTCCTGGTGATCATCTATCAGATGGCCTCCCTGCATGCAGCTTAAATACAGCCTCTTCCTCCCGCAGAGTGGGATGCCACCTCTGCTGCTTGAAGGGGCCAGGACCATAACACCCTGACTGCATTGCTGCCAGGAGGCATCTTAAATACAACCTCTTCCTCCTGCAGTGTGGGACATGTGCTGGAATCACCTGGGTGTGTGCCCAGGCGAAGACTGGGCCAAGAGCGGGTCCGTCTGTGTGAGTCCGAGCCCTGGACTGGCTGGGTTGGGCTCTCTATTATTTGTTTATGTCACCTCTATTTGAGATAAAATCAGCTTCAGCCACCTTCCAGATATCAGGATGACATTTGCAGGGGTTTTCCAGGCCTTTTAGCAGTTCTCCTGTGTACTTTGACTCTCAAACTTTGTTAGATAAATTACCTTTCTTGTCTGTGTCTTTGGGTACTTCTGGGGCTCACAATATTTTCTACTCAAGTTGTTTGGTTTTTGAGGCAGGACCCATATAGTTATATATTTATAGTCTATTGACAAAGAAGAGAAACTGCCAGGGATGATTAGGAACAACCAGTCTCTACAGTATAACAAATACACTAAGTCATGCCCCTCTGTCTTGGATCTTACCCTAGATGCTTCTCCTTATGCATTGATTCTTACTAATTTTCCACCCCTAGTGAAGGGGCAGGTGGAACACAACAGAGGAACTTATTAATAAGGTAGTACACTGGTGCAGAGACCATAATATTGATGGGGCCTTTTATTTTAGGCACATTATAATGTCTTTGGTTGGGCTGGGTTGAGAGCTAGCAGACAAGCTCAATCAGGAATTGTGTGGTGCCAAATTTTGACAGGAAAGAGCTGATGGATTTTTGCTTTCCTGTTTAGCTCATCATTCTTTTGGGGGCCCAGAATTTACAGTTTTAATCTCTCTCACAGGGGTGGACTGTTTCGTACCTTCAAGGCATTCAGGTCGCAGGACATGCTCACTGAAGACAGGATCCCTTCTGTAGATTCGACCAGTGCGGATGAATGTTTCAAGATGTTGAGCTGGAACATTGCAGGGATGGGGGCAAACTATGACCCCCGGTGGGTCAAATTAATTCAGAATTTTATCTTACTATGTTGTCAGAAAACATAGGACATAAATAACACCCTTTTCATTGATGGCTTTTTCTTCCTTTTTTTCCCATGCCATTTCATAATGCCTCAGGAAGGGCCAAAGGGGGATTGGCAAAACTCGTTTTGCATGACCTGGGCCCTGAGGCCAATCATTGCGATACAGGTTCAGCTTATTTATTGGGGGTCAAATTAGTTTTATTTAAATCATGTTGTGTCCTTAAATTGAATTTCTACAATCCTAATGTGACTATTGAGACTTGGGTGCAGCTGGCTGTGCTGCAGTCTTTCCTAGAGCAGTGGAGAGCGGACTTTAATTCATTTGTGTTGGTGGTCATTATGTGGGGTTTTAATCTTCATTTGTCCGATGCAACTTGAGGCCCTGACAGGTCTAGAGAGGAAGAGGAAAATAGTCACTCTATACACTTTGAGCATGGCTCACAGGGAGAGATGATGAATGAAATTATATGTGACTGTAATTTATCCTTTGATTGGAGTGGGCTGGAGGAAATACTTCATAAATCCTTCATCCCTTTGTTTATGGGTAGAGGGGCTGCTACAACCTTTGATTATGTACTTCTCTCAGCTTTACTGAGCCAACTAATAACTAATTATACTATTCTGAGCCAAGCCTGGAGCGACCATAACAAACTTTCTTTCCCTATTGGTTAGGATATTGGAAGTGCCCCAGTTTGTCATAACTTTATAAACCACAACAATGTTGTGCCAGTAGAGCAAGGGAGAAGGATCAATTAGAAGGTTTGTCCCATCTCTTTTTTAAAAGAGCTAGTTGGCTACTACGCTAGGGACCTTGTTGCTTCTCTCTCAGTAGATCCATACAACGAGCAGTTGGTGTTTGCTTTTCTAAGCATTAGTTCTTAAGGTGAACTTTATGCTTACCAGTCAGGGGGTCAGAGGAATTACAACCCAGCCATGATAGTTTGATCAGGCCTGTTCAAGGGCTCATTGAGATCTTTTAGAAACACTCAAACATAAAACCAAAATGGCAGACAGAGTGACAGAAAGTAGGTGAATTATAAATTACCCATCAAGTGCAGGAAGGAAACATTAAAACATGAAGCATGGGTAGGACTTGGCAGATGTATGTACCAGGAAGAGTAGGGCAAAACTAAGGGAAGATGTTAATCATACTTTTTTCTCAATCTTTGATTCACCAGCCTTTTATGATTTTATTGCCTCTGACAAAGTGGTGAACCATTTTGGAGTTATTTATGGAAATGCATCCAAAGAGGATCAAGGGGCAGAGATCTTTCAGGTGTTGGATTATTCAACTCTTTACTTTGATTTTACGGACATCAGGGAAGCCATTGGTGGGACGAGCAGTCTCAAGGCCCCTGGTCCTGATGGGGTCCCTACAGATCTGTTTAACACAGATATCAATTTATAAGCCCCATCACTAATTTTGTATTTGAATGCTGTGGTTAAGACTGAGATTCCTGCCTCCTGGCTGTACTCGGCTAATATTTTTGTTTTTTAAAAAGAGCTAGGGTCGGGGTCAGACCCTAAGTGTTATTGGCCAATTTCCTTACTTTCCTCAACTGTTAAGGTTGTTGGAGGGTAATTTTACCTCAGCTGGAAGAGTGGGCAGACAATAATCACATTTTTTCAGACATTCAATCTGGATGTAGGCAGGACAAAATTACTATTGACCAAGCCCTGAATCTTTACCTAATCATCAATAAATGTACTGTTACTAAACAAGGCGTTTGACAGTGTGAATGTGAATAAACTGTTGCCCTAGTGGTTCCTTTAGGGATTGATATTGAGCTTGTATATTTTTTAACTGATTTTCTTCAGAACATGACCACCTGTGTTCCGTAAAATAGTTATGGGGACTGTACTGATAATTTCTCTATGAAACAGGGGGTAAGACAGGTATGCATTGTGGCCTCTTCTTATTTACATTGCATATTAGTGATTTGGAGGGTCATGTGAATATTTTGATCTTCCAAAAATGGAGAAGAAGCCTATTCCAGCTCTCTTATCTGAGGATGATGCAGTCCTTCTTTTCAGGACTGCTCTTGGTTTTCATGACTTATGGACTTTTTGGTGACCTTTATGACTTCCCTTGACTTACAAACAAACTTGGGGAAGACACACGTAATGGTTGTGGGGCCATGATCCATGAAGAGTACAAAACATGTGATTTTGGTGGTGGAATTCACCAGGGCTCCCTACTTCTCATATCTTGTTGAAAAAGGCTCTTTGGTGCAATTGATCACCTTTAAACAACTACTGTTAAGGAGGACCATAGGAGCTTTATTTGATTTTGCGGTCAGGCTTGGGAAAAAAACACGTTGAAGATTTATTACATTAAATGTGAATCTGCAATTTTGTATGGATGTGATCTCTAGGGTTTTGTGGACCGTTCCCCTTTATGGACAATTGAGAACCTCTTACTTAATTTTTTTGTTTGTTCTACTCAGCAGAACATCAACTTTTATTGTCCATGAGGAATTAGGGAAGGGATTCATTACGGATATAATCACCTCTGACCCCTATTTCTATCGCAATCCAGATCCAGAACTTGATAGGCTCATCTTAAGAGACTGCCTTTATTTGGATCACGCTAATAAATCACATGGTTTCATTACATACGAACTCAGGCTCTTAGGCCACGACAAAATCTGATTTAGCATGGATTAAAGCCAACCACAGTGCCCTTAGGGAGTCTTGTAGAGAAGAGCAAAAGCTGAGCGAGGTACCTGTTCGCAGGGTTTGTGGCACTTACAACAACACTGTACAGTATATTGAGCCCTCTCTGATTTTTGTGAACAATTGTTTCTCTTGTTATCTCCTAACCAGATTCCGTCTGGGGCTGATACGCCAATTACTTGGAGTTCCCAAAGGCTGGTCCCTGGTGGAGAACCTTCAATCTTGCCACTATGATAATTTTTCGAATCAAAATACCCTTCATCTTATGTTTTGCTATATTTATGCGTTCCTAGGTCAACAATGTATCATTCCTCTGCTGAAGAGTAGGCGTTTTACACATGCAGGACTGGCGCTCCTGTTTTTACAATAGTTTACATCTGAACGCATTTGTCTGTTTATTGTGGGGTTTTAAAAAAGTGTCTGAGGGAGAGATTGAGTCAGGGCAATTAATAATTTTAAACTGTGATTGCGACATGGCAGTTTTAAACTTATATTAGGGATTTTTCATTTTCTCTGTGAATCTCTTTATAATTCGGATTTTTATACTTATTGTATGTTTTCATGGGACTTGTTTTCCGACATAAACATTGATAATGATGATGAGTTGCAGTACAAACAAAATATTTGGAGTCCACACAAGGGCAGGCGGAGTCCTTACATTAAGCTGTCTTGAAGCTCTTGAAATGGAAAATAAAGTTCCACTGTGGCGTCTCATTCTTCAAGATAACTCCACCAGTTGTGTCACCATTCTATTAGAAAAGGCAATTTAGGCAGTCACAGAGACTCTCAAAATGACCGTCCAAAAGTGCCACCAACAGATGGCACAGAATAAAAACACGAAATGCCTCTGCCATGGGGCTTGAGTGATGACAATATGACTGTCGAGGAAGAAGGTGTATTGCCAGAGTTCTGGGCTCTTGGTCATAACAGCTAGTGAGACTATGTGATGTATATCATTACATTTTCAAGGCCATGCTAGGGCAGCAAAAAGGTACTCCAGCTGCACCTGTGTTGGGCTTTTTTTGCAGACTTCAGACTTCATAATGCAAGACATATTGCAATTTGAAGATGGGGCTGTATAAACATATCACACATGGGCTAAGTTTCTTGGATAGTATGACCTCTTTCTACCAATTCAGTCTGTCTACACATTGCAGACGTTGTGATATTGGGACATTTCTCCAGAACGCTGTTTTACATACTTTTTAGTAAGCACTTTAGAAAGACCCTTCCTGAGACAGGAATCTAAACTCAAGAAAGCTGTTGCTACAGCATGAACGGACACTAAAGTAAATTGTTTATGGATGCTCGCCATTTTGGGAGCCGAAGATGTGAAATAATTTGAAAGCTTTCTGTGGATTATTTCTTGAGCGTGGTAATGTGAGAAGAAAGGAGGTCTGGGCAAGGGGATGCGACGTTAATGTTGCCTTTGCAGTTTATCAATATTCGTTTCTTTACAAGCCTTAGGGTTTCCTGCTCTCTTGAATGCCGAGGTAATGAACTGGCTAGAGCACAAGAGATGAACGCTTTGCAGGAGTGATGCCAATGACGAGAGACAACTGCAGTTTACAGAAGCATGAGCAAGCAGATTAAATCCTGTTTTCAATCAGCCACAGGTGACCTAGACAACCCCGTCTGTGATATCAAACTGATGTTTATCGATCATGCTTCGTGCACACATAAAGATGCATTCTCTAACAGCAACAGGGATGGCCTCGTTCTAAAAGCGTTTGCAACAATGTACAACGCAGAATGTGTTGGCAAATGTAGGTGAGAAAGGATTGCAAACTCACATCCTGAGATTCTATTGTACTTTGTAAAGTTGTCAATCACAAACTGCCAAAATGCAATACTAACTGATTGAGCGATGTTACTCTGTTATGGTGTATGTACATTACACTATCGCTCGTGATTGTAGCGCGGTGCTTCTCAGGTGTGTGATGCTAGTCCCCGGGCTGGGGAACTTAATGTAAGAGGCAGTTTTTCAGCTTCTTGCACTATGTGTTCTTTGATCTTTTCTTCAGCGTTCTAGAATGAAATTCGGGGTCTCTACCATATCTCTCACACCTTGAACAAGTGGAAAAATGAAAATTACTAGGATTAGGAAATAGGACAAGGCCGATAGTACAAATACTTAAAAAACAATATTTTGCAGGAATGTGGTTTTTATATAGATGTGCTATGCAGATTTGTAGAGCACATTGTGACATGGAATATATCCTGTTGCTGATCAGGTGGGAACATAACCAAACCTAGGGCCAAGAAGGATTAATGGAAAAGCCAGGTCTTTAGCTTCTTGTGGAATTCAAGAAGTGAGGAGGAGGCTCTTATGTGTAGCTGCAGGTCATTCCACACTTTAGGTGCAATGCAGGAGAAAGGTTGTTGGACCTGGCCCCCGGCCCTCTCAGCAGAGTCACCCCCAAGCCTTATGGCGTCACACCTCCTGCTTTGATGAATTCATTTTTTGGGCTTTAGGACTCTGCACTTTACTGCTGCTAACCAGTGCTAAAAACCTTGTGCACTCTCCCTAAAACATGGTAACCCTGGCCTACACTGATTGGCACATTTAATTTACAACTAAGTCCTAGTACATGGTAGTATATGTCCCCAGCGCCTGTAAATTAAATGGTACTGGTGGGCAAGCAGCACTCATTGTGCCACACACTAAAGTAGCTCTTTAATACAGGCCTCAGTGTTTTAAAGTGCAATTTTAAACTGTCAATTCGACATGTCAAAACAAACCTTTTGCCAGACCTAAACCTTCCTTTTAAATACATATAAGTACCCCTAACATAGGCCATAAACAGTCATAGAGCAGGGTGTATTGTACTTAAAAGATAGGATATGTGGAATACGGTTTTACATGTCCGGGTAGTAAATAAACCCTAAATTCGTCAGTAGGCTGACCTCCTGTTTGAGCTACAGGGACAAGACACGGTCCAGAGACCTACCTGCAACTGCCCAGCTGCCCTGCTGCAACTGGATCTACCTAGACCTACAACTGGACCTACATGAGCCCTGCTGGCCTCTACCTAAGTGAGTCCTGATCCCCAAGAGGTGCCCTGCAGGTCCTGAACCCTTGCCTGGCATCAGAATGTACCCCTCCGTGCCTAACTGTTCATTCCACTGGAACAGATGCAGCGAAAAGACTCACCTTGCCCCAGGAACTCGCATCTCAGCCCCTCACAGCTCCTGATTGATGGCCTCATAAGAACCAATGCAGCGCAACCCAACTCAACACAAGGCCTTGCATCACAGCTCCTGATTTGCAGCCTCATCAGAACTGACATAGCGTGATGCAATTTGGCACAGGACCTTGCATCACAGTTGTCACAGTTTTTGTTGAAACTGATGCAGTGCAACATGATGCCTCGCATCAAAAACATAGAGTACAATTCTTAGTTGGACTAACCTGTTCCTTGTATCTGACCTGTGCTCCTTTGTGGTTGGCCTGAATATGTTGCTCCCAATGTGGGAGAATGGGTTTCTGGACTTCATCTCTTTGGTGGGGGAAATACATAGGCATCCACAAGACATCATAACGTTATGTGACAGCAGGAGTAGCTGATGGTGATCCAGTGCTGTCTGTAGATTTGTTTTGATCTACCTCAGCTTTTACGCTAGCCCTGTACTTCCATTCTTTACCACAATGTTGTGACTCAGGACATCTTGAATTATTCCACAAATAATGCTGATTTTTCCTTTCCTCTTTGATTTACTTGGCATCCTTGGTGTGGTCTCCCCAAACCTTTTGCCTCTGTTTCCCAGGTTTTTGATGTATGCTGGACTTTGTTTTTGTTACTCTGGACACTTCGCCACTACTATCCACTGCTAAAGTGCAAGTGCTCCTATGTAAAATGTATGTGAAATTGACCTTCCATGATTGGCATATTTGATTTACTAGTAAGTCCCTAGTCCAGTGCACTAGAGGGCAAGGTGCAGTGTATGTTAAAGGTGGGAAATGTACTTATGTGTTTTACATGTCCTAACAGTGAAATACTGCCAAATTCAGTTTTCACTGTTGTATTTGAAAATGCCACTTTTAGAAAGTAGGCATTTTCTTGCTTAAACCATTCTGTGGCTCTGCCTGTTTGTGGATTCCCTGTCTGGATCAGTTTGACAGTTGGGCTGTGATGGAAATGGCCTTTCCTCAGGGTCAACCCCAGAATTTTTGCCTTCCTCCTTCTCTTTTTCTGACCTCATTCATGCTGGCTTTAGGACTCTGTGCACTTTACCACTGCTAATCAGTGCTAAAGTGCATATGCTCTCTCCTTAAAACATGATGACATTGGGTCATACTCAATTGGCTTATTTAATTTACTTGTAGGTCCCTAGTCAAGTACACTACATGTGCCCAGGGCCTGTCAATTAAACAGCCCATTGGATCGACGCACAGCCGAACCGGAACACTGCAGCCCAACTTCCAGAGAGGAATTGACGCAGAGCCTGCCATGCAGTAGAAATATCTATGCAAAGTCCACCAGATCGACGCAGCCCCTGTGACTTTGTCCTGTCAGCGCCGGATTTCAACACATCATCCCTGGGGCGTCCAAAAACCCCGCAACCTGAAGAAGATCCAAGACCGAGCACCGGAAATCGATGCAAAGCCTTCCCTGTGTGAAAAATATACAACACATCGGCGTGTGCGGCCCAGGAAATTGACGCACACCTCCCTGTTTTTCACGTATCTCCTCCTCTGCGGTTCATTGCGGAGACTTTGAACACAAACCAGGTACTTTGTGCTTGCAAGAGACATTTGTTGCTTTTAAGAGACTAAAGACACTTTGGCCCTCATTACAACCCTGGCGGTCCCTGATAAAGCGGCGGTAATACCGCCAACAGGCCGGCAGTAACAAAAATGGAATTATGACCATGGCACAAACCGACCACACAGACAGCCACTTTAACACACTGACCGCCATGGCGGTAGCAACCGTCAACAGCCAGGCGGAAGAGAATGTACCACCCACAGTATTACAATAGGTCTATCCGCCACCTTTTCTGGGTCGGTACCAACGACATCAAAAGCACGGCGGAAACAGTGCACAGAAGACAAAGGTCTCCCCTCTGGAGACTCAAGGAAAAACCACAACGCCATGTAGCCCGAGTTGCACATCTTCCCCATGCTGTTATACCTCTTCATGCATTACGAACAGCAACGCCGACGAAGACGACCACGGTGAGTACTGCCGCCTAGCACACAAGGGAGGGGGGAGGAAAAAGAGAGTGACACACACACGCAACACCCCCATACACACAAACAGATGTAGTAACATTACATATTCACCCCGTATCCTTCAAGAATAATGCAAGGCAAAAGGAATTGATTAAAGTGAGTGTAATAAGGTGAAATAGTAGAAATTAGTGCTTTAAAATCAAAACAGTATATACATATATACAAATGGAGGGACACTGCCCAGTCCTCAATTTCCGTGGGCCACAGGGCCACATCACAGAGGCCAAGGCCCCACTTGAGTCCTGCAACAACATGGAGAGAACACTGCAGGGGCATCAGGTCGAAAATACACAGGCACCTCAGGGGGACTGGGAACGGGGGTCACCTCAGCTGGAAGATGGTACAACACCACTGGTCCTGGAGGGGGCAACATGCCCATCACTCTGTCCTGGGGAGTGCAAAGCCACAGTCTCTCAAGTGGATGGTTTGCCAACTGTTTGGTCCTGGGGAGTGCAAATCCACAGTCTCTCAAGTGGGTGGTCTGCCCACTGCTTGGCCCTGGGGTTCAAAGCCACAGTCTCCCAAGTGGGTGGTTTCCCACAGCTTAGTCCTGGGGAGTGAAAGGCCACAGTCTCTCTAGTGGGTGATTTGCTCACTGTTCTGGAGGGGGCCTTGTGCCCAGTGTGCTTCATCCTGGCAAGGGTGGGGTGAGTGGATGCCTTCTTCCACTGGTTCTGGAGTGGGCCTTGTGCCCAGTGTGATTCATCCTGGCAAGGATGGGGTGAGTGGATGGCTTCTTCCACTGGTTCTGGAGGGGGCCTTATGCCCTGTGATGCAGCACTTGGGGAGTTCAAGGTCATAGTCTCTCACCTGGGTGTCACACCTACAGGATTTGCAGATGTGAGTGGAGATGCTACTGGGAGGGTGGTGGACGAAGAGGAGGAGGGGGACACAGTGGAGGCAGTGGATGTTGGTATGTCTGCATCTTGATGGTGTTTGTGTGAGTGCCTGTGGGATGATGTGTGGTGCTTGTGTTTGCCTGAGCCACTCTTGTGTGTTGTCTTGGGTGCATGCAGGTCTGAATATGTGCTTGGGATAGGATGGGGGTTGAGGGGAATGGGAATGGGTAGAGGAAGTTGGAGAATGGAGGCTAGAGACAGGGACAATAGCTGCCATCAGGGAGGAGGCCAGAGCCTGGATTGATCTCTGTTGGGCTGCCATGCCAGAGTGAATGCCCTCCAGGAATGCATTTGTTTGTTGCAAATGGCCTGCCAGCCCCTGGATGGCATTCACTATGGTTGACTGCCCAAAAGAGATGGATCGCAGGAGGTCAATAGCCTCCTCACTCAGGGTAGCAGGGCTAACTGGGGCAGGGCCTGAGGTGCCTGGGGAGAAGGAGATGCCCACCCTCCTGGGTGAGGGGGCACGGGAAACACACTGAGGTGCTAGTGGGAAGGCGGTGCTGGTACGGGGCTGGCGGCTGTACCTGTAGTTGGGGTGGCCACAGAGGTGTCTGTCACCAGCAGGGAGCTTCCATCGGAGGAGGTATCACTGTCCGAACTGTCCCCTCCAGTCCCAGCCGTGGTGCTCCCATCGCCCTCCATCCCACTGGTGCCCTCACTGTCAGTGGATTAGGCCTCCTGGGCCCTGTGGGATGCAGCTCCCTCCGGTGCCTCTGCTCCTCCGCCAGATTATGCTAATGCACATAAGGACAGGGTGCCAAAACAAAAAGGGGGGGAAGAGACAAAGGATACACTTGGTCAATGGCAGCAACAACACCATCGTTGGCGAACACGACACACACACATACACACACACACACGGAACAGCCCTACACACTAGGCAAAGCACTACCAGTCACAATGCTAGTCACCAGTCCATGGACAGAAATACCTAATGCCAATAGCAGAATACCTGACACCCACAGACCCCTGCCCAGTAGTGGATGCCTACTAGCTTGGTAGGAGGTCGTTTTCATCAGCCCCTGCCCAACATGGGACCTACTCTGCAACGTCCGGCCTGGCCTAGGGGCACCCACAGGCCCACATCCCACGCCCGGAGACCACCCCACCATGCGCAAGTAGTATATTGGGAAACTGCACTCACCCCCTTGTGGCTGCTGTGATGCCCTCAAGTGCCCATCTAGCTCTGGATAGGCCACCGCCGGTATGCAGGCCATCAAGGGGGGTCAGGGTTCGACGGGCACCCCTTCCTCGTTGGGAGGCCATCCCCAGCTGGGCGTCTACCATCTTCTTTGCCCAGCGTCTCAGGTACTGCCACCCTTTGCAACAGTGGGTGCTCCACCTGCTGGAGACATCCAGGGTCCGCACGTCCTTGGTGATGGCACGCCATATACACTTTTTCTGATGGGTGCTGACATGCAGAAAAATAAATATAGAAAAAGGTATCAGTCATACTGTCTGGCCTGTTACACTCATGGCCCACCACTGCCCTCCCATCGCACAGACATTGCCCACCATACATGCAGCACACTGCCCAGAACCCTTCTACCACCCCCCCACATGAGGTCCTCACACACCGCACTCCATGCATCCAAGCCCCCTGCATCGTGCTCACAGTGTACTCACCTGTTGGTCTGGAGGCCCATACAGCATTCGGTACACCAGTCTCTCCAACTCCACAGTGATGAAGGCAGGGGCCCTTTCCCCAGTGACACGAGCCATGATAGGTTCCGGACACAGGTCACAGCAGCACTTGCAGTGTAGGTCCTCTCCTGTTGAAGCCCAGATGGCAAGTGAGTGAACGGATAGAAAATGGCGATCACGCCCGCTGCGGTGCGTACCATCACCACCAGCGTACATCACCATTGGCCACTGTAACCCAGAGGGCCCAATGACAACCAATGAGGAGTTGCACGGCGGTACTCGACCGCCTCTCGCAACAGCGAACAACGTCAGCGGCATTACCTCATTTCCACATGTCCATCCACACAGAACAGGCGGACGCCATTTCAGGGAGGGACAGCCCATGGCAACTAACTTTGTCAATGTACACATAGGCACCATTTGGGCCTATCCAACAACATACTGTTACGGGCACAACATGCAATGCAGTGTAGTGTTTGGAAATGTGGAATACTGACCAGCTGCTCCCTGTTTTTCCCCCTAGATTGCAACCACTGCGGATGATTAGGATATAGAGTCATCCCCCGAGTACAGGCCCCTGGTGGACTTGGCAACAATTGAGGACAGGCACATTATCCTCACCTATAGACTGGACAGGGCCATAATGACAGCTGTGTGCCCAATTGAGCCAGACCTGATATCTGCTATCCATCAGCCCACTGGGATCCCCCTCTTGTGCAAGTCCTATCTGCGCTCAATTTCTTGGCAATTGGCTCCTTCGAAGTGCCAGTCGGCTTGGCAGCAGGAATGTCTCAGCCAATGTTCTCAATAGTGCTGACCAGAGTGTTCGGTGCCCTCATTAAACACATGCGTAGCTACATTGTTTTCCCCCCGGTGGAGGATTTGGCCACAGTGAAAGCTGATTTTTATGCAATGGGACGTATCCCCAACATTTTTAGGGCTATTGATGGTACACATATAGCATTTGTTCTCACCCCCCCCCCCCGGAGAAATGAACAGGTCTTCAGAAATTGAAAGAGCTTTCACTCGATGAATGCACAGATAGTGTGCCTGGCGGGCCAGTACATCTCCCATGTCAATGCAGAGTATCCTGGGTCTGTCCATGATGCCTATATCCTGAGGAATAGCAGCATCCCATATGTGATGGCTCAACTCCAGACACACCAGGTATGGCTAATAGGTGAGCCCATTGTTCCCACCCAGTATATGTTGGTGTATGGGTATGGCGTTGGCGATAAGGGTTAATGTTTGGATAACAGGTCTCCCTCGATATTTGCAGGTGACTCTAGTCACCCCAAACTCTCATGGCTACTGACCCCTGTGAGGAATCCCAGGACAAGGGCAGAGGTACGTTACAATGAGGCACATGGGCGTACAAGAATAATATTAGAGAGGACATTCGGCCTCCTGAAGGCCATGTTTAGTTGCCTCCATCTAACAGGTGAATCCCTGTGCTACTCACTCAAGAAGGTGTGCCAGAGCATCGTGGCATGCTGTATGTTGCATAACCTTGCCTTTAGATGCCAGGTGCCTTTTCTGAAGGAGGATGAGGCTGGAGATGGGCATGTGGCAGTAATGGACCCTGTGGACAGTGAAGATGAGGAGGCAGAGGATGAGGATGAGGACAACAAAACAGCTATTATATGACAGTACTTCCAGTGACACAAAGGTAAGACACAGTAACTTCACTTTGCATTGACAGTTTTGTATTTGACATTGTACATGGCAGGCAGATTCTCCCTATGTCCATGGCCACTTACTGTACCCTTTGGCATCTCTTTTTTCAGATATCTGTGCTCCACTCTGGCACCTGGTGTGTTTTCTGCAGCCAACTACAGGTCATTCCTATTTATACATTACTGGACAGTAGTATTGCAGTGTTTAAACCTTTTTAATCAAATACATACTTAAATCATTTGACATACTCCATACTTGTATTTTTTCAAAGGGTGTTTATTTAAGTGCTAATAAGTAGAGGGGTATGTGCAATGGGCTGGGGTGATGGTGGAGGAAAGTCCAGGATAGAGTCCAGTCTCTTTGTATCACAGGTGCATTGTCCAAGGGGGCATAGGAAGTAGAGCAATGGCAGTTCAAGGTGGACAGGGTGACAGAGTGGGACACAAGGGTGACAATCAGGAGAGTCTTATTTCCTGGCGGGGGTCTTGGCAATGTTCTCTGGCTTCTGCCTGGATCGCAGGGACAGTTTGCAGGGTGGTTCTCCTTCTGCAGGGGAAGGGGTGCTGGTGGCCTGTTGTTCCTGTGGCGGGGCCTCCTGTCCACTAGCAGAGGTGGAAGACTGTTTATCGGTGTGGCTAGTGTCAGGGGCCCGGTGGTGTGCCACTGCCTCCCTCATGGTGTTGACCATGTCTGCCAGCACCCCTGCAATGGTGATCAGGGTTGTGTGGATGTCCTTCAGGTCCTCCCTGATCCCCAGGTACTGTCCCTCCTGCAGGCGCTGGGTCTCCTGCAACTTGTCCAGTATCTGGCCCATGGTCTCCTGGGAATTGTGGTATGCTCCCAGGATGTTGGTGAGTGCCTCCTGGAGAGTTGGCTCATTGGGCCTGTCCTCCCCCTTTCGCACAGCAGTCCTCCCAGCTTCCCTGTTGTCCTGAGACTCTGTCCCCTGAACCATGTGCCCAACGCCACTGACCCCAGATCCCTGATTGTCCTGTGTTTGTGGGGTTGCCTGGGGTCCCTGTAGTGGAGGACACACTGCTGATTGACGTGTCCTGGGGACAGGGGTATGAGCCCACTGGTTGGGTGCTGTGCTGGTGTTTCCTGAGGCTCTGTGGTGGTATGGGACTGTGCCTGGGTAACCAACTGTCCGGAGATCAACGATGGGCAAGGTTGGTCATCCAGATCAAGGTATCCAGAGCAGCTGTCATTACTGTGGGCCTCTTCTGTGGGGGAGTGGATGTTGCTGGCACCTCCTCTCAGGTGACATTGTGTGGGGGACCTGTGGGGATGTAAATGCAGTGTTATTGTTCCTGCATGTGACATCTTTTGCATGGGTGTGTTGCCCTGTATGGATGTGATTGCCCTGTCAGCTTTGCCTTGTGTGAGTAGTGATTTTGTGGGCTAGGTGATTCTCTCTAATGTGCATGCTTTAGTGATGGGTGTCCCTGCAGGGCTGTGAGTGATGTCCATGCATTGGTGGTGTGTGCAGGGCTTGGTATTAGGATGGGTAGGGTGTGATGGTGGGGTGTATGTGAGGTGGTGGGGTGATGGGGTGATGGGGTGAGGGTAGGGGTGGTGGTATGTGATGGCATGCAGGTAGGGGGTGATAGTAATGGAGATTTGACTTACCAGAGTCCAGTCCTCCTGCTACTTCTGCCAGGCCCTCAGGATGCAGTATTGCCAAGACTTGATCCTCCCATGTTGTTAGTTGTGCGGAGGAGGTGGGGGTCCACCGCCAGTCCTTTGTACAGCTATCTGGTGTCTTGAAACCACAGAACGTACCTCCCCCATAGGTCATTCCACCTCTTCCTGATGTCATACCTTGTCCTGGGGTGCTGCCCCACGGCGTTGACCCTGTCCACCATTCTCCACCATAGCTCCATCTTCCTTGCAATGTATGTTTGCTGCATCTGTGATCCGAATAGCTGTGGCTCTACTTGGATGATTTCCTCCACCATGACTCTTAGTTCCTCCTCTGAGAACCTGCAGTGTCTTTGTGGTGCCATGGGTGTAGTGTGTGTGGTGTGTGTGAGGGTGTGTGGGGTGATGTGTTGGGGTGTGTGCTGTGTTCTACTGTGCATTCTCTCCTGTGTCCTGATACAGCCCAGTGTTCAAGGACTGCAAAGAGACCTAGGTAAGGAGCCCAAAGATATTTTCTAGTCAAATAGTATTAATTGTTCAAAAAGTGATTGTCTTACTGTGGACTCTCTGTGTTTTCAGGCAGCCTGGCCTCTTTTAAAGTGGTGTTTGTTTAAAAATCGTTTTTGCTGTGACTGTGTGAATTCCCTTGCTAGTTTGTGGCTCCCCCCTCCCTTTTTCCCCCCCTCTGCTCCCCTTTTTTTTCACCCCTATTCTTAGTAAAACGACTACTTAGATCTTTCAGAGTGTGGTTTTAGGAGACTGTTTTTTAATCTGTTTGTGTGATTTAAATTGTGCTTAAAAGCTGTCTGCCCCCCTGTATTTTTTGCCTTAAAAAAGCCCGCTTTTAGAGTGTGCGCCCAGAACTATTGCAGTGTTTGTCTCTTAAACAATCTCCCCCTTACCTGAAAAGTAGACTCTGCTAGCTTGGAAGTGTGGATTCAGCCTGTCTGTATCCAAGGAGATACTGAATAGAGCACCAGTAGCCTCCCCCAGGCCCCAGGGACTGGACTTAGCTGATTGGCTCCCTGAGTCTCTGCTGCACCTGAGACCCGCCCCCCCCCCACCCACCCCTGCTCTGGCTCCTTAAATTTGTGGAGGGAAGGCCAAAGACAGGCACCTCCATTTTGTGTTCCTCTGTGCATACTCTCCTGTGTCCTGATACAGCCCAGTGTTCAAGGACTGCAAAGAGACCTAGGTAAGGAGCCCAAAGATATTTTCTAGTCAAATATTATTAATTGTTCAAAAAGTGATTGTCTTACTGTGGACTCTCTGTGTTTTCAGGCAGCCTGGCCTCTTTTAAAGTGGTGTTTGTTTCAAAATCGTTTTTGCTGTGACTGTGTGAATTCCCTTGCTAGTTTGTGGCTCCCCCCCCCTTTTTCCCCCCCCTCTGCCCCCCTTTTTTTTCACCCCTATTCTTAGTAAAAAGACTACATAGATCTTTCAGAGTGTGGTTTAAGGAGACTGTTTTTTAATCTGTTTGTATGATTTAAATTGTTCTTAAAAGCTGTCTGCCCCCTGTATTTTTTGCCTTAAAAAAGCCCGCTTTTAGAGTGTGCGCCCAGAACTATTGCAGTGTTTGTCTCTTAAACAATCTCCCCCTTACCTGAAAAGTAGACTCTGCTAGCTTGGAAGTGTGGATTCAGCCTGTCTGTATCCAAGGAGATACTGAATAGAGCACCAGTAGCCTCCCCCAGGCCCCAGGGACTGGACTTAGCTGATTGGCTCCCTGAGTCTCTGCTGCACCTGAGACCCCCCCCCCCCCCCTGCTCTGGCTCCTTAAATTTGTGGAGGGAAGGCCAAAGACAGGCACCTCCATTTTGTGTTCCTCTGTGCATTCTCTCCTGTGTCCTGATACAGCCCAGTGTTCAAGGACTGCAAAGAGACCTAGGTAAGGAGCCCAAAGATATTTTCTAGTCAAATAGTATTAATTGTTCAAAAAGTGATTGTCTTACTGTGGACTCTCTGTGTTTTCAGGCAGCCTGGCCTCTTTTAAAGTGGTGTTTGTTTCAAAATCGTTTTTGCTGTGACTGTGTGAATTCCCTTGCTAGTTTGTGGCTCCCCCCCCCCCCCTTTTCCCCCCCCCTCTGCCCCCTTTTTTTTTCACCCCTATCCTTAGTAAAAAGACTACATAGATCTTTCAGAGTGTGGTTTTAGGAGACTGTTTTTTAATCTGTTTGTGTGATTTAAATTGTGCTTAAAATCTGTCTGCCCCCCTGTATTTTTTGCCTTAAAAAAGCCCGCTTTTAGAGTGTGCGCCCAGAACTATTGCAGTGTTTGTCTCTTAAACAATCTCCCCCTTACCTGAAAAGTAGACTCTGCTAGCTTGGAAGTGTGGATTCAGCCTGTCTGTATCCAAGGAGATACTGAATAGAGCACCAGTAGCCTCCCCCAGGCCCCAGGGACTGGACTTAGCTGATTGGCTCCCTGAGTCTCTGCTGCACCTGAGACGCGCCCCCCCCCCCTGCTCTGGCTCCTTAAATTTGTGGAGGGAAGGCCAAAGACAGGCACCTCCATTTTGTGTTCCTCTGTGCATTCTCTCCTGTGTCCTGATACAGCCCAGTGTTCAAGGACTGCAAAGAGACCTAGGTAAGGAGCCCAAAGATATTTTCTAGTCAAATAGTATTAATTGTTCAAAAAGTGATTGTCTTACTGTGGACTCTCTGTGTTTTCAGGCAGCCTGGCCTCTTTTAAAGTGGTGTTTGTTTCAAAATCGTTTTTGCTGTGACTGTGTGAATTCCCTTGCTAGTTTGTGGCTCCCTCCCCCTTTCTTCCCCCCCTCTGACCCCCTTTTTTTTTCCACCCCTATTCTTAGTAAAAAGACTAAATAGATCTTTCAGAATGTGGTTTTAGGAGACTGTTTTTTAATCTGTTTGTGTGATTTAAATTGTGCTTAAAAGCTGTCTGCCCCCCTGTATTTTTTGCCTAAAAAAAGCCCGCTTTTAGAGTGTGCACTCAGAACTATTGCAGTGTTTGTCTCTTAAACAATCTCCCCCTTACCTGAAAAGTAGACTCTGCTAGCTTGGAAGTGTGGATTCAGCCTGTCTGTATCCAAGGAGATACTGAATAGAGCACCAGTAGCCTCCCCCAGGCCCCAGGGACTGGACTTAGCTGATTGGCTCCCTGAGTCTCTGCTGCACCTGAGACCCGCCCCCCCCCCCCCTGCTCTGGCTCCTTAAATTTGTGGAGGGAAGGCCAAAGACAGGCACCTCCATTTTGTGTTCCTCTGTGCATTCTCTCCTGTGTCCTGATACAGCCCAGTGTTCAAGGACTGCAAAGAGACCTAGGTAAGGAGCCCAAAGATATTTTCTAGTCAAATAGTATTAATTGTTCAAAAAGTGATTGTCTTACTGTGGACTCTCTGTGTTTTCAGGCAGCCTGGCCTCTTTTAAAGTGGTGTTTGTTTCAAAATCGTTTTTGCTGTGGCTGTGTGAATTCCCTTGCTAGTTTGTGGCTCCCCCCCCCCCTTTTCCCCCCCCTCTGCCCCCCTTTTTTTTCACCCCTATTCTTAGTAAAAAGACTACATAGATCTTTCAGAGTGTCGTTTTAGGAGACTGTTTTTTAATCTGTTTGTGTGATTTAAATTGTGCTTAAAAGCTGTCTGCACCCCTGTATTTTTTGCCTTAAAAAAGCCCGCTTTTAGAGTGTGCGCCCAGAACTATTGCAGTGTTTGTCTCTTAAACAATCTCCCCCTTACCTGAAAAGTAGACTCTGCTAGCTTGGAAGTGTGGATTCAGCCTGTCTGTATCCAAGGAGATACTGAATAGAGCACCAGTAGCCTCCCCCAGGCCCCAGGGACTGGACTTAGCTGATTGGCTCCCTGAGTCTCTGCTGCACCTGAGACCCGCCCCCCCCCCCCCTCCCCTGCTCTGGCTCCTTAAATTTGTGGAGGGAAGGCCAAAGACAGGCACCTCCATTTTGTGTTCCTCTGTGCATTCTCTCCTGTGTCCTGATACAGCCCAGTGTTCAAGGACTGCAAAGAGACCTAGGTAAGGAGCCCAAAGATATTTTCTAGTCAAATAGTATTAATTGTTCAAAAAGTGATTGTCTTACTGTGGACTCTCTGTGTTTTCAGGCAGCCTGGCCTCTTTTAAAGTGGTGTTTGTTTCAAAATCGTTTTTGCTGTGACTGTGTGAATTCCCTTGCTAGTTTGTGGCTCCCCCCCGCCCCCTTTTCCCCCCCCCCTCTGCCCCCCTTTTTTTTTTCACCCCTATTCTTAGTAAAAAGACTACATAGATCTTTCAGAGTGTGGTTTTAGGAGACTGTTTTTTAATCTGTTTGTGTGATTTAAATTGTGCTTAAAAGCTGTCTGCCCCCCTATATTTTTTGCCTTAAAAAAGCCCGCTTTTAGAGTGTGCGCCCAGAACTATTGCAGTGTTTGTCTCTTAAACAATCTCCCCCTTACCTGAAAAGTAGACTCTGCTAGCTTGGAAGTGTGGATTCAGCCTGTCTGTATCCAAGGAGATACTGAATAGAGCACCAGTAGCCTCCCCCAGGCCCCAGGGACTGGACTTAGCTGATTGGCTCCCTGAGTCTCTGCTGCACCTGAGACCCGCCCCCCCCCTGCTCTGGCTCCTTAAATTTGTGGAGGGAAGGCCAAAGACAGGCACCTCCATTTTGTGTTCCTCTGTGCATTCTCTCCTGTGTCCTGATACAGCCCAGTGTTCAAGGACTGCAAAGAGACCTAGGTAAGGAGCCCAAAGATATTTTCTAGTCAAATAGTATTAATTGTTCAAAAAGTGATTGTCTTACTGTGGACTCTCTGTGTTTTCAGGCATCCTGGCCTCTTTTCAAGTGGTGTTTGTTTCAAAATCGTTTTTGCTGTCACTGTGTGAATTCCCTTGCTAGTTTGTGGCTCCCCCCCCCCTTTTTCCCCCCCTCTGCCCCCCTTTTTTTTTCACCCCTATTCTTAGTAAAAAGACTACATAGATCTTTCAGAGTGTGGTTTTAGGAGACTGTTTTTTAATCTGTTTGTGTGATTTAAATTGTGCTTAAAAGCTGTCTGCCCCCCTGTATTTTTTGCCTTAAAAAAGCCCGCTTTTAGAGTGTGCGCCCAGAACTATTGCAGTGTTTGTCTCTTAAACAATCTCCCCCTTACCTGAAAAGTAGACTCTGCTAGCTTGGAAGTGTGGATTCAGCCTGTCTGTATCCAAGGAGATACTGAATAGAGCACCAGTAGTCTCCCCCAGGCCTCAGGGACTGGACTTAGCTGATTGGCTCCCTGAGTCTCTGCTGCACCTGAGACCCGCACCCCCCCCCTGCTCTGGCTCCTTAAATTTGTGGAGGGAAGGCCAAAGACAGGCACCTCCATTTTGTGTTCCTCTGTGCATTCTCTCCTGTGTCCTGATACAGCCCAGTGTTCAAGGACTGCAAAGAGACCTAGGTAAGGAGCCCAAAGATATTTTCTAGTCAAATAGTATTCATTGTTCAAAAAGTGATTGTCTTACTGTGGACTCTCTGTGTTTTCAGGCAGCCTGGCCTCTTTTAAAGTGGTGTTTGTTTCAAAATCGTTTTTGCTGTGACTGTGTGAATTCCCTTGCTAGTTTGTGGCTCCCCCCCCCTTTTCCCCCCCCCTGCCCCCCTTTTTTTTTCACCCCTATTCTTAGTAAAAAGACTACATAGATCTTTCAGAGTGTGGTTTTAGGAGACTGTTTTTTAATCTGTTTGTGTGATTTAAATTGTGCTTAAAAGCTGTCTGCCCCCCTGTATTTTTTGCCTTAAAAAAGCCCGCTTTTAGAGTGTGCACCCAGAACTATTGCAGTGTTTGTCTCTTAAACAATCTCCCCCTTACCTGAAAAGTAGACTCTGCTAGCTTGGAAGTGTGGATTCAGCCTGTCTGTATCCAAGGAGATACTGAATAGAGCACCAGTAGCCTCCCCCAGGCCCCAGGGACTGGACTTAGCTGATTGGCTCCCTGAGTCTCTGCTGCACCTGAGACCCGCCCCCCCCCCCACCCACCCCTGCTCTGGCTCCTTAAATTTGTGGAGGGAAGGCCAAAGACAGGCACCTCCATTTTGTGTTCCTCTGTGCATACTCTCCTGTGTCCTGATACAGCCCAGTGTTCAAGGACTGCAAAGAGACCTAGGTAAGGAGCCCAAAGATATTTTCTAGTCAAATAGTATTAATTGTTCAAAAAGTGATTGTCTTACTGTGGACTCTCTGTGTTTTCAGGCAGCCTGGCCTCTTTTAAAGTGGTGTTTGTTTCAAAATCGTTTTTGCTGTGACTGTGTGAATTCCCTTGCTAGTTTGTGGCTCCCCCCCCCCTTTTTTCCCCCCCTCTGCCCCCCTTTTTTTTCACCCCTATTCTTAGTAAAAAGACTACATAGATCTTTCAGAGTGTGGTTTAAGGAGACTGTTTTTTAATCTGTTTGTATGATTTAAATTGTGCTTAAAAGCTGTCTGCCCCCTGTATTTTTTGCCTTAAAAAAGCCCGCTTTTAGAGTGTGCGCCCAGAACTATTGCAGTGTTTGTCTCTTAAACAATCTCCCCCTTACCTGAAAAGTAGACTCTGCTAGCTTGGAAGTGTGGATTCAGCCTGTCTGTATCCAAGGAGATACTGAATAGAGCACCAGTAGCCTCCCCCAGGCCCCAGGGACTGGACTTAGCTGATTGGCTCCCTGAGTCTCTGCTGCACCTGAGACCCGCCCCCCCCCCCTGCTCTGGCTCCTTAAATTTGTGGAGGGAAGGCCAAAGACAGGCACCTCCATTTTGTGTTCCTCTGTGCATTCTCTCCTGTGTCCTGATACAGCCCAGTGTTCAAGGACTGCAAAGAGACCTAGGTAAGGAGCCCAAAGATATTTTCTAGTCAAATAGTATTAATTGTTCAAAAAGTGATTGTCTTACTGTGGACTCTCTGTGTTTTCAGGCAGCCTGGCCTCTTTTAAAGTGGTGTTTGTTTCAAAATCGTTTTTGCTGTGGCTGTGTGAATTCCCTTGCTAGTTTGTGGCTCCCCCCCCTCCTTTCCCCCCCCCCTCTGCCCCCCTTTTTTTTCACCCCTATTCTTAGTAAAAAGACTACATAGATCTTTCAGAGTGTCGTTTTAGGAGACTGTTTTTTAATCTGTTTGTGTGATTTAAATTGTGCTTAAAAGCTGTCTGCACCCCTGTATTTTTTGCCTTAAAAAAGCCCGCTTTTAGAGTGTGCGCCCAGAACTATTGCAGTGTTTGTCTCTTAAACAATCTCCCCCTTACCTGAAAAGTAGACTCTGCTAGCTTGGAAGTGTGGATTCAGCCTGTCTGTATCCAAGGAGATACTGAATAGAGCACCAGTAGCCTCCCCCAGGCCCCAGGGACTGGACTTAGCTGATTGGCTCCCTGAGTCTCTGCTGCACCTGAGACCCGCCCCCCCCCCCCTCCCCTGCTCTGGCTCCTTAAATTTGTGGAGGGAAGGCCAAAGACAGGCACCTCCATTTTGTGTTCCTCTGTGCATTCTCTCCTGTGTCCTGATACAGCCCAGTGTTCAAGGACTGCAAAGAGACCTAGGTAAGGAGCCCAAAGATATTTTCTAGTCAAATAGTATTAATTGTTCAAAAAGTGATTGTCTTACTGTGGACTCTCTGTGTTTTCAGGCAGCCTGGCCTCTTTTAAAGTGGTGTTTGTTTCAAAATCGTTTTTGCTGTGACTGTGTGAATTCCCTTGCTAGTTTGTGGCTCCCCCCCGCCCCCTTTTCCCCCCCCCCCCCCTCTGCCCCTCTTTTTTTTTTCACCCCTATTCTTAGTAAAAAGACTACATAGATCTTTCAGAGTGTGGTTTTAGGAGACTGTTTTTTAATCTGTTTGTGTGATTTAAATTGTGCTTAAAAGCTGTCTGCCCCCCTGTATTTTTTGCCTTAAAAAAGCCCGCTTTTAGAGTGTGCGCCCAGAACTATTGCAGTGTTTGTCTCTTAAACAATCTCCCCCTTACCTGAAAAGTAGACTCTGCTAGCTTGGAAGTGTGGATTCAGCCTGTCTGTATCCAAGGAGATACTGAATAGAGCACCAGTAGCCTCCCCCAGGCCCCAGGGACTGGACTTAGCTGATTGGCTCCCTGAGTCTCTGCTGCACCTGAGACCCGCCCCCCCCCCCTGCTCTGGCTCCTTAAATTTGTGGAGGGAAGGCCAAAGACAGGCACCTCCATTTTGTGTTCCTCTGTGCATTCTCTCCTGTGTCCTGATACAGCCCAGTGTTCAAGGACTGCAAAGAGACCTAGGTAAGGAGCCCAAAGATATTTTCTAGTCAAATAGTATTAATTGTTCAAAAAGTGATTGTCTTACTGTGGACTCTCTGTGTTTTCAGGCATCCTGGCCTCTTTTCAAGTGGTGTTTGTTTCAAAATCGTTTTTGCTGTCACTGTGTGAATTCCCTTGCTAGTTTGTGGCTCCCCCCCCCCCTTTTTCCCCCCCTCTGCCCCCCTTTTTTTTTCACCCCTATTCTTAGTAAAAAGACTACATAGATCTTTCAGAGTGTGGTTTTAGGAGACTGTTTTTTAATCTGTTTGTGTGATTTAAATTGTGCTTAAAAGCTGTCTGCCCCCCTGTATTTTTTGCCTTAAAAAAGCCCGCTTTTAGAGTGTGCGCCCAGAACTATTGCAGTGTTTGTCTCTTAAACAATCTCCCCCTTACCTGAAAAGTAGACTCTGCTAGCTTGGAAGTGTGGATTCAGCCTGTCTGTATCCAAGGAGATACTGAATAGAGCACCAGTAGTCTCCCCCAGGCCTCAGGGACTGGACTTAGCTGATTGGCTCCCTGAGTCTCTGCTGCACCTGAGACCCGCACCCCCCCCTGCTCTGGCTCCTTAAATTTGTGGAGGGAAGGCCAAAGACAGGCACCTCCATTTTGTGTTCCTTTGTGCATTCTCTCCTGTGTCCTGATACAGCCCAGTGTTCAAGGACTGCAAAGAGACCTAGGTAAGGAGCCCAAAGATATTTTCTAGTCAAATAGTATTCATTGTTCAAAAAGTGATTGTCTTACTGTGGACTCTCTGTGTTTTCAGGCAGCCTGGCCTCTTTTAAAGTGGTGTTTGTTTCAAAATCGTTTTTGCTGTGACTGTGTGAATTCCCTTGCTAGTTTGTGGCTCCCCCCCCCCCTTTTCCCCCCCCTGCCCCCCTTTTTTTTTCACCCCTATTCTTAGTAAAAAGACTACATAGATCTTTCAGAGTGTGGTTTTAGGAGACTGTTTTTTAATCTGTTTGTGTGATTTAAATTGTGCTTAAAAGCTGTCTGCCCCCCTGTATTTTTTGCCTTAAAAAAGCCCGCTTTTAGAGTGTGCACCCAGAACTATTGCAGTGTTTGTCTCTTAAACAATCTCCCCCTTACCTGAAAAGTAGACTCTGCTAGCTTGGAAGTGTGGATTCAGCCTGTCTGTATCCAAGGAGATACTGAATAGAGCACCAGTAGCCTCCCCCAGGCCCCAGGGACTGGACTTAGCTGATTGGCTCCCTGAGTCTCTGCTGCATCTGAGACCCGCCCCCCCCCCCTGCTCTGGCTCCCTAAATTTGTGGAGGGAAGGCCAAAGACAGGCACCTCCATTTTGTGTTCCTCTGTGCATTCTCTCCTGTGTCCTGATACAGCCCAGTGTTCAAGGACTGCAAAGAGACCTAGGTAAGGAGCCCAAAGATATTTTCTAGTCAAATAGTATTAATTGTTCAAAAAGTGATTGTCTTACTGTGGACTCTCTGTGTTTTCAGGCAGACTGGCCTCTTTTAAAGTGGTGTTTGTTTCAAAATCGTTTTTGCTGTGACTGTGTGAATTCCCTTGCTAGTTTGTGGCTCCCCCCCGCCCCCTTTTTCCCCCCCTTTGCCCCCCCTTTTTTTTTTCACCCCTATTCTTAGTAAAAAGACTACATAGATCTTTCAGAGTGTGGTTTTAGGAGACTGTTTTTTAATCTGTTTGTGTGATTTAAATTGTGCTTAAAAGCTGTCTGCCCCCCTGTATTTTTTGCCTTAAAAAAGCCCGCTTCTAGAGTGTGCGCCCAGAACTATTGCAGTGTTTGTCTCTTAAATAATCTCCCCCTTACCTGAAAAGTAGACTCTGCTAGCTTGGAAGTGTGGATTCAGCCTGTCTGTATCCAAGGAGATACTGAATAGAGCACCAGTAGCCTCCCCCAGGCCCCAGGGACTGGACTTAGCTGATTGGATCCCTGAGTCTCTGCTGAACCTGAGACCCGCCCCCCCCCCCCCCCTGCTCTGGCTCCTTAAATTTGTGGAGGGAAGGCCAAAGACAGGCACCTCCATTTTGTGTTCCTCTGTGCATTCTCTCCTGTGTCCTGATACAGCCCAGTGTTCAAGGACTGCAAAGAGACCTAGGTAAGGAGCCCAAAGATATTTTCTAGTCAAATAGTATTAATTGTTCAAAAAGTGATTGTCTTACTGTGGACTCTCTGTGTTTTCAGGCATCCTGGCCTCTTTTAAAGTGGTGTTTGTTTCAAAATCGTTTTTGCTGTCACTGTGTGAATTCCCTTGCTAGTTTGTGGCTCCCCCCCCCTTTTTCCCCCCCTCTGCCCCCCTTTTTTTTCACCCCTATTCTTAGTAAAAAGACTACATAGATCTTTCAGAGTGTGGTTTTAGGAGACTGTTTTTTAATCTGTTTGTGTGATTTAAATTGTGCTTAAAAGCTGTCTGCCCCCCTGTATTTTTTGCCTTAAAAAAGCCCGCTTTTAGAGTGTGCGCCCAGAACTATTGCAGTGTTTGTCTCTTAAACAATCTCCCCCTTACCTGAAAAGTAGACTCTGCTAGCTTGGAAGTGTGGATTCAGCCTGTCTGTATCCAAGGAGATACTGAATAGAGCACCAGTAGCCTCCCCC